>NC_080065.1:162411658-162763688 GCF_949987535.1 Balaenoptera acutorostrata
GCTGGGACGAAGTGAGAGAGTGGCATGGACATATATACACTACCAAATGTAAAATGGATAGCTAGTGGGAAGCAGCCGCATGGCACAGGGAGATCAGCTTGGTGCTTTGTGACCACCTAGAGGGGTGGGATGGGGAGGGTGGGAGGGAGGGAGATGCAAGGGGGAAGAGATATGGGAACATATGTATATGTATAACTGATTCACTTTGTTATGGGGCAGAAGCTAGCACACCATTGTAAAGCAACTGTTCTTCAATAAAGATGTTTAAAAACAACAACAACAACAACACACACACACCCACACACACACACAAGACTCTCACCATTGCTCACATAAGGAAAATTTCAAAGATATGTAGTTGTTAGTAATTTCCACGTAACTTATTTGAAGGGTTAAAATTCAAAATAAGTTTAAAAATTGGCAAGGATAGTACTCTTCCAAGATATGATTAGCCATAATAACCCCACTTAACCAAATATCAGTAGGGCCTTTTTTACCAACAGATTCATCATAAGCAGTGCGATTCTACTTTAACTTATTAAATAAGTTATTAAATAAGACGACTTATTCCTATTATCCAAACTATCATGGCAATGAGTTAGACTTTAACTGCCTCAACATCTAAGCCTTGATTCTCCCAAATTTTTATTTATTTAATTTGTGGTATTATTGCCTACCAATTCAGGTATTACAATTTAGTGCAACAATAAAAATCAACACTGGTTTTGCATTATAGTAGTCCCCTCTTATCCTCACTTTCACTTTCCACAGTCAACCATGGTCTGAAAATATTAAATGGAAAATTCCAGAAATAATTCATAAGTTTAAGATTGGGGGGAAGAGTCAAGATGGTGGACTAGGAGCACATAGAATTCACGTCTCCACACAACTAGGGCACCTACCAGGCACCAGTGAGGGACCACAGACACCTAAGGGGAGGGGAGAAACACCCAGTGACCAAGTAGGATGTGGGGCATGGGGGGAGTGAGAGGGGAAGAAGTGGAGGTGGGATGGACTGGCGCCCCTGAGGGGTGGCTGGAGGAGGGGAAGGGATCCCACCCCCAAAGGGGGAAATTGGGGGACCACTGGGAGGGCAGAGGATCAAAAGGGAGCATGGCCAGTTCTCCCCTGCCCACTTGGGCCCTCAGAAGCCTGCTGAGATCCCGGTCCTGATCCTCTGCCCATGAATGTCCCCTCCAGCTGCATGGGTCCTGAGGGAGTGGGAGGGAGGGAAGGGAAAGCAAAAGTAAAGGCCAGACCTACTGGACTCAAATCCCTGAGGGGTGGCTGGGGGAGGGGAGGAGTTCCTACACCCAGCAGGACACACCCACGGTTAGGGGTGCAGCGGGGACTGGGGAGACCCCGGGAGAGATGGGGAGTGGGGACGTGGAGGAATGGAAGGGAACGCAGCCAGTGCTTTCCCTGTCCACTTAGGCACCAGAGAGCCTGTTGGGCTCCTGGGCCTAATTCTCTGCCCTCAGAGCCACCCTCCTGCTGCGCAGAGACCGAGCCCCATCCTTACACCCCCACCCAGGGCCCTACCTCTACACTCAGAGAACCCCTCCAATGAGCTGGGCCTAAACTGCACCCACACACCCTCACCCATGGCTTTGCCTCCAAACCCCAGAACTCCACACTCTGAAGGCCCTCCTTTGGATGTGCTGCCTCTCCCCTTCTGTAGGTCCTAAGTAGAGGCCCTGCCCGACACTTGAACATCACCCGCCCAGGCCCCGCCCCCAAGACCTTTTCTGGCTGCATGGGTCCTAAGCCTAGGCCCTGCCCCACCATAACCCCCACCAATGTCTAAGTTCCAACCCTGCCTAAACTGCGCCCCCCATAGCCAAGGCTTTTTTTTTTTTCCTTTTTTCCTCTTTTAGATTGGGGTTTTGTTTTACCTTGTTAATTGTTCTTCATTCATTTATATGTTTATTTTTTCTAATAAATGTTTTATTTTTCTAATTTTATTTTATTCTTTATGCTTTGTTATTGTTCTGCTCCTTTTTGGCTTGTTCCCCCACCCCCCTTTTTTCTTTTTCTTTTTTCTGTTACAGTTTTATTTTACCTTGTTGCAGTTGTTTCAATTATATTATTATTTTTCCTAATATATTTTTGATCTTTCTAATTTTATTTTTTTTTTATTCTTTGTTATTGTATTGCTCCTTTTCTTCTTCTTCTTTTTTTTTTTTTTTCCACGCCACATGCCTTACGGGATCTGGTTCCCAGGCCACAGGTTAGGCCCGAGCTCCTGTGGTGGCAGCTCCGAGTCCAAACCGCTGGACTAACAGAGAACCTCAGACCCCAGGGAATATAAATAGGAGTGAGGCCTCCCAGAGGTCCTCATCTCAGCACCAAGACCCGGATTTATCTAACTGCCTGCAAACTCCAGTGCTGGATGCCTCAGGCCAAATAATCTGTAAGACAGGAATACAGCCCCAACCATCAGAAAAAAAAAATAAAATGACAAAAAATATGTTACAAATGAAGAAGCAAGGTAAAAACCTACAAGACCAAATAAATGAAGGTGAAATAGGCAACCTACCTGAAAAAGAATTCAGAGTAATGATAGTAAAGACGATCCAAAATATCGGAAACAGAATGGAGAAAATAAAAGAAACATTTAACAAGGATCTAGAAGAACTAAAGAGCAAACAAACAGTGATGAACAATACAATAACTGAAATTAAAAATACTCTAGAAGAAATCAATAGCAGAAGAACTAAGGCAGAAGAACGGATAAGTGAGCTGGAAGATAAAATGGTGGAAATAACTGCCAGGGAGCAGAATAAAGAAAAAAGAATGAAAGAATTGAGGACAGTCTCAGAGACTCCTGGGACAATAGTAAACACACGAATATTCGAATTATAGGGGTCCCAGGAGAAGAAGAGAAAAAGAAAGGGTTTGAGAAAATATTTGAAGAGATTGTAGTTGAAAACTTCCCTAACATGGGAAAGGAAATAGTCAATCAAGTCCAGGAAGCACAGAGAGTCCCATACAGGATAAACCCAAAGAGCAACATGCCAAGACACATATTAATCAAACTATCAAAAATTAAATACAAAGAAAAAATATTAAAAGCAGCAAGGGAAAGGCAACAAATAACATAAAAGGGAATCCCCATAAGGTTAACAGCTGATCTTTCAGCAGAAACTCTGCAAGCCAGAAGGGAGTGGCAGGACATATTTAAAGTGATGAAGGGGAAAAAACCTACAACCAAGATTACTCTACCCAGCAAGGATCTCATTCATATTCAATGGAGAAATCAAAAGCTTTACAGACAAGCAAAAGCTAAGAGAATTCAGCACCACCAAACTAGCTTTACAACAAATGCTAAAGGAACTTCTCTAAGTGGGAAACACAAGAGAATAAAAAGACCCACAAAGACAAACCCAAATCAATTAAGACAATGGTAATAGGAACATACATATCGATAATCACCTTGAATGTAAATGGATTAAATGCTCCAACCAAAAGACACAGACTGGCTGAATGGATACAAAAACAAGCCTGTCTATATGCTGTCTACAAGAAACCCACTTCACACCTAGGGACACATACAGACTGAAAGTGAGGGGATGGAAAAAGATATTCCATGCAAATGGAAATCACAAGAAAGCTGGAGCAGCAACACTCATATCAGATAAAATAGACTTTAAAATAAAGACTGTTACAAGAGACAAGAAAGGACACTACATAATGATCAATGGACCAATCCAAGAAGAAAACAAAACAATTGTAAATATTTATGCACCCAACATAGGAGCACCTCAATATATAAGGCAAATGCAAATGGCTTGAAAAGGAAAAATCGACAGTAACACAATAATAGGGGACTTTAACACCCCACTGACACCAAGAGATCATCCAGACGGAAAATAAATAAGGAAACAGAAGCTTTAAATGACACAAGAGACCAGACAGACTTAATTGATATTGTTGGGACATTCCACCCCAAAGCAGAAGAATACACTTTCTTCTCAAATGCACACGGCACGTTCTCCAGAATAGATCACATTTGGGGTCACAAATCAAACCTTGGAAAATTTAAGAAAATTGAAATTGTATCAAGCATCTTTTCCGACCACAACACTGTGAGATTAGAGATCTATTACAGGAAAAAAAACAGTAAAGAAAACACAAATACATGGAGGCTAAACAGTGTGCTGCTGAATAACTAAGAGATCACTGAAGAAATCAAAGAGGGAATCAAAAAATACCTAGAAACAAATGACAACAAAAACATGACGATCCAAAACCTATGGGATGCAGCAAAAGCAGTTCTAAGAGGGAAGTTCATAGCAATTCAAGCTCACTGCAAGAAAACTCTCAAATAAACATTCTAACCTTACACCTAAAGCAACTAGAAAAAGAAGAACAAAGAAAACCCAAAATTAGTGGGAGGAAAGAAATCATAAAGATCCGAGCAGAAATAAGTGAAATGGAAACAAACCAAACAATAGCAAAGATCAATAAAACTAAAGGCTGTTGCTTTAAGAAGATAAACAAAATTGGTAATCCTTTAGCCAGTCTCATCAAGAAAAGGAGGGCGAGTACTCAAATCAATAAAATTAGAATTGAAAAAGGGGAGATTACAACTGACACTGCAGAAATACAAAAGATCGTAAGAGACTACTACAAGCAACTATATGCCAATAAAATGGACAACCTGAAAGAAATGGACAAATTCTTGGAAAAGTACAACCTTCCAAGATTGAACCAGGAAGAATTAGAAAATATAAACAGACCAATCACAGGTAATGAAATTGAAACTGTGATTAAAAATCTTCCAACAAACAAAAGTCCAGGACCAGATGGCTTCACAGGTGAATTCTATCAAACATTTAGAGAAGAGTTAACACCTCTCCTCCTCAAACTCTTCCAAAAAACGGTGGAGGGAGGAACACACCCAAACTCATTCTATGAGGCCACCATCACCCTGATACCAAAACCAGAAAAAGATATCACAAAAAAAGAAAATTATAGACCAATACCAGTGATGAACATAGACGCAAAAATCCTCAACAAAATACTAACCAACGGAACCCAACAACACATTAAAAGGATCATACACTATGATAAAGTGGGATTTATCCCAGGGATGCAAGGATTCTTCAATAAACGCAAATCAATGTGATACACCATATTAACAATTTGAAGAATAAAAACCATATGATCATCTCAATAGATGCAGAAGTATCTTTTGACAAAACTCAACACCCATTTATGATAAAAACTCTCCAGAAAGTGGGCATAAAGGGAACCTACCTCAACATAATAAAGGCCATATATGACAAACCCACAGCAAACATCATTCTCAGTGGTGATAAACTGAAAGCATTTCCTCTAAGATCAGGAACAAGACAAGGATGTCCACTCTCGCCACTCTTACTCAACATAGTTTTGGAAGTCCTAGCCACGGCAATCAGAGAAGAAAAAGAAATAAAAGGAATACAAATGGGAAAAGAAGAAGTAAAACTGTCACTGTTTGCAGATGACATGATACTATACATAGAAAACCCTAAAGATGCCACCAGGAAACTACTAGAACTAATCAATGAATTTGGTAAGGCTGCAGGATACAAAATCAATGCACAGAAATCTCTTGCATTCCTATACACTAAGAACGAAAAATCAGAAAGAGAAATTAAGGAAACAATCCCACTGATCATTGCAACAAAAAGAATAAAATACCTAAAATACTCAAACAATCTTTGAATTTACAAGAGCTTAAATAATAACATTTAATAAAACATTGAATAAAAAATTAAGAGTAGCAATAAAATTGCTAAAATAAATATTCTAAAGTATGAAAGAAAATCAATTAAATAAATACTTATCATCATTACTTAAGCTAAACAGGCATCAGGAAAATAGTAATTTCATAGGTAGTGAAACCAGGTAACCACTACCACTAAACAAAACTTGCTGAATGTCTACTACTACATATGAAAAGCACTGTTCCGTGTACCAAGAGGAATTACAAAATCAGTTTCAGACTCTCCTCAAGGAATTTACATTCTGGTTGAGGGAGATACAATATGTACAATTAAACTATAATATAAAGTGGTATATTATGGCACATGCACACCAATGAAGGACAGGAAGCAAACAATGCAAAAAATAAATGAGGCAGCAGATAGCTAGAATGATGTACTCCAACTACATCAAGGGAAACTTTCAAGTAGTAAGGCTCTTACCATGCCACTTATAATCCTGTTGGTAACATCGCCTACTTAAATATTTGAGGATAAAATAGAGAATAACTAAATTCAGCAATAAAATATGATGGTTAGAAAAAAATCACATCTATTTCCAGTACTAGCATCATTGTTAGGACCAGAAAATGACTCCTCATGTAGCATTCTGTAAAAAGACTTGCTCATTATATCCATCTACAGGTTGTACTTTCCCCCTCCAATTCCCCTCCCTCATGAGGGAGCAGTGGTAGGCCTGGGGTTCCTCTGGGGTTCCTACTGAGGACTATACAAAATAATTATTGCTTTCTAACAGCCAATTGGAAATTTAACTTTAAAGTGATAATAGTATAATAGGTTTAAAAACAAGGAGCTGTATTAGATAACTCTGCATCTGAATAGCATACAAGGCATTACTCTAAATAGGCAAAACTGCTTAATATCTAACTGCCAGAGCACTGTAATATGAGGTTAAACTAATTGTTCCCAACAATTTTTACTTTAGTAGCAGTGACTGAAGATTGACTGGTTAGTGAGTTTGGAAATCTGATGGATTAAGAAGCTCACCTGAAGGAGAAAATTAACAAAGTTAAGTGGAATTTCTGCAAATTAAAAAAAAGTTATTATTAGAAACTTTAAGAACTTTAGCTACAGCGAAATATGAAACAAGCCACTACGCCTTCTAAACCAACCTTAACAGGTGGTAAAGAGGATGCAATATTTTTGAGTGACATAATGTAGCCATACAGAATGTAAACTAACACACGTAATAAAAAGTGCTCACATTCTTTTCTTGGACTTTAACACACTCCAACCTTTTTCATAGGTTCAGTGTGCATAAGTAACTAAAAAATAAAAATTGTTGATTCTCTGTGTTTAGCTCTCAAGAAAGATTATTCGCCAAAGCTCTCCATTAAACACTGATTATACAAGCAAAGCACATCTAAACTTAAGAAAGCATTTAAACCTTTTGAAAAAGAGCTATTATTCCTTCAACTACTGTGTAAAGACTATAACTGCATGAAACTTAGCCATTGTAACACCACCACCAAGAATAAACTGCTTCTTACTTTATTCAAAGTTTATTACCACTCTGAAGAATCCTCAAGCCATACATTTATTACAACTCTAAAGAATCCTCAAGCCATACAATTCAGCAAAATGCTTAAGATAACTAAGTAACAAATACCAATTTTTCCAGACCTTTCTACATAGAACTCACATTAAGTAACTAGTTTTACATAAAAATATCACATTAACAATGTTAGTCAGTAGTATCAAAACACACATATATAATAATACTTTGTCTTGAATTTAAGTTCCTAAAGTGTGTAAAATCTTTTTATGTTTTAACAATTATGTTCAAAAAGAAGCTGCCATTAAATCCCATAATGTGTGCGTGTGTGTGTATGCCTTAAATCACCTAGTATTGATTAGAAAAATGTTAAAGAATGGTTAAAAAAAAAAAAAAGGCAATACTTTTTAGTCAGTACAGTGTCAACATCTGGGCATGTCTGAGAAGTAATAGCAAAAGCTTTCTAATACAGTGTATCACCCAGAAATTAGATCTTGGGAGATCCTAGAACAAAAAGGCTCAAGGCCCTCAGGCATAGGTGGAACTAAGCAATGGATCTCAAAGATGGGATCCTGAGATGTGGCTCTCTGTATAAGCATCACCAGGCAGCTTGTTAAACATGCACGTTACTGGGCCACACTCCCAGAGATTCTAATTTAGTAGCTATAGGGTGGAACCAGGTATCAACATATTTTTTAAAATTTTTCTTTTCTCTCTTTTTTTAAAAAATTAATTTATTTATTTTTGGCTGCGTTGGGTCTTCGTTGTTGCACGCGGGCTTTCTCTAGCTGCAGAGAGCGGGGGATACTCTTTGTTGCAGTGCGCCGGCTTCTCATTGCGGTAGCTTCTCTTGTTCGGGAGCACGGGGTTCTAGGCGCACGGGCTTCAGGAGTTGTGGCTCACGGGCTCTAGAGCACAGGCTCAGCAGTTGTGGCGTGCGGGACTAGTTGCTCCACGTCATGTGGGATCCTCCTGGATCAGGGCTCGAACCCGTGTCCCCTGCACTGGCAGGCGGATTCCCAACCACTGCGCCACCAGGGAAGCCCTCAACATACTTTTTCAACCAGACCAAATTGATTCAGATGCATCATCAGCCTTGGGAACCACTGAGGTCCTAAAGCAATGTTTCTCAAAGTGTTAGACATTTGTTAAATATGCTCAATACCGGGCCCAATTTCTCATCAACAATGTGAGACTCTCTGCTAGTGGGACCAAACAATGTGAATTTTAAACACGTATCTCAAGTGAATCTACCGGTACTACAAGCTTCAGAACCTATGCCTAAAGGATTGGGACTAGATCCTTTAGAGCTGCAGGTGCTCAAAAATAAAATCATTTTGTTGATTATAATCTACTCCATTTAGAGGCACTGAAAGTTTGAATATAAATCCAAGAAAATATCCTGCTGCAAAAAAGTCAAACAATTCTTCGAAATCTGCACTTAGCAGCTAACCTTCTAGAATCTAGTAAACTTAAACTTCTAGTCATCTCCTTCAAAAAGGTCACTTTCTAAACTGAGTGCCAGCCATGACAATAAGAACCTTCAAACCTAAATACAAAGCACTCTAGACAGAATGCTTAGGAATGCTTTCTTAGAAAGATGAGATAACAGACAAAAAGTTCAATACAGCTTCTTTGGAAAGATTCCCTCCCACCCAAACAGGGCATTTTGCACACACAAGTTAACTACAATAAAATATGCTTCCTAAAAAATACAAGAAATTCTGAAAAAATACATTAAGTAGGTTCCTTTTTATAAAATCAAACTGTCAAAGAAAAATTAAATAAAATATATAAGCAGAGTAAAATTTAGATTTTAATAATTAATTTGATTAAAGAATTTAAGCCTGAGTCTCCAAATATTACAGTATTTTATAGCCTGTTTATTTAAAACCTTTATCTTTTAAGAGAAAATAAGTGTTTCATGATGTCTGAATTTGCTCCTTCATATTATAATTTCAATCCTTATCACTGAAATCAAAATAACAAATTCATGGAGCGGAGACTGAATATAAGGCATTAAGTTGCTTTTCTTCAACTTCAAAAAAACCTGAAATGATATAGTTCCTAATTTAGTGATCAAAAATAACCAAAAGTAAATATGGGTAGAGAATATCTTGCTATTGGTTCACTGAGGTTAAGCATGAACTTAACTAAAGGTCTGTTTTGTTTTGTATTTTTATAAATCTATTTATTTTTTATTTTTATTTTGGCTGCGTTGGGTCCTTGTTGCTGTGTGTGGGCTTTCTCTGGTTGCGGTGAGCGGGGGCTACTCTTCATTACAGTGCACGGGCTTCTCACTGCAGTGTCTTCTCTTGTTGAGGAGCACGGGCTCCAGGCACGCGGGCTTCAGAAGTTGTGGCACGCGGGCTCAGTAGTTGTGGCTCGCGGGCTCTAGAGCGCAGGCTCAGTAGTTGTGGTGCACGGGCTTAGTTGCTCCGCAGCATGTGGGATCTTCCCGGGCCAGGACTCGAACCCGTGTCCCCTGCATTGGCAGGCGGATTCTTTTTTTTTTTTTTTTTTTTTTAATTTATTTATTTTTGACTGTGTTGGGTCTTCGTTTCTGTGCGAGGGCTTTCTCTAGTTGTGGCAAGCGGGGGCCACTCTTCATCGCGGTGCGCAGGCCTCTCACTACCACGGCCTCTCTTGTTGCGGAGCACAGGCTCCAGACGCGCAGGCTCAGTAATTGTGGCTCACGGGCCCAGTTGCTCCGCGGCATGTGGGATCTTCCCAGACCAGGGCTCGAACCCGTGTCCCCTGCATTAGCAGGCAGATTCTCAACCACTGTGCCACCAGGGAAGCCCCGGCAGGCGGATTCTTAACCACTGTGCCACCAGGGAAGCTCCTAAAGGTCTGTTTTGTTAACAGAGATTTGCTTCAGTATTTCTGTATTGAGAGTTACTTCCTTGAAAGTTATAGTTTTACATTTATTATCACTGTTGAAGAGTCTCTCCTTGACCAAACTTTAGTCAGGCTCCTCTGAACTCTTTCCAATTAGGCCCTAACTTTTGGGCTTCTGTGTTCATCTCTGCATTGTCCAATTTTAGCAAGAATCCTACTATGTCAGTTTAACCAGAATCCCCCACCCTCAATATTGATCACGCTGGATATCTGATTAGGTTCCTCATCCCTACCATCCCCCATGTAATATCTGACCACCTGGCCTGCCTTCATCAACAATCCTGTTTAGGTCTGTTTAGCCAGAATCCCCCTTATTTTCATGTTTCTTTCCTCTGAGTAATTTTTACCCCACCCTTCTACTTGGCTATACATCCCCAGTTCTCCTAGTTGTATTCCAAGTTTGAGCCCAATCTCTCTCCCCCACTGCAAAACCACATTGCAGTGGTCCCTACAACTATCGTGATAGTCTCCCTGAATAAAGTCTGCTTTACTAATCTTTATAAGTGTCATGAACAATTTTTTCTTAAACATCACTACCAACATTATGAGTAATTTTCTCCTTGCCGCACGGTTAGAGAGAAATTTTCAAAACAAATCCCTGCCCCCCCCAACCAGGAAAAAAACAAATTTAAAGAACTATGTAACTAAGAATAAAAAAAGTAGAAAGGAGGAGACTGGTATACATCTCTAGCCAATCTAATGCACATTAATACTGATCATCTAATAGAATTATTGTTACATTCAGTTTTCCAAAATCAGCACAGTCTAGGCACCTCACCAACGGCCTTTATGGGCCTTTCTTGCTTAAAATATAAGAAGATAAAAAGTTAGCCAAATACATGGGCCACATAAAATAAAATCATCAAAATCAAATGAACTTTAGATGAGACAGGAAGGACACCAGATCTGAATATGCTACCTGAAATAAAACTAAAGGGCAAAAGCTAAAGCCCTCTCAGTGTGAGCAGATTCTGAAACACTAATCAAGACCTGGAATCCTGCCATAGAAGCAATCTAGAAGACATGCCGAAATGACCATATGGCTGCCCTGCAGAAATCTGGAAAGGAACCAGTCAAGAAGCTGACAAGAGAAACAAACATGCTTCTCACCAAATGAGGCCTGACACAGCCTGTAACCTGAGGTCTGTCAAGAAAAGCAAACAAAAAAATGTAGTCAAGCAGCCATTTAGGAATGATTCTTCTCTAGGTTACAGCTCACTCAAATTTGTGTCAAATGATACATAAATTGAGATACGACATTTGGAGGAAGGCCTTCAGCCTGTTTTCAAAGAAAACCCAAGAGAGTATCTTCTTGTATCAAGGTTGTAAAAGAAAACTTCACCAAGATGGCCATGAAGGCTGGTGACAAGCACTGGAGGAATACACAACAAATTAAGATGGAGTTCTGACATCTGGAATAGATCTATAAAGAAATTACATATACGGCAGCTAGGATGAGAAAGATTTTCAAGTTCATTTTTTTTCTGGTGGAAAATGCTATTTCTTTAAGGAACCCTGGCAAAGTCATAATTAGTAGAAGAACATTCTATAAACTTTATGAACTTCCAATGAATTCAATTAATAGAGCTTCCAAACATCTGAAATCTTACATAACTAATGGTCTCAAATGTTAAAGAAATAACCACAAAATATTAGCAACTATAAAACAACCAAAATCAGATGACCAAAAATGGATATTAATACAGTAAGTGAAAGGAAAGCAAATATTCCTTAACCAGAAGGCAAAATGTTTAACAAAATTTTGTTTCAAAGCACTTAACTTCCAGTTAAAGCAGCGGTAGAGCTTAGAAAATTTTTAACCAAATGAGACAGATCCACTATTATATCCCAATTAAAAACAAAAAAAACTAACAAAAAAGACTATAATAAAGGCTACAGAATGGGCTATATCTTTACCACAGTATGACAAGCAATATTACTGATCAAACTCCTTGATTTTTAAAGTAGGGAAAACTGTGATCTAATAGTTCAAAACAAGCTAAAAATATTCTTTAAATGACAGAAGCAACGAAAAACCTCAGAATTAGAAAAACTGAAAAATGTTGTGTTTGAGAACAAGGAAGATATGAAAAGAGAGGTGATCAAACTCAGGAAAGATTTAGAAATAAAAGAAAAACTTATTTCAGGAATGAAGACTAAGTTAAGAAGAAGCACAGTGGGTTAATGCCTTACCAAAAGTACAAAATGGAACATAAGACAAATTTTAGAATTAAAAAAAAAGAAGAGGTAAAAAGATTTTAAGAGACAATAATTAATATGTAACATAAGCAAGACTGTCCAATATATGTTTAGTAGGAGTCCCTGAAGAAGACCAAAGCAACAAAGCAAAAAATACTAAAAACTATAATAAAACTCTCCTGGAATAAAAGATAACTTCAAACTACATATTGAAAGACTATACATGTATCTGAGAAAATGATACAGCCCAAATCGAACACATTTTAATGAAGCTAGAGTGACCTTCAAGTATAAAAACCCATAGATGAAAACTTCTTATAGTCTTGTATATTCTTGCTACATAATACATGAGAACTCAAGGAATATTGTTCCCATAAGTCTGTCCTGAAGAATCTACCAGAGAAAAAGCTTCAAACAACCAACAGCTTGGAAAGGAATTAACATAAGGGCTCCTGGAATGTGTGAGCCATTCAGGTAGTAACTTTCAAAGGGGAAGAGAGTAGCAGAATGCTCAATATCTCTCAGGTAAGTCCTCCATCATTCCATGAAAGAAATGACCAGAGAAGGATTGGAAATTCATATAGTTATTCTCTCAGCACATCTGTAAGACTAAGAATTTCCAGAATATCTGATAACCAAATGTAGTTATTAAATTTCTTATAGAACCAGATATATATATATATATATACATATATTTTTAAACATTTTAATATTCCTCCAATATTTTATTATGTTGACTCTGAGAAAAATTAATGTTAGTCTTAGAGAGGTATACTTTCTTCCTAGGTAACCTAGTAGAGAAATTAGCTCCTGCCCTACCTCGTGAAGAAACTAATTGAAATGGGGCATCCATAGTCACTCCATTAATAGAATTTTTGCCCATCCCCTTCCTCTAGAGCTGGCAATTACAGAGTAAAGTTTGAAAGTCAATCCTACAGAAGCCTGCAGCAAGAACCAGGAATGGATCAAGGAACGGGAATTCCTCTTACGGGGAAAGGTGGAGCTTACCAGGGGAAAAGGTAGAACAATGGGCTGAGGGGCTTGAAGAGAGAGTCATTTGGAAAAAAACAAGATGGAAAGAAGCCTTGAAGAGCACCTTCACCTTGCAAGGAGCTAAATCAATAAGGATCTGCTTTTTGAAGGAACAAAAGTAAGCAGCCTCTGTCCACATCATCCCAGTATCTATGGGACAGGTCAATAAAGAACAAAAAGTCCTCAAATAATTGTCAAGACCAAGAAAGAACTGATTGACTATTAACATTATGGAATCAGGGTCTTACCACTATTACAAAAGGACAACCAAATTTTACCATGTAATACAAGATCTTTATGATGAAATCTGTATGAGGACTATAGTTCCTCTGATCCTGAAAAAGAGTCTGAAAATTATCAGCTTTCTCATCTCTTATTTGAATACAGAATAATGACTTAATATGGCAGAGAAAGCACAACAGTCTCTTCTTAAATCTAGACTGAAAATTTGTAGAATTCTAAATCCAAATACATTTTAACAACATACCATTTATAGTGAAAATAAGATTCAAGCATTTAAGTCTAAGTTATAAACATTTTGTTTAGGTAATAAAACCTACAGATTAGCTCATAATAGCATAATAATAGGGTAAACAGTTAACTCCATGGTTAAGTAGAAAAGATTAAGGAGAAAGGCTTAGGAAAAGAGTAACTGCTTAACCTCAAAAAGATAAGACTGCTAGTCAAGCTAATTTACTGATGGTAGGCAAATGATAAACAGAACTCTGAACTGAAAATACATCTGGATACCACGGATTTGCTTCATGCAAAAGAATCTAGTTAATTAAATCTAGCCGACCAGCTGTATTTTCCCCCACATTGTGTCTCCAAATCCAGCAATGGTGAATATGCTGTTGACTGGGAAATATATAACTACGCTTCTGTAGAATAAACCCAAAATCAATAGGCTCAACAGAATGAAGGCTTCAGAAATAAGGAAACACAGATGTTTATTCTAGCATTTACTTTCATAAATATTGACAGCAAAGAATCAAATATGTAGCTGTGAAGCAGTAATGTATCCAAAATTGGATGCTTCATTAAAGCTGGATATGGCCCAAAGCTGCAGGAAAACATCCTGACGGAAAAGGTCTTATACAAATGATACCTTTGTAGAGGCCATGGAGTAAAACAGAACATGGTAAAAACCAGTTCCGTGTTTGCATACACAGGACACCTTCCACCTCAACAATTCTACAAATATTGTGCATAAAAGGTTGCCAGGAAACACTGCCAAGGACTGGGATCAACTTCAGAAAAAAATGAAATAAAACTACTAGCGGCATGACTAAGAGTAGGGGAAAAGTGTCATAAAATATTTTAGAAGAGCATCATATTTTATTCCTCCAGAACAGGCATAGAACTGGCCATTATAATCTTAGCCAAAAATAGTCTATTGATATTACTGATTGAACGGGACTTCAATCAAAATGGCACTGCCCAGGAGCTACAAATGGACTGAAGTCACAAAGTTCCAGAGTTTGTTATTAGCATCTAAGTTAATTTTTTCCCTTAAATGATGAAAGAAGATTGTTCAATCCAAAAGCCCAAGAAATGAGCGAACAAATATCAGACTACACTTTTTGGATATAGCTTGAATCATTAACAATACCTACAATAGCTAGGGCATTTGTAATAAAAACCTGAACAACACTTCCAGATGTACTAAAAAGACTCATCTCAACATGGGAAGAAAACAAAACCACACTATAGAAAAGAGATGGGTCAACTGGATTTTTGTCTGCCTTTTTTTCTCCATTCTTTCCTTCTTTACCTCTGACCAGAATTTTTAAAATCCTTTCTATGTAGTGTTTGAGACAGGACAAGTACGAACAATATATATTCAAACATTATGAATAATACAGTTAACTTCTTTTTCATGGATATGTCAAATCACTCATGTATCTGTCTCTTCCCCTGCCCCATATTTTAGCTATTTTACTTTCATTTAAGAATGAAATAAGAAAGGGAAACTATGTGATTCACTATTTTGCTTATACTTAAATGATAAATGTAAAACTTATCTACCAGAGGGTAGTCTCCTTCCTAAAAGTAAAGCTCTTGTCTTTTTCTGTTTGTTTCTCTAACACCTAGCACAACTACTCAAGTTTTGTTGAACCTGTGGATATCAGTTATCCATCCTTTCCTTACTTTTAAATAAATTAATACTCCAAAACTAGAAATCACCTGTCATATATTATGGAACTCATTAGCAAAGGAGGCTTTCTGGAAGAGCCTCAAATAGAATGGCTCCACGTTTCTTTTTAATCTTCTGTATGTGAGGCTCATCTAAAATCATTGCGAATAAAGTGCAAGACAGTGACAAAAATAACTTGAATTCAGATCTCTATCATCCCATTTTCCACATTTACATAAAAGGCTATGATTTCCATGCTTAGGTATTTCACAAACAGCTCATTAAACAGGTTCATATAATAAATAACTCTTCATATAGTGCATAGCCAAGAAAAATAACATATTTATATAAAATAACAAGACCACTTAATAAGACCACTAAACTTCGTGTCCTGCCAGGCACTCTGGGAGACAATGGATTTATTTCCACATGGCTATCAATTCTTACAACGTCTCCAAATTTTTTTGAAAATAGTTTCTTAAATTATTAATCAAAGAGTAGTTATAGCATCTTCAGTTAATGAAATAGCAAATTATATAAAACTAAATACATTCCACCAAGATCACACAATCCAACTTGATGAAGGATCTCTTGCATACTGACAGAAGCACTGATAGCAATGAACCACACTTGCCTATGTGATGGATCACACGAGGTAAGAGTGAGACTCCCAGGGTGAATTTTCAAAGCGGCTCCAGTAGTAGCAGCTGGTAGACCACCTTTCTTTAAACTGTTAGGTGCAGGAAAGTTGCTAATGCTAACAGCTACCATTTTTTAAAATTCGTGGCTTATCACAATAAAAACCCAATGTGTATCTTCCTGGCTGACAGATGGCCTTCTATATGATCATTCAGGGATTCAGACTTCCTTCATCTTATGGCTCCACCATTCCTCCAGGGCCTTGGTTGGAGTCCTCTGCTAGATTCTCTGCTTCCAGCTGGCAGATGAGGGAAGAGAATGAATGACCAGGATCAAACTAGTGCTTTTTTATTGAACACAGATGAAAATGTTATATATCACAAAGCCTTATCTAATTGTAAGGAGGGGTAGGAAAAAGAGTCTTGATGTGGGCCAACAGGGAGACAAAACAGGGTTTGGTGAATCCTTAGAAGTCTCTACTATAGAAGGGCTTAACTCCCTTTGTCTGAATTACCTTGGAGATGGTTTGAGCCAAATTTTAGAGTGAGTCTTGCTAAATTATTACAATTGTCACCATAAATAGAATGATCTAACTTAATCTAATTTACAGTAATCAGTACATTACCTTCCACTGACACGGAATCCTTGCCTGACAAGGAACAAGTATGGAGCTATTGAAAGATAATAGCATTTTCAATGCAAAGTGAGTTCAGTTTACAAAGAACTTGAGGTACACCATTGAGGATGCTGAGGTGAGTCTTTTATGTCAAGCAAAGGATTCAGAATTTTTTTTTTTTTTAAAGAAAGACTATGTTTATAAAGAAAGACTGTGCAATGGGTCAATTAGAGAGGGGAGACTAATGGCGGGGGAACCACTTAAGAGGCAGCAGTTCTAACAAATCAAGCAATAAGTAATAACGGAGCCGTGAGGGGATGGAAAGAAGCTAGCAGATTCAGGACATAATTCTAAGGAGATGGGATAAGATATGGTGATCAGTAGGATGAGAGAAATGAGGGAGGAGGAAAAGTGAATAATTATGCTGCCAGGAAGTTAAGAACCCAACCCAATGATGCTCTGGGTCTGAAAGTCTTATTAATAAATTATTGATTTTCTGTTAGTAGCACAGAAAAATACACTAGGCCACTTTTTCAAAGCATGTTACCTAAGGGAGTATGATATATTCTACGTGAAACATCGGTGGAATATACTTTAAATTAAAACTTTTTATACACGTGGTAACAAGATCAGCAAGAAGGTAAAGAGCATGAGCAAAACATCCAAAGACAATTATAATGATATTTTAAAATATTTGGATATGTAGACTTGCAGGATGTAAGCATCATGTCTGTTTTAATTTGCTATATACAGTTACCACCTAGAAGAATACCCACTCCAGTCAGTAGAAATGCAATAACGACAGCTTTCAACACTTCTTTCCACTTTGAATCTAAATACCAACATAATATTCTGCTCAAAAATCACAAAGCCAACTCTAGCAGAGAAAATGATCATACACTTACTAAGAAAATTAAACTGTAGATAACTGGACTGTCATTCTAAATTATGTTAGATGATTCAGAAAAGGGAATTTATATGTAAACTGATTAATTTCTTTCTCCAAACCCATCCAACAACTTTTTACCAAATAATCCTTAAGTAAATACGTCAAAGAGTTCAGCATTTAAGACATGCCTCCCGAAGGAAATATAATTGTATTATAAATAGCAAATTTCCCCATAACCACAAGGAAGATGTTCAGAATTCTCATCTAGTTAGTTGTCCATTCGTTTTATCTTACATGAGATAAGTAAAGTCCCTAAGTCACTACCAGTTAGTATATTAAAATTACTTATAGCATTATGAAAAGATGACCATGAATTTCTACTCTATATGGAAAAAGTATCAGGAGCCAGTGATTATCCAGTGATTGCTGAGAAAGGAATGCAAACTTTACAGCATTCTCTCTTTTATACACATACATACACACCACACACACACACACACACACACACACAGATATTGTGTAGGCCTTAGGTATAATCAAATTAGGTGACCAATTAATTTTTTTAATCTGTACACAAATTTTTTTAACATTTTTATTTGTAACAGACCCAACCTTAACCAAAATGTCCTCCAATAAGTGATGGGTAAGGAAACTGTGGTACATCCATACTGTGGAATATTGCTCAGCAATAAAGGGTAACAGACTATTGATACTCTGAACAACTGTGATAGATCTCAAGGGCATTATGTTGAGTGAAAAAGAGCCAAGCTCAAAAGGTCACATACTGTATGACTCCTTTTATCTAACATTCTCAAAATGACAAAATTATAGAGATGGAGAACAGATCAGTGATTGCCAGGGGTCAGGGTGGTAGGGGGAGGGAGTGGTGTGACTGCAACGGGCAGCACGAGGGAGATCTGAGTGGCACCTGACATCTGTGATAGAACAGGTCTCTATCTTGATTATACTGGTGGCTACACAGATCTACACATGTGATAAAATGACACACACACACAGTCACACACACCAATAGAAAAATCCTGGTTTGATGTCATACTATAATTTTGTAAAATATAACTGTTAACGGAAAAGTGGGTGAAGGATACGTGGGAGCTCTCTGTATTGTCTTTGCAACTTCCTGTGAATGTATACTTATTTACTGACTTTTAAATTTTTATTGGGGTAGAGCTTATTTACAATGTTGTGTTCGTTTCAGGTGTACAGCAAAGTGAATCTTTTATACATATACATATATCTACTCTTTTTAAGATCCTTTTCCCATATAGGCCATTACAGAGTATTGAGTAGAGTTCCCTGTGCTATACAGTAGGTCTTTATTAGTCATCTATTTTATATACAGTAGTGTGTATATGGGTGACCAATTAATTTCTCCATCCTTAAGTATATACAGAAACTTTAAGTGAAAATCAGACTGTAGGATTATACAATTATAAATAAAATCATAATCCACAGTACTAATCATATTTCTAGTCTAATTATGCTTACTTATTGCCTTGTCCTCCTGACACTGATAACAGTAGAAGGTTTGGTGAAAGTTTTTCATCAAGGAAGAAATATTTCCTCCATTAAGCTGGTTAGGAACAGTGTGGTAGGAAATTATAACTCAAGTAATAACTTTCTTTTTATAAGGACAAAATAATCCAGAAAAAAACTTGGAATATTTATCTAATTTAAAAGCATATCTTTCCACAGAGAAATGTGAGAAATAAAATCATCAGTACATATGAATTCTTTCCCTTTTAGGGGTTCACTGAATACAAAATTTCTTAGAATTTTAAAACTCAGACTAGAAAGGAAATGGAAAAGATCTATTCATGTTCATTTATAACAACTTCTTAGGATATTAGTTAATCCTGCTAAATGTCAGTAGAACATTTTATGCAGAAATGAGAAATTACACTATTCTGTAATATATTTTTACAACCTCAGATGAACCTCAATCTTGTGTAACTGACTTCCTAAAAAGTTTGTGTAAATAACACTTTGCTAAATTGAATAATTTTACTTGCACGTAAATTAGATATTCTCTAAAGCAAACAACCACCCCAAAATCTGCTCTACACTTTAAAATTTTTACATTGAAATAAAGAACAAATTAATATGTAATTTATATTCTCATTGCTTGCTTAGTATAATCATAATCTTTATGACAGATCTAAAAACATTGAGATTTTTAATTGAAAATGCCCACCAAATTTGTGGCATGATGGTTTTTTGAATTTCTCCAAATATAACAGCTTCAGAAGCTGATTCCATGTTAATCCCACCATGTTAGGCCAAACTTTAGCAGAATATTATAATATGTCCAGGCAGCAATATAGCTTACACCTAGATATAATATAGAAGCCACAAGGTAATGCTCTCCTAAGCTTCCTCTAATAAGGGAAAAACACATATAAACAAGTATTTGGTATTCAAAAAAGAATACCAAGAAGTGCAACCTAATCTTGAAAGATAAGCATAGAACATAATAATTCCCATATGAAGTCCAAACCTCAGAGAAAATAGTGGGTCAAATTCTTGGCAGATTTTAAATGACTTGACTGAACAGTATGTGCCAATGGCCCCCACGTACTTTCGTCTCAGTTCTCTGGCCCTCATTGCTACAAGTTGGTTATGGCGTTGGCTGCTTTCCCAGCATTCATTCTCTCCCTGATCATGAACCATGGCTCAGCACCCTGGTTGAGGGATAGGGAGGGATGGGGTATCATCATGCTCCTCTGTGCCTAAGTCTCTTCTGAATTACTCCCTCTCCACCCTTCCATCTGAGAGTCCTGGATACTTGTTAAGCCCCCAGAACAGACGAGGTGGGGGAATTGGGCACCTTGTGCAGGTGACAGTGGCATAGATATAGCGCCTCGCCCATAAGTAAGGTGGGACTAGAAACAGCCTTCTGAGCTGGGGCGGCGGGTGAGCACACAGCTCTCACTCCACAAACAAGGATGAAATAGGCAGCGCACAGAGGCTCAAGAGACCGCTGTGATGAGTAACTGAGTACAGGGGGCCACGGCGGTGCTCTGTGAGCTTGGACACTTACGCTGGGGCTACATTGTGGACAATCTCAAGGACCATGGTGGTGAGTGTGAACCGATTCGGCCTTGAGGGGCCAGGAGGGCTTTTCAGCTGGAGACTTTTGAGAGTGTGATTGGACCCGAGGCTTTTGAAATTGTCTTAAAGAGAATTGAGAAGTTGTCCTGTTTAGTGGTTTTAAAACTTTGCTTTGATGATCTCCCCAAGGGGCTGTTCTGGTAGGAGGATCTGGGGAAAGAAGCCGAGAGGCTGGGACCTTGGGCTCCTTTTCCCAGTGATTCAGCAGTTCTGCTTCTGTTTTACTTCTTGAGCTGCCAGGTAAGAGTCCCTTCATCCGTCCTTTCCTCTGTCCTTTCCTCCTTTCCTCCCTTCCTGTGGTTAAACACATAAGTTGGAAACTTTGTTAACTGTTTTTAAGTGTACAGCTCAGTAGTGTTAAGTATACTCAGTGTTAAATAGATCTCCAGACTTTTTCCTTTTGCAAACTGCAACTGTAGTCTCTTTCAATAACAATTCCCCCTTTTCACCTCCCTCCAGCCCTTGGTAACCACCATCCTACATTGTTTCTATGAATTTGACTAGCCAAGTAAGATTTCTTTTCAAAAAGCAATCAAGCAGCTGAGAAGGTTTGATAGCCTCCTGATGTATCCATCATTCCTCACTGTCTGCACCCGCCCCCCAGACAGTGAGGAAACTGAAATCCCAGAGGTCCTGGGAGGCCCAGGTGGCCACACAATGCAGATGTTATTCACACGGATACTTAAGCCGGATTGCCAGGTTCACATTTTGGCTCTGATGCTCTGTATGTGACACTGGGCAAGTGATGTAACGCAGTGCCCCAGTTTGCTCATCGGTTAAAGGGACATGATGGTAACAGAATCTGCTTTATAGCCTTGTTGTGAAGATTAAGTGAGGTAATCTACATAAAGCACTGGGAATAGGGCCTGACACTTATGTACGTGTCTGCTATGATTAAGTGACTTCCTAGCATGACACAGTTCCTTGTAAGGAGAGCTGTGACTTTGGGCCTACAACCAGCTCCCGTGGTGCATGTCTTTTGAGTTTCCACTTAAGACTGAATAGATAGATAGCTTTTTTTTTTTTTTTTTAAAGGATTTTCTTATTTATTTATTTATTTATTTATTTTTGGCTGTGTTGGGTCTTCGGTTCGTGCGAGGGCTTTCTCCAGTTGCGGCAAGCGGGGGCCACTCTTCATCGCGGTGCGGGGACCGCTCTTCATCGCGGTGCGCGGGCCTTTCTCTATCGCGGCCCCTCCCGTCGCGGGGCACAGGCTCCAGACGCGCAGGCTCAGCAATTGTGGCTCACGGGCCCAGCTGCTCCGTGGCATGTGGGATCTTCCCAGACCAGGGCTCGAACCCGTGTCCCCTGCATTAGCAGGCAGATTCTCAACCACTGCGCCACCAGGGAAGCCCAGATAGATAGCTTTGACTGGCAAGGTTTCCTCCTACACATCCCTATCTTTCATCTAGGGCATGCCATTGATCTTGAAGGATGCTCCATCAATATCTTAATCCTCAGGGGGAAAGTCATGCAGTTCGCATCATACAGCACAAGAAGGCCGGTCATGCGATGGCATTAATTCAACAAATATTTATGGAATGCTTTGATGTAAGGACACCTGGGGTAGATGCTGGGGACACTGAGCAAACCAGCCCCAAATCCCTGCTCTCGAGGAGCTTGTGTTGTCTTGGGGCAAACCTTTGTAATGCAGCCCTTTTAATCAATGAAATGTTTTTCCTGAACTCATCTAGCTAAGGAAGATGAAAAGTTTGCTTAAAAATATTCAGGTTCGGAAAGGAACGCTCTAGACCTGTTGCTGATGGTGCTTTCGAAAACTGGTTCGTAAAAATAGACACTAAACATGGCGTAGAAATACTGGTGATTTCAGATTTGAGGCGATTTTTCAGATACAAAGTTTGCAAGTCGGTTTATCTCCAGTGCTTACTCTGGGGTTGCGTGTGCAGTACAGTCCCTCATACTTAGAACTCGGTAAGGACAGCATAAGACTCACTTTACCTGTGCTTCAATCAGATGTCAGGAGGAATGTGGGATTCCTCCTGCCTACGCCTCTCCTGGGCTTCCTCCTTTCCTCCTCAATGTGGGCAGATGACATTCAGACTCAGAGGAAGCAGAAGCAGGGGTAGTGCGGTTGGGACTGATCTTCCAGAGGGAAGAAAATAGGAATTGCCATCACAGGCTGGGGCTTTCCAGCTACAAGAAAAGATCTGCGGTACAGATATCATGCTGCTTGCTGCCTCCTTGGCTATTTGGGTCATAGCCGGTGCTGTAAAGCACAGCTCTTCTTTCCTGGGGTCCTACAAGTACTTCATTGGTAGGTACTTCCCAACACAGCATTTCCAGCGTGCCACTGCTAGTCAGTCAAGGTTGCTGGGTGATAGGCATCCCATGTACTGTTAGAAACTGCTGGGACCTGTGTGGCGGCCTTAAAGCTAACGGACACAATCACCCGCAGCCGTGGCCCATTGTTCATTGCCCGCTATCCCCACTTGTTTCCCGTTAAGAGACTGCTATTTTGTTCAGCTGGGGTGGAGAACCCTTGATCTTAGGGAGCAGGGGGGCCCCTCTTTTAACCCTAAGGGATGAAGCGTGGAGGTCTGGGCCAGTTGTACTAAACCCATTCCCAAACCCAAACCCAAACCCAAACCCATCCTCCTTCACAACTCTAAGTGTCAATGTGACACTGGCCAACGAGTCTGGTGGTTTCTAGGAAATATTTTTTTAAAATTTCCCATATAGGACTTCCCTGATGGCGCGGTGGTTAAGTATCTGCCTGCCAATGCAGGGGACACAGGTTCGAGCCCTGGTCTGGGAAGATCCCATATGCTGCGGAGCAACTGGGCCCGTGAGCCACAACTACTGAGCCTGCGCGTCTGGAGCCTGTGCTCCGCAACAAGAGAGGCCGCGATAGTGAGAGGCCCGCGCAGCGCAACGAAGAGTGGCCCCCGCTCGCCGCAACTAGAGAAAGCCCTCGCACAGAAACGAAGACCCAACGCAGCCAAAAATAAATTAAGTAATTATTTTTTTTTAAAAAAAGAGAGCTTTAAAACCAAAGGTCAGGGGAATGACTGCTAATGAGTTTGGGGCTTCTTTTGGGGAGGATGAAAATGTTCTAAAATTGATCGTGGTGATGAATGTACCAAAAGAATTTAATTGTACACTTTAATGGGTGAATCGTATGGTATGTGGATTGTCTCTCAATAACGCTGTTATTTAAAAAAAAAAAAAAAAAGGTCTGCAGGTAGCTAGACTTAAATTATAAAAACAAATATTAAGCCTGCAAAATAAAATACATAGGGGATAAAAATACTTGTTATATTTATGCAATTTTAAAATAGCTAAATGCCGTGTTACTGCACAAAATTTCACTGGTTAGGAAAAACAACAAATTGGAAACAGTGTCTGCCTTCAGGAGTAACTGGATGGGACAGAAGAGAGTTATTTTTTTCCCTGTATACTTTTATAACTTCTGATTTGATACATGTATTAAAAAAATAAGTGTACATATAATTAGTAACAACAGTGTCATACCTCTCCTTAGTACAAGTATAAACTCCCAGGTTGCATATTTTGTTCTGAAAAGAATAAAGAATGAAATATATATGTTTTTAAAAATCAGTCAAAGGAAGTAAAAAACTGAAAGATTCTTACATTTGTCTCATCTCACACTAAAAAGCATTTAGTCATTTCTCTGTTATTAGGCATTATAATCAGGCAGAATTCTTTCTTACCCAACAGTCTGACACATCTTTAAACAATGACACAGTTGACCATTCCCTCCTCCTTGAAAACTTCCTTTCCTTCATTTCTAGTACATCGCACTCTCCTGGTCTTCCTCCTCCCTCAATAACCTCTTATTAATAATCTCCTTTGCTGAATTCCTCTTCATTTCCCAAGAAGGTGTCCAGAAGGTAAGTTCCATGAAGGTGGGAATTTTTGTCAGCTTTGTTCACTACTGTATTCCCAAAGGCTAAAAAAAGTACCCAGAACCATACTTAATAAATAACTGTTGAATGAATACATGAGTGAATCAGCACCTCCAGGCTCACATTTTGAAAAGCCATAGAAGTAAACTATATTCCACATAACCTTTATGCTTAATCTACTTTATTACATTATATTTCTCTGAACATTGATAATCAATACACTGTTTATTATTTGATTAGCCAAAATACTTCATTCCCTGCTCTTTCTCCATCAATGTGTTTTACACAGTATGTGCAAAACGCACATTGAACAGCTCTTATACTACTTCTAAAAGCATAAACGTAGCATAGAAAAAGAGCAGCTGTTGCTATGGGAATTTTCACTTTTGTTTCTAGTATTAATGTTGAATTAACACAATGACATACTTTAGTAATTTTAAAAAAAGGGGGGACACCCCACTAGACTTAGTTAACTAAGATATCACAGTAAAGACAACACCCAGAAAGTGCCCGAGGCCCGCGCGCGCCCGAGTCGCACTCCCCGGAGGCTTCGGGACGCCGGCCGGGCGCGGGCGCGCGGGGGCGGGGCTCGCGCAGACGTCGGCCCGGGGCGGGGCTGGGGAATCGCGCAGGGGGCGGTGCGCGGTGACGTCGGGCGCCCGGGCGGAGCTGTGGCTGTGGTGGTGGCGGCGGCGGCGGCGCCCGGCCGACAGCGGCAGCGGCAGCGGCAGCGGCAGTCCTGAGCAGGGTGAGACGGCCGCGGTGGCGGCAGCTCGGGGTCGGGCGGCGCCTGGAGCTTCCCGCCCGTCGCTGGCGCTGGGCCCCTCGGCTCTCCTCCGCCCGCTCCGCCTCACAGCCCTGGCTGGGTCCCGGCAGCGCGCCCCCGGGGAGTGCGGAGCCGTAGGTGAGGCTGGCGGGCCGGGGGGCTGGGGGCTGGCGGGCGGGGGCTCTGGGCTGCGGACCGGCGCGGGCGCACACGGCAGGCGCCGGGCGGGCGGCGTCTGTCTCCTCCCGCTTGCCGTAGGAGGCGGTGCGGCGCAAACAGTGGGCCGCCGCCTCCGCCGCTGCTTCAGGGGACCAGTCACGCAGAGCCCGGGGCGGGCCGCCCCGAGGAGCCTGGCGCCCGCGGACAGGTGGGCTTCCCGCCCGGAGGCCCTCGGGCTGCCCGCACGGCCCGGGAGACCCCGCTAGCGGCCTGTCCGCGGTTCACCTCGGCGGCCGGGGAGGGAGGGAGGAAGGGAGGGAGGGCGGCGCGGACGGCCGTCCCGGTTCTCGCGGGCGGCGCCACCAGGGAAGTCCTTTACAGGCCTTTTAAAAGCGTTCTGTCTCTTCTCTATCTGGTTATATATATTTTTTCTTTTCTTCCTGCCTTCCTCAGAAAATCTCTACCTATCCAGCTTTAGAGCAGGAAATTATGCGATTGAATTCTAGCTGTTTCTTTAACAAGAAATTTTTTGTAATGGTATAAACAGAAGAATCTTAGTTTGAACGAATAAAAATGACTCATTTATGTTTATTCTGCATCTGGTATTAGTCAGGTTTATGGCTTTTATTTCCTAAAATCGTTCTAGAAATATTTATTATGATTTTGTTCCTTATATTTTTATCTGCATTATATTGTTATTTCCATGGAAGGTTCTGGACTGTTTCCAAATAAATTCCTTAGAAGGGATTGTTCCTGGCACACTGTTACTTCTGATGCCCTTACATTTGTCAAAAAGAAAATGAGGGTTTTTTTGGACCTAAACTGAGAAGAATTATAGCGGAGGGAAGATGAGAGATGTATTTCTTTAACTGCCAATTATGTCTGATCCTGCGAGAGTACAGAATTTTTGATGGGTGTGTCTTCAATTTTGTGGACCCAGGCGTTGCCCACTGCCCAGCTCCTCTGACTATACCTGACCCAGATGCTCAGTTTCTGTCTTTTCTGTATTGATCGTAGGTGGAGGAGTTACTGATGGCCATGGAGAAGGTAAAACAGGAGCTGGAGTCCATGAAGGCGACGCTGTCCTGCACTCAGCAGTCACTGGCAGAGAAGGAAACTCATGTGACCAACCTTCGGGCCGAGAGAAGAAAACACTTAGAGGAAGTTCTGGAGATGAAGTAAGTTTTATAATATTGTTCTTCAGGCACATGCTTAGTTGAAATACTTGTCCTCATCGCTTTCATTTTCTGGCCCCGTTTGTCACGCCTGACACGCTTAGCCTAATTTTAATGCTCACTTGTGTTTCTCACTCCTTAGAACAAATTTGGGACAAATCCTCGTCAACTAGAAACTTTTTTTGCCTCCCTGTCATTGAATTTTGCAGTCCTCTAGAGTGTATGTATCCGTATGCAATTGTGTCTCTGAAGTTCCTGAAACCTTCTGGAAAGTTCTGGCAAGTTGTTGAGCTTTCTGAGGAAGATAACCATTGCTCCTGAGGTCATACGATGGCTAGGCAATTTTTAAAAACATTTTTTATTATAAACATTTCCAAAGGTACACAAAAGTAGAGAATAGTATAGTGAACCTCCTTATACCCATCCCCCATATTTAACCATTAACGTTTGCCGCACTCTCCAGTCAGTTTTGACAAAATTGTCACTTTTAGCAGAACCATTCTTGACATCATTTTCGTACTTTCCAGGCATCTTGCAGCTTCCTTGAGATAGTCTGTTGTGAAGGCTGTAGATATCTGCTGTGCAGAATACAGCTGCTGCTTTTTCTCCTCTGTGACTTTGAAAAGTTCTGGTTTCCTTCTCTTCAGAACAAGTATGTCTCTTTTTTAAGTCTCTTAGTACTTTCTCCATCACTCCAATCCCCACCCCTGTGTAATTGTCCTGCTCTCATTTTACTGAAACCAAGTCTATGCTGGGACCCCTCAGTTACCTTCATCACCTCAGCAGTTACCTGTGTTCTTGTCGTCGTCTCTTCTGACTCAGAGGAGATACTGTCTCTCCTTCACCAAGCTCGCTTCTTATTTCTATCACAGATTTAAGCTCTGGTTCCCTCCTCTGCACTCTGTCTCCATTAATTTTCTTTCACATAATCTTTGCTCACTTTCTGTTAGTTCCTTCTTGTCTGCAATAAATACGCACTCTCTCTGACCTAAAGTAAACAGTCTTTCTGAGCCCAGCCAGTGCTTGAAGCTAACATCCCCTCTTCTTTTCTGCTACTTTGAACTATCAATACATGTTGAATATGAGAATTACAGAGTAGCAGAGGATCTTGCCATGACACCTCAGCATGAATTTTCATGGGGCATGATTGTTTTGATATCATGACGGCAGCTCAGGAGTTGAGGAAACAAATATCGGGGTGTCCCCTGTGCTTATGGATTATTAGGACACAGTGGGAGGTTAAGAGAGCCTGATCTTTCAGAAAAGAATTACAGGTGATGTGCTCTCGGAAGTGACAGATACTGGAGCCAGAAATAGGTTGATACGCAGGGAGAACGGGGAGAATTTAGGATTCTGAGTATCGTGATGAGAAAGTTTGCTTCTTACGAGCAGGTTAGTAGAGGCAGTTGAAGACAAGGTTTTATCCCTGATGATAAGAACATAGAGGAAGGATGGGTATAATATTCGGGAATACAAGGTATCGATGTGATACTCCTAAGCACAAACAGGCCCTGCTAAAGCAACGGTGTAGGAGTATTGTTTCGTTTTCTCTGTGTACCAATATCTTGACTTGACTTGTCACATCTTTCCCACTCAGTTCAAGTGTCTATAGCAAAACAGTGGTGGATTTGTAAAGGAATTTTCCTTTATTGTTAGGACTTTGAAAAGATATGAAAGAATTTTTTAAAGAATGCTTGACTTTAAACCATTAAAAGGGAATTGCGTGTGATTTTTTTTGTTGTTGTTGTTATTATTTTTGGAACCACAGTACTAAACTTTCTTATGGACTTCCCTTGCCAACCCAGGTTAGAGATTACATTTCAGAAAAATACTGTGATTTGCAAGACTGTTTTTGGTAAGGTCAAACACTCACACACTAAGGCATGGGATGAGTCATTAAAGTATTCAGAGATTTATAAGTGGTATAGAAATTTGATGAATAAACATTAAATAAAAGTTCTAGAAATAAGGTGTTAAAACCTGGCTCTGACAGGTGACCTGTCTCTTAAATCACCTTCCTCATTTGCTCAGGAGATACTACTACAGCATCATGCTGTTCTTAGATTTTGTACAAGTTTTTTGTCATGCAGATTTACTGACTTAAAAGTTTTTAAAGTAGTCTTTGCTTTAATTTGCACTTAAATTTCTCCTTGTTGTTGTCTCTCATTTTCATATCTTAATAAAATGGTTGTTTAATACCTTTCTTTTAACAAAGTAAGCACTTCAGGCCTAATCGTCTATCCAAACATGCTGTTGAGAGTGGTGGCTAATCCCAAACTCCTAATGTATCCCTCCTCCACACTCTTTTCTCCTTTGGTAACCATAAGTTTGTTTTCTATGTCTGTGGGTCTATTTCTGTTTTGTATATAAGTTCATTTGTATCTTTTTTTTTTTTTTTACGTTCCACATATAAGCGATATCATGATATTTGTCTTTCTCTGTCTGGATTACTTCACTTAGTATGATAATCTCTAGGTCCATGCATGTTGCTGCAAATGGCATTATTTCATTCCTTTTTATGGCTGAATAATATTCCATTGTGTGTGTGTGTGTGTGTGTATGTATGTGTGTGTATACATATATATGTATAAATATATAAAACACATCTTCTTTATCCATTCACCTATTGATGGACATTTAGGTTACTTCCATGTCTTGGCTATTGTAATAGAGCTGCAGTGAACACTGGGTTGCATGTATCTTTTTGAATTATGTTTTTCTCTGGATATATGCCCAGGAGTGGGATTGCTGGATCATATGGTAACTCTATTTTTAGTTTCTTCAGGAACCTCCGTACTGTTCTCCATAGTGGGTGCACCAGTTTACATTCCCACCATCAGTGTAAGAAGGTTCCCTTTTCTCCATGCCCTCTCCAGCATTTATTGTTTGTAGACTTTTTTGATGATGGCCATTCTTACTGATGTGAGGTGATATCTCATTGTTGTTTTGCTTTGCATTTCTCTAATAATTAGCAATGTTGAGCATCTTTTCATGTGCCTTTTGGCCATCCATACGTCTTCTTTGGGGAAATGTCTATTTAGATCTTCTGCCCATTTTTTGATTGGGTGGTTTGTTTTTTGATATTGAGCTGTATGAGCTGCTTGTATATTTTGGAGATTAATCCTTTGTCAGTTGCTTCATTTGCAAATATTTTCTCCCATTCTGAGGGTTGTCTTTTCATCTTGCTTATGGTTTCCTTTGCTGTGCAAAAGCTTTGAAGTTTCATTAGGTCCCATTTGTTTATTTTTGTTTTTATTTCCATTTCTCTAGGAGGTGGGTCAAAAAGGATCTTGCTGTGATTTATGTCATAGAGTGTTCTGCCTCTGTTTTCCTCTAAGAGTTTTATAGTGTCTTGCCTTACATTTAGGTCTTTAGTCCATTTTGAGTTTATTTTTGTGTATGGTATTAGGGAGTGTTCTAATTTCATTCTTTTCCATGTAGCTGTCCAGTTTTCCCAGCACCACTTATTGAAGAGGCTGTCTTTTCTCCAGTGTATATTCTTGCCTCCTTTATCAAAGATAAGGTGACCATATGTGCGTGGGTTTATCTCTGGGCTTTCTGTCCTGTTCCACTGATCTATATTTCTGTTTTTGTGCCAGTACCATACTGTCTTGATTACTGTAGCTTTGTAGTATTGTCTGAAGTCAGGGAGCCTGATTCCTCCAACTCCATTTTTCTTTCTCAAGATTGCTTTGGCTATTCGGGGTCTTTTGTGTTTCCATGCAAGTTGTGAAATTTTTTGTTTTAGTTCTGTGAAAAATGCCATTGGTAGTTTGATAGGGATTGCACTGAATCTGTAGATTGCTTTGGGTAGTATAGTCATTTTCACAGTGTTGACTGTGGATTTGTCCATTTCTTCCAGGTTGTCCATTTTATTGGCGTATGGTTGCTTGTAGTAATCTCTCATGATCCTTTGTATTTCTGCAGTGTCAGTTGTTACTTCTTTTTCATTTCTAATTCTATTGATCTGAGTCTTCTCAGACTTTATTCTTGATGAGTCCGGCTAATGGTTTATCAATTTTGTTTATCTTCTCAACAAACCAGCTTTTAGTTTTATTGATCTTTGCTATCGTTTCCTTCATTTCTTTTTCATTTATTTCTGATCTGATCTTTATGATTTCTTTCCTTCTGCTAACTTTGGGGTTTTTTTGTTCTTCTTTCTCTAATTGCTTTAGGTAGAAGGTTAGGTTGTTTATTTGAGATGTTTCTTGTTTCTTGAGGTAGGATTGTATTGCTATAAACTTCCCTCTTAGAACTGCTTTTGCTGCATCCCATAGGTTTTGGGTCGTCGTGTTTTCATTGTCATTTGTTTCTAGGTATTTTTTGATTTCCTCTTTGATTTCTTCAGTGATCTCTTGTTTATTAACTAGTGTATTGTTTAGCCTCCATGTGTATGTATTTTTTACAAAATTTTTCCGGTAATTGATATCTAGTCTCATAGCATTGTGGTCAGGAAAGATATTTGATACAATTTCAATTTTCTTAAATTTGTCAAGGCTTGCTTTGTGACCCAAGATATAATCTATCCTGGAGAATGTTCCATGAGCACCTGAGAAGAAAGTATATTCTGTTGTTTTTGGATGGAATGTCCTATAAATATCAAGTAAGTCCATCTTGTTTAATGTATCATTTAAAGCTTGTGTTTCCTTATTTATTTTCATTTTGGATGATCTGTCCATTGGTGAAAGTGGGATGTTAAAAGTCCCCTACTATGATTGTGTTATTGTCGATTTCCCCTTTTTCGGCTGTTAGCCTTTGCCTTCTGTATTGAGGTGCTCCTATGTTGGGTGCATAAATATTTACAATTGTTATATTCTTGTTGGATTGATCCCTTGATCATTATGTAGTGTCCTTCCTTGTCTCTCGTAACATTCTTTATTGTAAAGTCTGTTTTGTCTGATAAGAGAATTGCTACTCCAGCTTTCTTTTGATTTCCATTTGCATAAAATATCTTTTTCCATCCCTTCACTTTCAGTCTATATGTGTCCCTAGGTCTGAAGTGGGTCTCTTGTAGACAGCATATATACAGGTCTTGTTTTTGTATCAATTCAGCAGTCTATGTCTTTTGGTTGGAGCATTTAATCCATTTACATTTAAGGTAATGATCGATATGTATGTTCCTATTACCATTTTCTTAATTGTTTTGGGTTTGTTATTGTAGGTCTTTTCCTTCTCTTGTGTTTCCTGCCTAGAGAAGTTCCTTGAGCATTTGTTGTAAAGCTGCTTTGGCGGTGCTGAATTGTCTTAGCTTTTGCTTGTCTGTAAAGGTTTTAATTTCTCCATGAAATCTGAATGAGATCCTTGCTGGGTAGAGTAATCTTGGTTGTAGGTTTTTCCCTTTCATCACTTTAAATATGTCCTGCCACTCCCTTCTGGCTTGCAGAGTTTCTTCTGAAAGATCAGCTGTTAACCTTATGGGGATTCCCTTGTATGTTATTTGTTGCTTTTCCCTTGCTGCTTTTAATATTTTTTCTTTGTATTTAGTTTTTGATAGTTTGATTAATATGCGTCTTCGTGTGTTTCTCCTTGGATTTCTCCTGCCTGGGACTCTCTGTGCTTCCTGGACTTGATTGACTATTTCCTTTCCCACATTAGGGAAGTTTTCAACTATAATCTCTTCAAATATTTTCTCAGTCCCTTTCTTTTTCTCTTCTTCTTCTGGGACCCCTATAATTCGAATGTTGGTGCGTTTAATGTTGTCCCAGAGGTCTCTGAGACTGTCCTTAATTCTTTTCATTCTTTTTTCTTTTTTCTTCTCTGCAGTAGTTTTTTCCACTATTTTATCTTCCAGGTCACTTATCCATTCTCCTTCCTTAGTTATTCTGCTATTGATTCCTTCTGGAGAATTTTTAATTTCATTTATTGTGTTGTTCATCCTTGTTGTTTATTCTTTAGTTCTTCTAGGTCCTTGTTAAACATTTCTTGTATTTTCTCCATTCTACTTCCAAGATTTTGCATCATCTTTGCTGTCATTACTCTGAATTCTTTTTCATGTAGACTGCCTATTTCCTCTTCATTTGTTTGGTCTGGTGGGTTCTTACTTTGCTCCTTCATCTGCTGTGTGTTTCTCTGTCTTCTCATTTTGCTTAACTTACTGTGTTTGGGGTCTCCGTTTTGCAGGCTGCAGGTTCTTAGTTCCCGTTATTTTTGGTGTCTGCTCCCAGTGGCTAAGGTTGGTTCAGTGGGTTGTGTAGGCTTCCTGGTGGAGGGGACTGGTACCTGTGTTCTGGTGGATGAGGCTGGATCTTGTCTTTCTGGTGGGCAGGTCCACGTCTGGTGTTGTGTTTTGGGGAGTCTGTGACCTTATTATGATTTTCGGCAGCCTCTCTGCTAATGGGTGGAGTTGTGTTCCTGTCTTGTTAGTTGTTTGGCATAGTGTGTCCAGCACTGTAGCTTACTGGTCGTTGAGTGGAGCTGGGTCTTAGCGTTTAGATGGAGATCTCTGGGAGAGCTTTTGCCATTTGATATTACGTGGAGCTGGGAGGTCTCTGGTGGGCCCATGTCCTGAACTCGGCTCTCCCACCTCAGAGACACAGGCCTGGCACCCGGCCAGAGCACCAAGACCCTGTCAGCCACATGGCTCAGAAGAAAAGGGAGAAACAAAAGAAATAAAATAAAGTTATTAAAATAAAAAATAAAAAATAATTATTGAAAATAAAAAAAATTAAAAAGTAATAAAAAAAAGAAAAAAAAAAGAAGAGAGCAACCAAACCAAAAAACAAATCCACCAATGATAACAAACGCTAAAAACTATACTAAGAAAAAAAACAAAAAACGGACAGACAGAACCCTAGGACAATTGGTAAAAGTAAAGCTACACAGGCAAAATCACACGAAGTTCACTGCCTCAATTTGGGGATGATTCATTGTCTATTTAGGTATTCCACAGATGCAGGGTACATCAAGTTGATTGTGGAGATTTAATCCGCTGCTCCTAAGGCTTCTGGTAGAGATTTCCCTTTCCTTCTTTGTTCACACAGCTCCCGGGGTTCAGCTTTGCATTTGGCCTCTCCTCTCCATGTAGGTTGCCTGAGGGCGTTTGTTCCTGCCCAGACAGGACAGGGTTAACGTAGCAGCTGATTCCGGGGCTCTGGCTCACTCAGGCCTGGGGGGAGGGAGGAGTACAGAATGCGGTGGTGAGCCACCACGGTGAGCCTGTGGTGGCGGAGGCTGGCGTGACATTGCACCAGCCTGAGGCGCGCCGTGTGTCCTCCCGGGGAAGTTGTCCCTGCATCACGGGACCCTGGCAGTCGGGGGCTGCACATGCTTCCGGGAGGGGAGGTGTGGATAGTGACCTGTGCTTGCACACAGGCTTCTTGGTGGCTGCACCTGCAGCCTTAGCGTCTCATGCCAGTCTCTGGTGTCCGTGCTGATAGCCTCGGCTCACGCCCGTCTCTGGAGCTCATTTAGGAGGTCCTCTGAATCCCCTCTCCTCACGCGCCCGAAACAATGGTCTCTTGCCTCTTCGGCAGCTCCAGACTTTTCCCGGACACCCTCCCGGCTAGCTGTGGCACGCTAGCCCCCTTCAGGCTGTGTTCACGCAGCCAACCCCAGTACTCTCCCTGGGGTCTGACCTCCGAAGCCCGAGCCTCAGCTCCCAGCCCCCGCCCGCCCTGGCGGGTGAGCAGACAAGCCTCTCGGGCTGGTGAGTGCTGGTTGGCACCGATCCTCTGTGAGGGAATCTCTCCGCTTTGCCCTCCGCACCCCTGTTGCTGCGCTCTCCTCCGTGGCTCTGAAGCTTCGCCCTGCCACGCCCTGTCTCCGACAGTGAAGGGGCTTCCTAGTGCATGGAAACCTTTCTTCCTTCACAGCTCCCTCCCACTGGTGCGGGTCCCGTCCCTATTCTTTTGTCTCTGTTTTTTCTTTTTTCTTTTGCCCTACCCAGGTACGTGGGGAGTTCCTTGCCTTTTGGGAGGTCTGAGGTCCTCTGCTAGTGTTCAGTAGGTGTTCTGTAGGAGTTGTTCCACACGTAGATGTATTTATGATGTATTTGTGGGGAGGAAGGTGATCTCCATGTGTTACTCTTTCGCCATCTTGAAGGTCTCCCCACTTTTCAGTTTTTTTGTCATATGTATTACTGTTATGGCCATCTTTATTAATACATTTTCACATTTCTGATTATTTTCCTATGATAGGTTGTTAAAAAATTGAATCTATTCATCAGAGGGGATCAAAGGAATTATAGGAGAGGTTTTCCCATATACATTTATGTATTCTTAAAATGTTTTAACACTTATATTTATTACTTTGTAATGAGAAAATGTTACCAAAATGACCCTACAAATTACTATATTATCCCCCTTATATTTGGAGAGAAAAGCAACATTGCTAGAAGATAGTTTCTGCTTCCTAAGGATGATACATTTGTGCTTATAAAATAAAAGAGATGAATATACTTATTGACACACGGTCTTCTAGAAGGATTGGACCACTTTAGGTGATCAGGCATGTACGAATGCATGTATCACCTTACCTGTTCATATAATGTTTAAAAATCTTTTGCCTGAAAAAAACCTTTTACCTCTTTCATAGATTAAAAAGTTTTGTCTTACCTTGCTTTCATTTGCAATTCTTTGTTTACATTTTCATGTGTTTATTGTCAATTTGCATATTGTCTGTGATTGGTATATTCCTATTTGTTAATTTCTCTTGGGGACAGTAAGGTCTTAGTATTTCATTGACGTTTATGGGCTTTTTCAATAGTGAGGATAAAGTACTTTCCCAGTTGTGAATAATTTTTAGTTTTTGTCATTTGCTCATTAGTTTTTGACTTTTGATGTTTATAATTCTAGATTTCTAAGCAGTAAAATGTACTATACTTTTCTTACATTTGTAATTTGTAATTTTTTTGTAATTTCTTACATTTCGTTTTTTGTTTAGAAAGTCCTTCCCTATCTGAATATCATTAAATATGTTATATTTATTCTTTTTATTTTCTAATTAATTTGCATTTTATACCTAGTTCTTTAATCTTCCTGGAACTTATTTTTAATTTTGTGTGGGGAGAACGTATTTATTTTGATGTTTTCCTAATAATTGAAAAGCTTTCTAAATACTGTGATCAGTCTCTTTTCTTTTGGTTTGTGGCATTTCCTTTTTCTTTCTTAAGTGCTTAATTATTGTGAGATTTGTTCCATTGATCTCTTTGTTGATATTCTTTTTCCAGGACTACATTGATTTGATTATAACAGGCTTTCAATTTGTATTAATGGCCGATGGGGTGTTGAAAAAAATGTCCTTCAAATATATATGTACACACACACACACATATACATATATATATATATGCTGTTCTTAACTCTTTATTCTTATGTGCTGCCAGACATTCTTACCCCACTCTTATATGCTGGCTGCCTCAGGTGTCAGCTTAAATGGTACGTCTTCAAAGAGACCTTCCCTAACCATCCTGCCTAAAGTAGGGCAGTCTGTGCCAGTATCAGCACAAATAAATCAGTCAGCCTTTCAGAAGTCATTTCCTTTGACACCAAATCTTCCAGATGCAGTTCTCATGTTCCTCATTATTGGGTGAGCTGTTAAAATGAAGACAACTATTGATCCACCGTCAGCTCCTATTTAATTGCTTAAAACTTCCAGCAATTAAATAGGAGCAAATTCTGTCATTTAAGAGAAGTGACTTACTATTGAAGAGTATAAATTCTAAAGTTGTAGTTAAAAAACTTATACAGTACATTTTTTTTTAATACAGTACATTTTTGATTATGTCCTAGATGAAAAAGACAGCCAGTGTCTGGGACAAAAGATCAGCAAGGCTCTGTAAAACCTTTGTCCCATTTTAAAATGAAGTATTAGGACATCTGTGCCATAGAGATTCAAGCTAGTGTCCCTGAGAATTTTCAGCTGCACCAGAGTGGTGATTGCTCAACAGACTAAACTGGAGAGTGTGGGATAATTATCACAAGAGGACCACATACAATGATGACATGGAAAGTGATTAGTTACAAACAATCAATAGCATAAGAAAAGGATATTAAAAGAAAGTTTTTAGAGGTACTGATTTCAGTGAGAAAAGGCTGGTGAGATATTTTGATTCTTTATTAATTGGTTTTCTTCATGCAGGGCTTTCAAAAAGAAAACAAGTAATTTGAGCACACTAACCAACTTTATTTTTCATGAAAAAAGAAAGCCCTTTGTGATTTTAATGCTGCTTAACTCTTTTCTTCACTGTTCATGTGGTTATAATCTTAAGCAAACAAACAAAAAATTGCTATTATAAGGCTGTGGTGCTTCAATGGCAGTAATGGCACTGACCCTAGTACAATTTTCAGTAGAGAAACAGAGCTAATTGATTTATAACCATTATTCTAATTAAATAATCATAAATAATAAGCTTCATGTTAGGGATTATGTTATCAAGTGTGTTGTTTTGTCCTTATTTCTCACATGTTTTACTTTGGTGAAGAATTACAAGCTGTAAATGGTACAGATGAACCGGTTTTCAGGGCAGAAATAGACACAGATGTAGAGAACAAACGTATGGGCACCAAGGGGGGAAAGTGGCGGGGAGGGTGGGTGGTGGTGGGATGAACTGGGAGATTGGGATTGACATGTATACACTAATATGTATAAAATAGATAACTAATAAGAACCTGCTGTATAAAAAAATAAATAAAATAAACTTCAAAAATTCAAAAAAAGAAAAAAAAAAAGAATTACAAGCTGTAATCCAAATGAATTGAAGGGACTATTGAGATGATCCAGTCATTGCTTTTTGAAAAACACTTTAAGCTGCAGACCCCTTTTTCAAATGAATATTATTCAGATATGAAAATAAAACTTATTATTTATTAATTAACTAATTTATTTTTTGGCTGTGTTGGGTCTTCGTTGCTGCGCACAGGCTTTCCCTAGTTGCGGCGAGCGGCGTGGGGCGCAGGCTTCTCATTGCGGTGGCCTTTCTTGTTGTGGAGCCGGGATCTAGAGCGCAGGCTCAGTAGTTGTGGTGCACGGGCTTAGTTGCTCTGCGGCATGTGGGATCTTCCCGGACCAGGGCTCGAACCCGTGTCCCCTGCATTGGCAGGTGGATTCCCAACCACGGTGCCACCAGGCAAGTGCCTAAAACTTATTTTAAGAAGTAAAATGAAAAAGAAGGCAAAGCTGTTCTGATTGAGACAGGACTGGGGAGCCCAGATGCCCCAGTGTGGCCCTGCCAGGCATTCCCTGAAGATGTTCTTTAGAACCCCTAGGGCTTCCCAGGGCTGGGTTCAATAAGCCACTAACCAAACCTTTTGATTTTACAAACAGGAGCAACAACAGTAGCTGCCATTTATTGATAATTTACAGTGTGATAGGTGTTCTGTCTTACTGCTAATTATTATAATAACCCTGTAGATTAAGTTTCATAATGTTCATAGTATAGATTAATAAATTAAGGCTCAGAGTATTTAGTTAACTTCACTGAAGTCATCCTGATGGAACCAGGAATTGAACCCAGAGCCAGATCTTTCTTGGTCTGTGTTCTCCCCTTAGAGAAAGGGTCCTTATCAACTTCTTTCAGTTTCTGTGACACAGTTTTCCTGATTTCTGCCGACTTCTCTGACTGCTCCTCTTGTCTCCTTTGCCCGCCTCTTACCCTCTGCCTGCCATGTAATGTTGAATCAGTCCTATGACTATCTCCTCTTGCTGTGTTTTCTTTTCCTAGGGAGGCTCATTCACTACCTTGGCCTCAGTTAACATCTGTGTATCAGAGCTTCCACACTTAACATCTTTAGCTCATATCATTCCTCTAAGCTCCAGACCCACATGCCCAGTTGCTCCCTCAAACCTTTTCTCAGCATCTCAAAAGCACATTACATTCAGCTCAAGATTTCCCCTCAATTCTGGTCCTTCCTTATTTTTTCCCATTTTTGTTTATGGTGCCACCAACTTGTCCATGGTGTTTAAGTCAGAAACTTCAGAATTTTCCTTGATTGCTTCATTCCCTCATTTCCCACCCTGCCAGTCAAATCCTGGTGATCTTTTTTCTCTGAAGTATTTCTGTAAGCCATCCATTTTCCCACCCCACAGCCACTGTCATAGTTTGGTCATGTCGCTGTTGGCTGACATTATTGCAGTGGTCTCCCAATTTTCCCGTCTTTCTGTTTCCCCCTGATATGCAGCCTCATTGCAGCCAGTCTGAGCTTTTGAAAGTGCCCATGTGATGTTTGAATCCTGGCTCCACCACTCACTAGTTATGTGAGCTTGGCAGGCTGCTAAGTCTTTCCAAACCTTAGTTTCCTCATCTGTAAAATGGTTATATAATTCTTTTTTTTTTTTTTTTTTTAAAGGATTTTCTTATTTATTTATTTATTTATTTATTTATTTTTGGCTGTGTTGGGTCTTCGGTTCGTGCGAGGGCTTTCTCCAGTTGCGGCAAGCGGGGGCCACTCTTCATCGCGGTGCGGGGACCGCTCTTCATCGCGGTGCGCGGGCCTTTCTCTATCGCGGCCCCTCCCGTCGCGGGGCACAGGCTCCAGACGCGCAGGCTCAGCAATTGTGGCTCACGGGCCCAGCTGCTCCGTGGCATGTGGGATCTTCCCAGACCAGGGCTCGAACCCGTGTCCCCTGCATTAGCAGGCAGATTCTCAACCACTGCGCCACCAGGGAAGCCCCTATAATTCTTACCTCATGTACTTGTTCTAAGAATTAAATGTGGTAGTATGTGCCCGGCATCACTGTTAGTGATGATGGTAGAGATGATCATACTCTGCTCAAAACTTTTTCAGGGCTTCCTGTTGCCCTTAAAGTCCAGAACTCTTGTCACACTTCCTTGGTGCTCAGTCTCCTTAATCCCTCAAATGTGCTGTGCCCCCTCCTTCTTGAGGGTCTTCACCTAAGTAGTCTTCTCCTCACAGTAGAAGTGTTGTGTCTTTAAATAGTTAATGGAAGTTAACTCATTCTTCAGATCTCACCCAGCCCCCAAATCTTCTCTTATCTTTTACTACCTTGGATTTATAGCTTTTATCCCTGTTTGCAGTTATAATTGTGTATTTTTGTTGCTGTTGGGATTAATGACTCTCTTATCCACCGTTATCTGTCTTATCTACCTTCATATGGAGACAGACCATGTTTATTATAGCCACCTGCCATGGTATCTCTGTCAGGGAGCTTAATGCCTGCTACTAACTAAAGATCTTTCTTCCCTCAGTGAGGGATTATACTTCAGTATTTTTTTTCTGTTCTCCAATGTTTGGTTAAGTTTATTTTTCAACAGCACTGCCTCCTTTGTGGGTAGAATTGTCTGAAATGGACTCTTTCATGTTAATTACTAGTTCTTGTTCTTGATGGAGAGAACTCCCAAGGTAGCCGGAGCCCTCTCAGAATCTGTCGTTCTTCTGGTATTGAAATAGGCTAGGGGTTCGTTTTTCCACCTAGGATAAAGTGCTGTTCTTGTGTTCCTGTAGGTTTTGTGTTTTTGTGGCACTTGTCTATACGTTGGGATTCATACTTTCTTTTGCTTAAGTCTGTATAAGAAATATGACATATTTTAGGTCCACTAACGTCATCAAATGTTCCTTTGTGAACCTCTCATTTAAGTTTTCTTGTTTTTGTTTAGATACCTTGGGTTAAGCAAGTAGGTTTATTTAAAAAGCCAATTTTCCTTATAATATGGGGATCAAAGAATGTGTTCTTAAAAGCTGTCAGAAAAAAAGAATTATATAAGCATCTATCCCAATTCATAAGTTTAGTTTAAAAATATTTTAAACATTAGTAATGAATCAGGTATCCCTGTGTTACTTTTTTGTTTCTCAAATACCTGAGAGAAAAAAAGAAGCCTGCTTATTTATTTATTTTCCGATAAATATGAAAGGGATAGAAAGGAAATTCTTGAAACTGTTGATTATTGTTGCTTTCAGATTTTGTGTCCTTATCTCTAAGATCATTTTTATAGGCATCTTTGACATCAAAATTTTGGTACTGAGATTAAAGTAGTTGTATTTTGTGGGGATTCTCAGGGAAAGATGCCATTTTAGGAAGTAGGGTGAGCGGAGAGAAATTAGGATTCTTTCCCATCTTTTCTGTTTCTTCTCTCATTCCTTCTTTCAGAGAGAAAAGATCCTATGGATAGAATTTTTGCTTTTTAAAAAAAATTCTCAAGCCTTACAGCGATACTTGGGCTCTGCTAATTAAAGTAGCTTCATAAGTAATAACTTTCTTTGAAAACACTGTCTTTATTCCTTATGGATGGAATTGAATGCACAATCATTTAGCTTTTTTTTTTTTTTTTTTTTTTAAGGTAACAACCCAATCCATTTCCACCAAAAATTTCCTTCTAGGAAAGTGGTTTTATGATTAATGGAAAGTGTTATATGATTAATGGTTCTGTAGATATGAAAGTTATAGGCTGGATATCTGCTCCCTTTTATCATCTGTGTCATGCATCTTGTTTATAGTAAATTGAAAAAGGTACATTTAAATGACCAGTAAGGTTGAAGACACGCTCTACTACCTGGCAGTTTCATTTCTGTGTGTCTCCTTGAGAGAAACTTTTGCACATGTGCACAAGGAGACAGGTAGATGTACATGTGCTTGTCGTAACAGTGAAAAAAGTGGAAAAACATCTAACTGTTCCTCAAGTAGGTGAGTGGGTAAGTTGGTATTTATTCACAAAATGGAATATGAGTACACAGTCCCTTCCTCCAAAATACTTAGGGCACATGTATGTTGGAATTTAGATGTTTTTCAGATTTTGAAAGGTAATCCAGTACATAAACTGTATATTGTGTAATACTCCCATTGGGATCTGGACAATACCCAGTAATCAAACATATTAAATCTGTAGCAAAACTTAGGAATATTCATATTAAATTGGATAAATAAATGGTAAATAGCCTCATAGCAGTTGAGTCAGGTTTTTCCATTAAGCTTGGAGAAAAATTTAAGTCTTTTTAAAGCTCTTTGGATTTTAGAATTTTGGATAAGGAATTGTGAAACCTGTATTATACAGTTCATAAAAGTGAACGAGCTAGAGTTATGTATATCAGTGTGGATAAATCTCAAACACGTTTTTAAAAAATTGAAGTATTGTTGACATATTATATTAGTTTCAATATTTTGCTATTGGGATACATTACAAAATGATCAACACACTGGGTCTGGTTAACATCCATCACCACACATAGTTACAAAGAACTTTTTTTTCTTGGGATGAGAACTTTTAAGATCTAGTCTCTCAGCAACTTTCAAATATGTAATACAGTGTTATTAACTATAGTCACCATGCTGTACATTATATTCCCAGGACTTATATATTTTTATAACTGGAAGTTTGTACCTTTTGACTCCCTTTACCCATTTCACCCACTCCCTGTCCCCCACCCCTGGCAACCACCAATCTGTTCTCTACCTGTGGGCTTGTGGTTCTGCCCCCCCCTCCGAAATGGTAAGATTTTATTTTTTTTTATGGCTGAATAATATCCCATTGTGTGTATCTATACACATATGTGTATAGATATACACACCACATTTTCTTTATCCATTCATCCATTGATGGACACTTAGGTTGTTTCTATATCTTGGGTATTATAAATAATGCTGCGGTGAACATGGGGGTGCGGATATCTTTTCGAGTTAGTTATTTTTGTTTTCTTTGGATAAAAACTCAGAAGTGGCATTGCTGGATCTAATGGCAGTTCTATTTTTAATTTTTTGAGGAACCTCCATTACTGTTTCCTATAGTGGCTATACCAGTTTACATTCTCAGACACATTATGTTGAGTAACATGAGCAATTTGCAAAGAGAATCAAGAACAGATGACATCACTTCTGTGAATTTCAAATAAGCAACAGTGAGGGGTGGGGGAGAGAGAGAGATATCTGAAGCAAATAAGGCAAATTGTTGATGGTGATTTCCATACGTTGTTGTATATTTGAATGAGTCTCTGTAGCCCCAAGCTTCTGCTTTCTTCTCTAACCTTTTTAAGAATGCAGGGTTACAACTGAATTAGGTGATAGAGCATAATACATGTTGGGACTGGAAGTGTTCTTAAAATCAACTAAATTATCCTTTTTTCTTTTAAGTGAAGTCATTCCTACTTGTTAAGAAATTTTCTTGAATATTTATTTACTTTTCCCTTTTCTGACCTATGTCTGTTACTTTTTTCTCTTTTAATATATTTATTTTTTGTTGGAGTATAGTTTACATACAGCAAAATACATGGATCTTCCGTATCATAGTTCCATGAGTTTTGACAAATGCCAGTAGTCGTATAATGCAGTCTTAACGAAGATATAGAACATTTCCATCATCCCATAAGGTTCCCTTGAGCTCCTTCCCAATCAGTATTTTCCCTGCCCCGAACACATAGATAGTGTTCTAATTCCTTTCACTTTAGATTAGTTTTGCCTGCTCTAGAACCTCCTATACATGGAACCATATAGTCTGTACTCTGTTGTGTTTGGCTTCTTTTGCTCAGTGTACTATATATTTTTTTTAAAGTTTATTCGTGTTGTTGCATGTATCCATAGTCATCCTAATATTGAGTAGTTTTCATTGCATGGATACTGCATAATTAATTTATCCATTCTCCTGTTGATGGGGTTGTTTCCAGTTTTGGCTCTTATGAATAAAGCGGTTGTAAACATTTTTATACAGATGTGTTTGTGGCCATGTTTTTATTTCTCTTGCGGAAATATCTAGGAGTGGAATCGCTGGGTCATAGGGTAAGTGCATGTTTAACTTTCCCCAAAAGTATGCAGTCAGCTGAAGTGAAGTGAAAGATTTTGTGGTCATAGACCTAAGTATTCAAATTGAAAATACAACGCGATGAGTAAATATGGATGTAGGAGATGAATGAAAATAATGGTAACACATGTATTTATTGGAGTTTATGTGATAAAATTGGTGAGAGTCAAGAAAACAAATGTATTTTCCTTTTAAATACCCCGTGAAGATCCCATATGGTTTTATTTCTTCTCAACATGATGTTAAAACATGAAGCAATCTTTTGTATTGTCTGTTTACTACCTAAATTGATTTTCAAAAAAATTTTATTAATTTTTAAAGATTTCTTTTATCTACTTAACATTTTTACAGAAGCATGTGCAAAAGAGTCTTTGATATGCCTTATTTGATGGTTGCCATGGAAAAATTAAGGGATTGTATACAAAAAAAATAATATTTATACCTTGGTGTTTTGCTTTTATGATTTTGCAATTATGATTTTCTCCATAATAGTTTGACTTTTTATTGTTATTTTATCCCCAGATGCTTCTTTGGTTTTATTTATCAAGATTCTCTTTCTCTCTCTTTTTAATTACACTTTTTAAAGATTTGTTCCTTGTAGAGAAATGCAGTTAAATTTTATATGTTGATCTTATATGCGCCAGGCTTGCTAAACTCTTTTTTTTTTTTAATATTTAATTATTTATTTGTTTTATTTTTGGCTGCGTCAGGTCTTAGTTGCTGCACGCGGGATATTCCTTGCGGCATGCAGGATCTTTCGTTGCGGTGCGCGGGCTCCAGAGCGCGTGGGCTCTGGTGGGCTCTGTAGTTGTGGCACGTGAGCTGAGTTGCCCCGTGGCATGTGGGATGCAGAACCCACGTCCTCTGCATTAGAAGGTGGATTCTTAAATTTATTTATTTTATTTATTTATTTATGGCTGTGTTGGATCTTCGTTTCTGTGCGAGGGCTTTCTCTAGTTGCGGCAAGTGGGGGCCACTCTTCATCGCGGTGCGTGGGCCTCTCACTATCGCGGCCTCTCTTGTTGCGGAGCCCAGGCTCCAGACACGCAGGCTCAGTAATTGTGGCTCACGGGCCTAGTTGCTCCGTGGCATGTGGGATCTTCCCAGACCAGGGCTCGAACCCGTGTCCCCTGCATTAGCAGGCAGATTCTCAACCACTGCGCCACCAGGGAAGCCCTAGAAGGTGGATTCTTTTAAATTGTATTTTTTTAATATATTTATTTATTTATTTATTATTTATTTTTGGTTGCGTTGGGTCTTCATTTCTGTGCGAGGGCTTTCTCTAGTTGTGGCAAGCGGGGGCCACTCTTCATCGCTGTGCGCGGGCCTCTCACTATCGCGGCCTCTCTTGTTGCGGAGCACAGGCTCCAAACGCGCAGGCTCAGTAGTTGTGGCTCACGGGCCTAGTTGCTCCGCGGCATGTAGGGATCTTCCCAGACCAGGGCTCGAACCCGTGTCCCCTGCATTGGCAGGCAGACTCTCAACCACTGCGCCACCAGGGAAGCCCCTTAGAAGGTGGATTCTTAACCACTGGACCACCAGGGAAGTCCCTTGCTGGACTCTTAATTATACAGATATTTTGTCTGTAATTTCTTATTAGTTTTCATCCTACAATCTCTGTATAATGACTTTCTTGCTTTCTAATTCTTATACCTTTGGTTTCCTTCTCTTGTCTTAACTGCACTTGATCTTAGTATCTCTAGAACAAAATACAACAGTGGACTGTTGTAGTCTATCAGTTGCCTAGTGTAGATTTGATTTTTACAAGAAAGCCCATTATTAAAGAGGTAAGTCTTGAAAAAAAATGTGAGTAATTTGGTTGGTTTATTCTGGTTAGCTGATGTTCTTTGTATATGTTCTATGCTATTTTCTCCCCAAGACAGAATTATTTATGTAAATAATTTTGATGGGCTTCATTTCAGTTTAACACAGTTTAGTGATAGTGTGTGTGAAAGCATCTTAAACAATGGCAGTGTACAGGAGTGCTTTTCTGTAAGATTGTAAGGTCATGATCTCTTTGTACTCTCCCTCAATATCAGTCTTCCTTGCCTCTACTCTTTCTCTGGAGGAAAAGGGGGGGGGGAAGGAAAAAGGAATTCTATAGCTTCTGGAAAGCTTTGGGCACACAGTGACTTCAGTGTTGACATAGCTCTGTGGGACACAGACATTAGCCCGTTAGCTTTATGCCAGCAGGGACCCCCCCCCACCCCGCCCCGCCACCTCACAGTCAAGCTGCTGCCTCCGGTGTGTGTTTATTCAGCTGAATCCACTCCCAGTTGTAGCATTGCCAGGGTTAGCTCTTAACATGTTCACAGCTGATAGGTATCGCTTAACTCTTCTTTCTTTACCCTTCTTTCTTCACCCTTCTTCTTGATTTATGTACTAGTATTTCAGGGACTAAATCTGGGAATTTTGTTAACCTCATTGACGTCTGTTGCAGGTGCTTGAAACTTTTGGGTTGTAGAGCATGAAGAAAGAAGTGAGGTTGATACTTAAAATGCTGCTAGACTGAACAGTACCTTTATGGTCCCTTGTATTTAATTCTGCCTTTGCTTTGTTAGTACTGAGCATTCTCAAGTTAAACACTATGGAAATGGTTACTATAGGATCCCTCTGCTGGTTGATTTTACTTTTAAGGTTAAAAAAATTTTTATTTTGATGTTATTTTTTAATGGAATGACGTCTTCAATCCTGACATTGCTTAGGATGATATTTTTACTACTGTAATATCTGGTTTGGGATATTATCTTTTCTTCTTTCTGTACTTTTCTTCCTCCACCCATTCCTTCCTCTCTATTTCTGCCTTTTGTTCAGTTTGAGAGTCAGACAGGCTTTCTAGAGGAGGTAATGCCTGATCTAAGGATGAAAGGACAGGTAGGATTTAGCTGGGAGTGAAAGTGAGGGAACGGGTAGAGGATATTCTTTATTTATATTTTATTTATTTATTTATTTATTTATTTAACATCTTTATTGGAGTGTAATTGCTTTACAATGGTGTGTTAGTTTTCTGCTTTGTAACGAAGTGAATCAGTTATACATATACATATACTCTTTAAGTAGAGGTTAAGGGGTAAGTAAATGGTATGGGAGTTTGGGTAACTGAAAGCTATTTGGAATTTCTAGAACCTGTACTAAAATCAGTTTATTGTCACTTGAGTTGTTGTCTTGATGAGCACACAATAATAGAATGTATTACGACCTCGGGACTTCCCCATTTTGATAGTATTTTTGTTTATTCTTTAATTTCTCCTCTGGGTTATGCTGGCATAAAGGCAGATGTTCTTTTTTCTCTCCTGGATTCAGTAGCAGAGAGTAGCTGCTAGGAATCTGGAATAATTGCTTGTTCATTTTCTTGACTCTGACATCTTTTTTAGAGGAGAATAAGCTCAAAGTAGCATTCATTTAAACAATTTAATCTATCCATTTGAATTCTGGTATGGTTGTTTCTTGCATTGTAGTATGTCTCTTGCTGATGTTTATTTAGATCAGTCTGAGAACTTGGTTTTGGTTTAATATTTGAGAGTTTACAGTGTGCTTTGCTGCACAGAAAATAAATCCTTGTCAGCAACTGAAAGAATCAACGGAAAGAATACTAGACTAATGATCAGAGGAAATGAACTACCTAGAGGCTCTTGCTTTGTCTCAGTCTTGGAGGTTCAGACTCATTAAAAAACTTTGAGTTTCTTCTAAAATGATAGAAATTAGAATACTTTCTTTTCATATTAAAGATTCATGAATCCAAATCATAGTGATCTTATAGAATCTGAACTTCATTCGAGTATGTTGCATATATAATAAGCGCTTTTATGTGTCCCATTTCTCGTTCTTGAATATTCTTAATTTAAAAGTTATAATAAGGTATAGTGCTGGTGTGTGAGTGTGTATATATAGCTATAAAGTTTTACCACTTTGTAAGCTCTGTTTTTGGATAAGAACTCTATCCTACACTTTTGGTGTATGTTGTATAGTATTAAAAGTATAAAAGATTCTTGTTGACAGTTAATTATTTGAAAATGCTTCTCTTCACTTCAGATCAAACACAAATAAATCCAGAGTGTATAATTAACATTTTTTTAAAAATTAGGATTGCATTTAGTATTTTGGCCAGTTTGTATTTGAGATAGAATTTTTTGTGTGTTAGCTGGTAAGGAACTAATTGTTACAGAATAAGAGTAATTCTCTCTGTTATAGGGGAAAGATATAGTTTTCCGGGGACTTGATTTGCATCTACTATCCAGTAGCCATTTACTTTCAAAATAATGCGTGAAAATTTGTTTTTGTCAATCTTTCATCAAAAATTTATTGAGCACTTACTATACCAAACACTGTGCCGTGCCCTAGAGTAACAAGATGAAAGTCCCAAGTTCTAGAAAGTTTTTCTTGAAGACAGATACAAAGAAATAAATTGCAGATTGGGCTGGTAAGTGCTCTTCTTAGGGACACATACGGTACAGCACAAATCAGAACATCACAGAGCCTGAGGATCGACTTGGGTGATGTTAGTAAGAATTATTATAAACTCTTTTGCATCTTGCATTGATAAAGTTTCCTCAATGTATGTATTTACATGTTTCAGAAAAAAAATCGTTCTTAATTTAACATAATAGGATGCAGTACTGGTATTTTTTCTAATGGTTATCTTGACAAATAGTGCATTGAACTCTCTGGGATACAGTATAATGTTTGTGATGATGACCGTTTTCATGTATCCATAATATTCTTTTTCTGTAACTAAAAATAGCTCTAGACTCCTTGGTTCTGTCATTTTAGAAATCAGGATAAACTGGATCAAAGCGTTCTCTTGTTCAGAGAAACTAATGGAAGTTTTGCCTCAGAAGAGCTTCTGATATTTGTCTAAAATATATGAAGCATTGTTGTGATGTTTTGTTGTTTTTGAGATGTATTTTTCTAAAAAATGATCATAAACCCTATCAGAGATTTAAGAATTTTCATTACTATTGTTCACAACATCCTACCATTTCATTGAGATACAGCTTGGTGTAATTTTAGTACAATCCTTGGACTAAATTTTAAGCAGTTATTTTTCCGGTCTTCCAGCTCAAGCTGAGTGTTAGAGTGAGCAGAAGTAGACTAGTGAGTGTTGGTGTACAATTTGGCATGTGAGAAGTGTGAGATCATTTTGGAGAGTGTCATAAGCAGAATTCCCAAATAGAAATTTTCCTAATATCTGACAACTGAGATTGTCCTGCTAATAAATTCAGCATGTGTTTTTGGTCGGTCATGGTAAATCTCTGTGATATGTGCAGATATGCTCCCTTTATCTTCAGTATGAATGTGCTAGAGAAAGAGCAGCCTGGCTTATTGCCTGCTGCTTCTTTCTTCTCCCAGGGGAGTTGGCAGGAATTTTAGTAAAGTGAATCTAGCTTGAATGTAGCCTAAAGAAGGGGTGCTGATTCCCATTTCAATGGAGAAAATTGCTGTGTAGCCTTCTCGGCTACCAGTCAGAGCATCATTTTAATTCTGTATTCTAGTAAAATGGGTGCAAGCAGAGCTGAAGAAGCAGAGCTGAAGAAGCAGGGCACATTAGTCGTTGTATTTTCTTTCTTCACCAAAACAGTGCTTGCCATACTAGTATAATCACAAGTGCTAAAGTGTATGTGAGACTGTTAGCTGTCATCAACATCTGTTTCTCCTGATTTGAATGAATTTGGTGATGAGTGTCCAGAAAAGGAGGGACAGTTGTACCTAGAAATCAGTTTCATTGTTGAATTTAACTTCTGATATTTCCCTGTGGGATAAACTTGCTCAGAATTTATTTGGATTTTTTGACTTCCAAAGGTAAAGAATGAAACTGGAGGTTGATTATAGGCTTCAGAGAATTAGCAATTTGACACATCTTTTTATTAAGGATTTTTTTTAAATTAATTAATTAATTTATTTATTTATTTTTGGCTGTGTTGGGTCTTCGTTTCTGTGCTAGGGCTTTCTCTAGTTGTGGCAAGCGGGGGCCACTCTTCATCGCGGTGCGCGGGTCTCTCACTATCGCGGCCTCTCTTGTTGCGGAGCACAGGCTCCAGACGCGCAGGCTCAGTAGTTGTGGCTCACGGGCCTAGTTGCTCCGCGGCATGTGGGATCTTCCCAGACCAGGGCTCGAACCCGTGTCCCCTGCATTAGCAGGCAGATTCTCAACCACTGCGCCACCAGGGAAGCCCTTTATTAAGGATTTTGAACTCCAACAACTGTTGAGAATCTTTACAGCATGATGCGGGTAGTTAAATTTATTTAAAGTATCATATTCATGAATTCAAATACCTGATAATTTTATTGTAAATTTATTTTTCGTAAGAAAAAGCCAGTGCTTTTCAAGAGTTTGAAGACTGCCATAATTGAAAGTTCACTACTTGCTAAGCTTAATACCAAAACCAGAAACTGTAAAAGAAGAGGTTCTTATCTTTGCACTAAAAAAATTCTGTATTTAAGTTGCCATAAACTATGTTAAAAGAAAAATGACAGATTTGGAAATATATTTGTAACATGCACAGCAGGCAAAAGGTTGTTTTCCAAATATAAAAAGATCTTAAAGTGGCTTAGGAGAAAGGTTAAATGTCCCCAAAACAAAATGAGCAAAGAACAAGAACAAATGAGTCACAAAGGAAGGAATACAAAGCGCCTGTAGATATGTGAATAGATATTCAGTCTTACTGGTAATCAAAGGAAAGCCCAAAAAAGAAAGAGAAGAAAGAAAATACCCAGTTGTCAAAGGTATAGGAAAGTGCTCAGACATCGTTTGGTGGAAGTTTAAATCTGTACAGACCCTTTTAGAGATAATTTGTTGTGTGTATTAAAATCATAACTGCAGGGCTTCCCTGGTGGCGCAGTGGTTGAGAATCTGCCTGCTAATGCAGGAGACACGGGTTCGAGCCCTGGTCTGGGAAGATCCCACATGCCACGGAGCAGCTGGGCCCGTGAGCCACAGCTGCTGAGCCTGCGCGTCTGGAGCCTGTGCCCCGCAACGGGAGGGGCCGCGATAGTGAAAGGCCCGCGCACCGCGATGAAGAGCGGTCCCCGCACCGCGATGAAGAGTGGCCCCCACTTGCCGCAACTAGAGAAAGCCCTCGCACGAACCGAAGACCCAGCACAGCCAAAAATAAATAAATAAAAAAAAAAAAAAAAAAAAATTAAAAAAAAAAAAAAAAAATCATAACTGCATACCCTCTGATCCAGGAATTCCACCTTTCAGAATTTATCTCCAGGAAAAATTTGGATAAATGTGCAGAGATACACATGTGAAGGTGCCTGTTATAATAGTGGAAAATGAGAACCAAACTAAATATTTATCAATAGTTATAAGTAAATTATTTAATATCAACACGTTGGAATTCTATGGCAGGCATTTTTTCCCCAGTGTTTAAAATCGTTGTAAAATACAGCTTACATTCACCATGTTAAATTTACCATCTTAACCAATTTTCAGGTGTACAGTTCATAAGGTACATTCATACTGTTGTGCAGCCATCACCACCATCCATCTCCACAACTCTTCATCCTGTAAAACTGAATCTCTGCACCCATCAAACAGTCACTCCCTGTCTCCCGTCTCCCGTCTCCCCAGCCTCTGGCAACCACTCTTGTGCTTCCTGTCTCTGTGAGGTAGACTGCTCTAGGGACCTCATGTAAGTGGACTCGTGTAATATTTGTCTTTTGTGACGGGCTTATTTCATTTGGAATAGTGTCCATCCATGTGGCAGCGTGTGTCAGCATTTCCTTCCTTTTTGAGGCTGAAAAATATCATTAGGCATTTTTTTAAATTTAATTTTTGGGTGGGTAGTACATACATTTAGTTCAAATTCAAGAGGAGGGAGGGTTAGGAGGAGAGAAAGATGGGAAGTGGCTGGGAAGTGACTGCAGATGTATATGGGATTTCTCTTAAGGGGTGATGGCAGTGTTCTAGAATTACATAGTAGTGATCAATGTATAACTTTTAATATGCTGAAAACTGCTGACTTACACACTTTAAACTGGTGAACTTTATGGCATGTGTGAATTATGTCTCAATAAAACTATTATTAAAAACTTTTCAATGTCAGTTACACCTCAGTTAAAAAAATTTTTATGCAGAATATAATAAAGTTTTCTTACATGTTGTCCCCCAGTGATTCCAGTTCGTTCCTCCCTTCCTCCCGTCTTGCCTTCCTCTGTTCCCCCAAATAACCATTAATTATTACTTGTGTAACATTACAGAAGTATTTTTATTTCTTATGATATTTTTTATTTATAGTAAATAGTAAATATTTATTGTTCCCTCCCTTTTACCCAAAGTGGTAGCAAATTGAACACAGCCAAGCAGGCATCTCTGAAGTCTTTTCTCTTATTTTTAAAGGTAAAAATGTCCCTTTTTATTGATTACTTGCTTACTGTAGGGGATTTAGATAGTACAAAAAAGTATGAAGAAAAATGTAAAATCTACCCATACCCAGACACTGGTAATTGTTTGCATCCTTTTAGACTTTTCTCTGCATGTTTATACTTTTTAAAAATTAGAATCGCAGTCATCCTATACTTGCTATTATATATCTGCTTTTTTTACTCTTTTTTTTTCTCTTTTTTTTTTTTTTCCACACACACACACTGTATTTTATTTTTACAAGAGATAAATAGACTGACACCAAGCATTGTACATGGATGACCACAACAAATGCAACAATGATTGCAATTACCAAACATGAAACACACTCATACTATGTCATAATATTGACATTCAGTCCAGTAATTCTCCACTGTAACAGCTCCTTTACTTTGCAGTGAAAATTGATTTGTATATTCTTTGCCTCTGAGTCCTTGTGGGATTTTTTTTTTTTTAAATTCAGACAGAAAGTCACAAAAATTATACTCATCCTCATCAGTTCACTCAGTCCCATGTAATTAATTTTTTTTTCATCTTGATCTTTTGTTAGCACTTTTATGAGTTCATCAGTTTTTCATTAGAGTTCTGAAAATGCTTATTCATTCAGTTCAGCAGTACAGTCAGTTACCAGAAACCTGTACTTGTCAGAGTCTTTTCCATGAATTTCTTGAAGATGACACCCTTTTATAGGAACATATTTGCAAAATCATCAGAGTACACCCAGAACTGTCTGTAAATGACAAAAGACTTAAAAATGACCATGGTTAAAGATTTGATGAAAGTTCATAATAATGCAGTTGACAAGAAAATTAGTTATTTCTGAGATATACATTTTAAAGTAATAACTAGGATTATTACTTATAACATTATACCAGAACATATAAGATTTTTAGAAGTTTCCTGTAGTGTCTGAAACATTTATATTAACATATTTCCATACATATTTCCATACAAATACAAATATAAGATTTTTAGAAATTTCATGTAATGTCTGAAACATTTATATTAACATATTTCCATACATATTTCCATACAAATACAAATACAAGATTTTTAGAAATTTCATATAATGTCTGAAACATTTATATTAACATATTTCCATACAAATAACCCAATGAAAGTTTAGTATTAGTTGTTTTGTTTGTTTTTTTATACTGCAGGTTCTTATTAGGCATCAGTTTTATACACATCAGTGTATACATGTCAATCCCAATCGCCCAATTCAGCACACCACCATCCCCACCTCACCGCAGTTTTCCCCCCTTGGTGTCCATATGTCCATTCTCTACATCTGTGTCTCAACTTCTGCCCTGCAAACTGGCTCATCTGTACCATTTTTCTAGGTTCCACATACATGCATTAATATACGATATTTGTTTTTCTCTTTCTGACTTACTTCACTCTGTATGACAGTCTCTAGATCCATCCACATCTCAACAAATGACTCAATTTCGTTCCTTTTTATGGCCGAGTAATATTCCATTGTATATATGTACCACAACTTCTTTATCCATTCGTCTGTTGATGGGCATTTAGGTTGCTTCCATGACCTGGCTATTGTAAATAGTGCTGCAATGAACATTCGGGTGCATGTGTCTTTTTGAATTACGGTTTTCTCTGGGTATATGCCCAGTAGTGGGATTGCTGGATCATATGGTAATTCTATTTTTAGTTTTTTAAGGAACCTCCATATTGTTCTCCATAGTGGCTGTATCAATTTACATTCCCACCAACAGTGCAAGAGGGTTCCCATTTCTCCACACCCTCTCCAGCATTTGTTGTTTGTAGATTTTCTGATGATGCCCATTCTAACAGGAGTGAGGTGATACCTCATTGTAGTTTTGATTTGCATTTCTCTAATAATTAGTGATGTTGAGCATCTTTTCATGTGCTTCGTGGCCGTCTGTATGTCTTCTTTGGAGAAATGTCTATTTAGGTCTTCTGCCCATTTTTGGATTGGGGTGTTTGTTTCTTTGATATTGAGCGGAATGAGCTGTTTATATATTTTGGAGATTAATCCTTTGTCCGTTGATTCATTTGCAAATATTTTCTCCCATTCTGAGGGTTGTCTTTTCGTCTTGTTTATGGTTTCCTTTGCTGTGCAAAAGCTTTGAAGTTTCATTAGGTCCCACTTGTTTATTTTTGTTTTTATTTCCATTCCTCTAGGAGGTGGATCAAAAAAGATCTTGCTGTGATTTATGTCAAAGACTGTTCTTCCTATGTTTTCCTCTAAGAGTTTTATAGTGTCCAGTCTTATATTTAGGTCTCTAATCCATTTTGAGTTTATTTTTGTGTATGGTGTTAGGGAGTGTTCTAATTTCATTCTTTTTCATGTAGCTGTCCAGTTTTCCCAGCACCACTTATTGAAGAGACTGTCTTTTCTCCATTGTATATCTTTGCCTCCTTTGTCATAGATTAGTTGACCATAGGTGCGTGGGTTAATCTCTGGGCTTTCTATCTTGTTCCATTGATCTATGTTTCTGTTTTTGTGCCAGTACCATATTGTCTTGATTACTGTAGCTTTGTAGTATAGTCTAAAGTCAGGGAGTCTGATTCCTCCAGCTCCATTTTTTTGCCTCAAGACTGCTTTGGCTATTCGGGGTCTTTTGTGTCTCCATACAAATTTTAAGATGATTTGTTCTAGCTCTGTAAAAAATGCCATTGGTAATTTGATAGGGATTGCATTGAATCTGTAGATTGCTTTGGGTAGTATAGTCATTTTCACAATGTTGATTCTTCCAATCCAAGAACATGGTATATCTCTCCATCTGTTGGTATCATCTTTAATTTCTTTCATCAGTGTCTTATAGTTTTCTGCATACAGGTCTTTTGTCTCCCTAGGTAGGTTTATTCCTAGGTATTTCATTCTTTTTGTTGCAATGGTAAATGGGAGTGTTTCCATAATTTCTCTTTCAGATTTTTCATCATTAGTGTATAGGAATGCAAGAGATTTCTGTGCATTAATTTTGTATCCTGCAACTTTACCATATTCATTAATTAGCTCTAGCAGTTTTCTGGTGGTAGTTTTAGGATTCTCTATGTATAGTATCATGTCATCCGCAAACAGTGACAGTTTTACTTCTTCTTTTCCAATTTGTATTCCTTTTATTTCTGTTTCTTCTCTGATTGCCGTGGCTAGGACTTCCAGAACTATGTTGAATAATAGTGGTGAGAGTGGACATCCTTGTCTCGTTCCTGATCTTAGAGGAAATGCTTTCAGTTTTTCACCATTGAGAATGATGTTTGCTGTGGGTTTGTCATATATGGCCTTTATTATGTTGAGGTAGGTTCCCTCTATGCCCACTTTCTGGAGAGTTTTTATCAGAAATGGGTGTTGAATTTTGTCAAAAGCTTTTTCTGCATCTATTGAGATGATCATATGGTTTTTCTTCTTCAGTTTGTTAATATGCTGTATCACATTGATTGATTTGCGTATATTGAAGAATCCTTGCATCCCTGGGATAAATCCCACTTGATCGTGGTGTATGATCCTTTTAATGTGTTGTTGGATTCTGTTTGCTAGTATTTTGTTGAGGATTTTTGCATCTATATTCATCAGTGATATTGGTCTGTAATTTTCTTTTTTTGTAGTGTCTTTGTCTGGTTTTGGTATCAGGGTGATGGTGGCCTCATAGAATGAGTTTGGGAGTGTTCCTTCCTCTGCAATTTTTTGGAAGAGTTTGAGAAGGATGGGTGTTAGCTCTTCTCTAAATGTTTGATAGAATTCACCTGTGAAGCCATCTGGTCCTGGACTTTTGTTTGTTGGAAGATTTTTAATCACAGTTTCAATTTCATTACTTGTGATTGGTCTGTTCATATTTTCTGTTTCTTCCTGATTCAGTCTTGGAAGGTTATACCTTTCTAAGAATTTGTCCATTTCTTCCAGGTTGTCCATTTTATTGGCATAAAGTTGCTTGTAGTAGTCTCTTAGGATGTTTTGTATTTCTGCGGTGTCTGTTGTAACTTCTCCTTTTTCATTTCTGATTTTATTGATTTGAGTCCTCTCCCTCTTTTTCTTGATGAGTCTGGCTAATGGCTTATCAATTTTGTTTATCTTCTCAAAGAACCAACTTTTAGTTTTATTGATCTTTGCTATTGTTTTCTTTGTTTCTATTTCATTTATTTCTGCTCTGATCTTTATGATTTCTTTCCTTCTGCTAACTTTGGGTTTTGTTTGTTCTTCTTTCTCTAGTTTCTTTAGGTGTAAGGTTAGATTGTTTACTTGAGATTTTTCTTGTTTCTTTAGGTAGGCTTGTATAGCTATAAACTTCCCTCTTAGAACCGCTTTTGCTGCATCCCATAGGTTTTGGGTCGTCGTGTTTTCATTGTCATTTGTCTCTAGGTATTTTTTGATTTCCTGTTTGATTTCTTCAGTAATCTCTTGGTTATTTAGTAACGTATTGTTTAGCCTCCAAGTGTTTGTCTTTTTTACGTTTTTTTCCCTGTAATTCATTTCTAATCTCATAGCGTTGTGGTCAGAAAAGATGCTTGATATGATTTCAATTTTCTTAAATTTACTGAGGCTTGATTTGTGACCCAAGATGTGATCTATCCTGGAGAATGTTCCGTGCGCACTTGAGACGAACGTGTAATCTGCCGTTTTTGGATGGAATGTCCTATATATATCAATTAAATCTATCTGGTCTATTGTGTCATTTAAAGCTTCTGTTTCCTTATTGATTTTCATTTTGGATGATCTGTCCATTGGTGTAAGTGAGGTGTTAAAGTCCCCCAGTATTATTGTGTTACTGTTGATTTCCTCTTTTATAGCTGTGAGCAGTTGCCTTATGTATTGAGGTGCTCCTATGTTGGGTGCATATATATTTATAATTGTTATATCTTCTTCTTGGATTGATCCCTGGATCATTATGTAGTGTCCTTCCTTGTCTCTTGTAACATTCTTTATTTTAAAGTCTATTTTATCTGATATGAGTATAGCTACTCCAGCTTTCTTTTGATTTCCATTTGCATGGAATATCTTTTTCCATCCCCTCACTTTCAGTCTGTATGTGTCCCTAGGTCTGAAGTGGGTCTCTTGTAGACAGCATATATATGGGTCTTGTTTTTGTATCCATTCAGCCAGTCTGTGTCTTTTGGTTGGGGCATTTAATCCATTCACGTTTAAGGTAATTATCGATATGTATGTTCCTATGACCATTTTCTTAATTGTTTTGGGTTTGTTTTTGTAGGTCCTTTTCTTCTCTTGTGTTTCCCACTTAGAGAAGTTCCTTTAGCATTTGTTGTAGAGCTGGTTTGGTGGTGCTGAATTCTCTTAGCTTTTGCTTGTCTGTAAAGCTTTTGATTTCTCCATCGAATCTGAATGAGATCCTTGCCGGGTAGAGTAATCTTGGCTGTAGGTTCTTCCCTTTCATCACTTTAAGTATATCATGCCACTCCCTTCTGGCTTGCAGAGTTTCTGCTGAGAAATCAGCTGTTAACCTTATGGGAGTTCCCTTGTATGTTATTTGTCGTTTTTCCCTTGCTGCTTTCAGTAATTTTTCTTTGTCTTTAATTTTTGCCACTTTGATTACTATGTGTCTCGGCGTGTTTCTCCTTGGGTTTATTCTGTATGGGACTCTCTGCGCTTCCTGGACTTGGGTGGCTATTTCCTTTCCCATGTTAGGGAAGTTTTCGACTATAATCTCTTCAAATATTTTCTCTGGTCCTTTCTCTCTCTCTTCTCCTTCTGGGACCCCTATAATGCGAATGTTGTTGCGTTTAATGTTGTCCCAGAGGTCTCTTAGGCTGTCTTCATTTCTTTTCATTCTTTTTTCTTTAGTCTGTTCCGCAGCAGTGAATTCCACCATTCTGTCTTCCAGGTCACTTATCCGTTCTTCTGCCTCAGTTATTCTGCTATTGATTCCTTCTAGTGTAGTTTTTATTTCAGTTATTGTATTGGTCATCTCTGTTTGTTTGTTCTTTAATTCTTCTAGGTCTTTGTTAATGATTTCTTGCATCTTCTCAATCTTTGCCTCCATTCTTACTCCGAGGTCCTGGATCATCTTCACTATCATTATTCTGAATTCTTTTTCTGGAAGGTTGCCTATCTCCACTTCATTTAGTTGTTTTTCTGGGGTTTTTTCTTGTTCCTTCATCTGGTACATAGCCCTCTGCCTTTTCATCTTTTCTGTCTTTCTGTAACTGTGGTTTTTGGTCCACAGGCTGCAGGATTGTAGTTTTTCTTGCTTCTGTTGTCTGCCCTCTGGTGGTTGAGGCTATCTAAGAGGCTTGATGGGAGGCTCTGGTGGTGGGTAGAGCTGACTGTTGCTGTGGGGGTCAGAGCTCAGTAAAACCTTAATCCACTTGACTGTTGATGGGTGGGGCTGGGTTCCCTCCCTGTTGCTGTGGCGGTCAGAGCTCAGTAAAACCTTAATCCACTTGACTGTTGATGGGTGGGGCTGGGTTCCCTCCCTGTTGGTTGTTTTGCCTGAGGCAACCCAACACTGGAGCCTACCCGTGCTCTTTGGTGGGGTTAATGGCAGACTCTGGGAGGGCTCACGCCAAGGAGAACTTCCCAGGACCTCTGCTGCCAGTGTCCTTATCCCCACGGTGAAACAGAGCCACCACTTGCCTCTGCAGGAGACCCCCCAACACCAGCAGGTACATCTGGTTCAGTCTCCCACAGGGTCACTGCTCCTTCCCCTGGGTCCCGATGCACACATTACTTTGTGTGTACCCTCCAAGAGTGGGGTCTCTGTTTCCCCCAGTCCTGTCACAGTCCTGCAATCAATTCCCACTAGACTTCAAAGTCTGATTCTCTAGGAATTCCTCCTCCCGTTGCCGGACCCCCAGGTTGGGAAGCCTGACGTGGGGCTCAGAACCTTCACTCCAGTGGGTGGACTTCTGTGGTATAAGTGTTCGCCAGTCTGTGAGTCACCCACCCAGCAGTTATGGGATTTGATTTTACTCTGATTGCGCCCCTCCTGCCGTCTCACTGTGGCTTCTCCTCTGTCCTTGGACGTGGGGTATCCTCCTTGGTGAAGTCCAGGGTCTTCCTGTCAATGATTGTCCAGCAGCCAGTTGTGATTCTGGTGCTCTCGCAAGAGGGAGTGAGAGCACGTCCTTCTACTCCGCCATCTTGGTTAATCTCCTTTTTTTACTCTTAATATGTTGTAACTGTAGTTTTTATCAGTAAATATAAATCTACATTTAAAAAAATTGATGCATAGTATTAAACTGGGTGGACATTTCTCATTTACTTAACTCATCACCTATTAATATCCATTTAGGTTGTTTCTAATTTTGTCGCTGGTATAAACAACAGTGAGCGTCTTTGTACACTTGCCAGATCGTTTCCTTGAGATATTTACTGCTGTTTTGCAGTTTGCCAAAAATTTTAAACAATGTCTGTTTTAACATATATGCCACAAAGATTTCAATGATATTATTAGCTCTGTGAAAAGATGGTGCAGGCATTTATAGCCTCACTTTAAATATGAGGAATCTGAAACCCAGAAAGATGGCAATGTGTTCCAAATTAGGTTGCTCTTTAGTGTGAGAGCTGGAACTAAAACTCCTGTCTTCTGATTGTGGGTTAGTTTCCTTCCACTGCGGCACACTGCCAGACCTTGAATACCTTGAATACAAAGGGTGATTTTTTTTTTTTTTTTTTTTGGCTGTGTTGGGTCTTCGGTTCATGCGAGGGCTTTCTCCGGTTACGGCAAGTGGGGGCCACTCTTCATCGCGGTGCGGGGACCGCTCTTCATCGCGGTGCGCGGGCCTCTCACTATCGCGGCCCCTCCCGTTGCGGGGCACAGGCTCCAGACGCGCAGGCTCAGTAGTTGTGGCTCACGGGCCCAGCTGCTCCGCGGCATGTGGGATCTTCCCAGACCAGGGCTCGAACCCGTGTCCCCTGCATTAGCAGGCAGACTCCCAACCACTGCGCCACCAGGGAAGCCCACAAAGGGTGATTTTCTATTGTTGCTTCTTCATTTCTAAAAACATGATTCTTGATGTAACTTCCTTTTAGGTTCTCTGTATAATGTTCTAGAATTTATCCATTCAGATTAAAGGTTCATATACCTTCGTTAGGGATACAGGCTAAAGATATACCCTCTGGAACATTTTACTAGCTTATCTGCACTAACATTTTCATTTAATTACTCAAATTACTCACTTATATTGTTATCTTCTTCTGTATAAATAGCACACACAGCCTCAGTTTTTTGTGTTTTGTTTTTTGTTTTTAAAGCTTCAAGTTATCTAATTACCTTTGGGTACTAGCTTCAGTGGGCTGCGAGAATTGCTTTAATTCGAATGCCAGCTCTGTCACTTACTGTGTGATCTTGGGGTGAGTTATTTAAGTCTCTGTGTGCCTGGTGTCATCATCAATAAAATTCAAATAATAGTACATGTGTTATAGTGAGGATTAAATGAATTAACACATAAGGAGTGCTAAGCACATTCTGGCATGCACTCATATGTTTATTATTTAATGTGCTAACTTAATTGTAAAGCACTTAAAAGTCATTTTGTATTTTGCCATCCTTTGTGTTTTTTGGTGAAATTTTTTGTATGATGTGTCCGTATTCCTATAGGTTTCCCCTGCCTTTCCCCACTCCTCACCTTCAGTTCCGTGTAATACCTTCTGCTAATCTTGAACAGTGTCTTTATTTAGTCAAGCAAAGTGAGGAGCTGCCAGACTGACCTTGTTTCCTGTTGGTAATAAACACAAATTAAATTACTGACATTTTACAGATTATCTCAATCAGTTTTAAAGACAGTGTAAAACAGAATAATGTGAATCCTCATTTGCTAAATGCAGGGTTCTGAGAGCTGTGGTAGCTGCTTTCTCATTCCCCGTAGTCTGCTTTGTTTCTGCTACTTGAGGAGGAAAGCTCATTTGGGTTTTCTTTTTTGTCTTTATACCAGCACATGCAAATGACAGTCCAGGCTCTCCACGATGAATTGCGGATCCAGAGGGACCTGAACCAGCTGTTTGAACAGGATAGTAACAGTAGGACTGGTGAGCCTTGCGTGGCAGAGCTGACGGAGGAGAACTTTCAGAGGCTGCACACTGAGCATGAGCGGCAGGCCAAGGAGCTGTTCCTCCTTCGAAAGACTCTGGAGGAGATGGAGCTGCGGATTGAGACTCAGAAGCAAACCCTGAACGCTCGGGACGAATCCACAAGAAGCTTCTGGAGATGTTGCAGAGCAAGGGGCTTTCTGCTAAGGCTACTGAGGAGGACCATGAGAGAACAAGGAGACTGGCAGAGGCAGAGATGCATGTCCACCACCTCAAAAGCCTTTTGGAGCAGAAGGAAAAAGAGAACACTCTGTTGAGAGAGGTGAGTGGCCACTTTCTCAGTTGTTATGACTGTCTTTTTTTCCTGAGTAGTCAGCATTTTGACCTAGATAAATTTATATGCTCTCCTGAGCTAGTGCAAGGGAATTTCTTCTTTCTTACCTAAGTTCTGCACTGATTTCTGTTCTGATTTGCTGTCTTGTATGAGATGACATTGGCTGGCATGTATACTGGTTTAATACCTTTCTGGGGTTTTTTTTCCCCCTCCTGATTTCTGTAGACTCATTTTGTTGCTAGAGGGGCACAGAATTTTCTTGATTTGTTCCTCATCTATTGATTTGTTCATAGAGACACACACAACAAAACCAGAATTAAAGTAGCTGACTACTGCTCAATTTTAAAATATTAATAATTGAAAGTAAGCGATTCCCTCGGTTTCGGTGTGCTTATAAAGTCCTAGGCAGCAGTAATGGATGTTTGCCCTGTGGTTTCCATGGAAACTGTTGCCTTGCTGTAAAAGATCCGTGATAAAAATTATTTGCTGCCCTGGAGGCACAGCTAGAGGGAATGATACAGAGGTATGCTGTCACTTATTTTTAGAGAGGAAACTCAGACTTTAGCTGACCACTGTGTCTACTGATAATTTTTCACTTTTCTATGTAATGCTTCATTTTAAGAAAGCTTAAGTGAAGAATTCATCTTACATTGAATTAAAAAAAAATGACAGCTCTACTTCTCTATATGAGGTCAGAGTCTTCAGATAATTTTCACATTTGGATAGGGGGAAAAAAAATCTCAGAACTATTTTAGTGCCAGTCTGAATAATCCCTTTTTAAATGAAGGGTGAGGAAGGAGGTTAAAAGCAGCAAAACAGCGACTCCCCTGATGATGGCGACGGTCTGTATCTGCTCTCTGCAATATGGTAGCCACTGGCTGCATGTGACTGTTGAGCAGTTGAAATGTGGTTCGTGTGACTGACGAACTGAAATTTAAATTTCATTTAAATATAACTAATTTAAAATTAAATTTAATTAATCAGATTTAAATTTAAGTATCTCTGTGTAGGTAGTGGCTACTGTATTACGTAGTGCAGCGATGCATAATGCAGGTAATGTTACTCGCTTTTCTTAATAATTTGTCTTGAACATCTTTCTTTGTCAGTACATGTAGAGTTTTGTAATTTCAGTTGAATTTATAATGTTCTGTTGCATTTATTTATATTTCTTACTGTTGAACATTTAGACTACTGTTAATTTTTCATTATTATAAAACTGTGCTGCACTGAATATCCCTAACCATATATCCCTGTACATTAATTTTTTTCTTTAGTGTAAATTTCCAGAAATGAATTTGCTCAGGGTGTGTACGTTTTCAAAACTCTGAATATCAGTCTTGTCTCCCAGAGTGATTGGACCAGTTTATCCTCCCAGAAGCATATACTGTATTTTTACGGTTAATCTGCAGCTATGTGCGTTACAATCTTCAAATTACTGGACTGTATTGTTTTAGAAAATTTTCTATCAACTGCTGTGTTGTAGGCACCATCCTGAGTTTCTTTCATTTTACTTTCAAGAGTTTATATTTTAATGAGGTAACCTGGAGCCTGGCCATAGAACATTGTAAGAGAAGGTGTAATCATCTCAGATAGCATGCAGCATGAAAACCCTACCAGCATCGTGATGAACTTTGAATGTTACGTTTCTACTCCTTCTGTTCTGAATATTTCAACCTGTGCCCATTTATTTTTGAGTTTTGGAGTTACTAAATAGTGAATAGTTAAGGATTATGGAAAGCCACAGTGTTATTCTGGCAGAGGACAACCAGCAATATGGTGAATTTGAACAAGTAGTAGGAAAAAACATGAATTTAAGACTAATTTTGAAGTAACAAGCTCTACAAATATTAAGTCCCACTTCTGAACATAATGTGGAAAGAAATATAGGCCTTGTTGGTTGTATCAATACACAATTCCAGTTGCCATTAGTAATGTAGCGTCATCTTACAGGAAACACAGTCCTATGGATTAAAATTATTTAAGAGCAAGTAGAAGTGATTGCTTCATGAACACATGTTTAGAATGCTGGTTCTCCTTTCTTTGTCTCCTACTTGCCTTCAAGACTTAGCGCAAATTGCAGTTCTTCTGTGAAGTCTTCCTTGTGCAGCTCTATACATATATGTAGATGAGCCAGTAATATTATAGTATACTTCCATGTGTGTTTCTTCATTGTTCACTTAATTTTTTGCACCAAGGATGTGTATATATATATATATATATATATATATATATATATATATATATATATATATATGAAATTTTATCTTGTCAGTGTCTTAACAAATGCACAGTGGGTACTCAAGAAATGTTGGTTGAATAAGTTGAAATGTAGGGAAAGAAGTTTAAGCCTGGAGCTTACAGAAAGAAGGATAGCTTTTCCAATTCTTTTTTCTCCAGTGTGACCACTGGATACTAAAACCTAACGAAGGTTAGAAAACAAACTAAAACCCCAAACCAGTTTTTCTTATGAGTTTAGGTATAGAAGTTATAAATAAGATATTGGCAGATAAAATCAGCATTATGATAAAAGGATAATATTCTGACCAAAAGGAGTTTATTCTAGGAATCCAGAATGGCTCAATATGTCATTCACAGTTATAATTTGTAATAGGTGAAAGGAAAAGATAACCTCGTAGTGTTTGATAGCTATCTCAAAGACGTTAGATAAAATGTTAGACACTTTGAAAACTAAACCAAATGAACTAAAAATAAGGATGGAATGATACCTTTATAGCATGATTTAAATAAAACTCAGTAAATATGTATTATAAACATATTTTAAACTAGTAGCCAGAATTGCGCTTACTCTGACGTATACTAAGACGCATCCATTAAAGTTAGGGAGCGGCAAAGATACTGTTCATCAGTATTTACATTATTCTGGAAGTGTTAGGCAGTGCTGTTAGATAAGGAAAATGGAATAAATAATATCAGTAACGACAATGGAAAGGATAGGGCTAAATTTTCATTACAATGTAGATGGGAACATTAATATAAAGATGCTGCTTTCCCCCAACTCTGTGAATTTAGTGTAATCCCAATAGGAATATTCTTGACACGTGCCCAAATGATGTTGCAGTTTCTTTGCAAGAAGAACAGTGCGGGGACACTTGTTTAAGCAGCTCATGATATATGTGTTTTGTTTTTTTTTTTTTAAGATCTTATGTGGCCAATTTACTAGTTTTCATTTATTTATTTATTTATTTTTGGCTGTGTTGTGTCCTCGTTTCTGTGCGAGGGCTTTCTCCATTTGCGGCAAGTAGGGGCCACTCTTCATCGCGGTGCGCGGGCCTCTCATCATCGCGGCCTCTCTTGTTGCGGAGCACAGGCTCCAGACGCGCAGGCTCAGTAATTGTGGCTCACGGGCTCAGTTGCTCCGCAGCATGTGGGATCTTCCCAGACCAGGGCTCGAACCCGTGTCCCCTGCATTGGCAGGCAGATTCTCAACCACTGCGCCACCAGGGAAGCCCCGATATATGTGTTTTAAACCCAGTGATATTAAAATCTGTGGTACTGGCACAGTAATAGATAGCTAGATTGATGAGACAGAATAGAACCCAGAAATAATATAGTTTTAAGCATATGATACATGTTTGGGAATAATCGCCATCTATTTGGAAAACAGTACATAGTTACATCAAATTAAGTTCTAGATGAAATAAAGAGCTACTTGTTAAAAAATAACAACACTAGAAGAGAATGTAAGAAAAAGGTTTTAATACAATCTTGAGACAGGAAAGAATCTTTTATTGCTATAGCAAGAGGCTTAAAACAATTAAATTTGTGTATGTTAGAAAATACAGGTAACAGAAGCTAAAATGGTAATTTGGAGTAAAGCTTTGTAACATGTGGCTTGACTGTTTCGTTTCCAGAGTGACAAGGTGCTAGAGGCACTCGGCACAGCCTTTCTTTGCTCATTACTCAACAAACATCCATTGAGCTTCTAGAATGTATGTGACCCTGGGATACACGCTGGGTATACATTTTCCATGTCAGAACACATGGTCTGTGCCCTCCTAGAACTTAAAAATCTGGTGAGAGACAATAAACATAATTATGAGAGGAAATAAATTAGTTGAGTCTAATTATGTTGGGAGAGGGGATAAACAGGGTAAGCATCTTTGAGGAGGTGCCCTTTAAGGGAGATCTGAAGAAAGTTGAAACAGTCTTGCTGAGCATTTGGGTAAAATCATTTCATGAAGAAGGTTAACAGTTTCAAAGGCCGGATGAGAAGTTTTCAGGAGACAGCAAGGAGACTAGAGGACAAAAGCATATTGTCTAAGGGGAAAACAGGCATGAGATGAGAGGTTGAAGAGGTAGCCAGGGCCAGAGTCATTCATTGCATTCATCAGATATTTATTGGGCACTAACCCATGTGCAGAGCACAAGGAAATATAGTAGCAGTGAACAAAACAAAAATCCATGCCCTCTAGGAGACAAAGCACTTGCCTTCAGGATCCCTGCAGGTAATGCAACAATTTTATTCAAAGTGCAAGAGAAAACTGCACCAGTGTTTAATCAAGGGAGTGATCTAGTTTAGCTTTTAAAATCTACTCTGGCTGTGTTGAGAATAAATGGGGGAGGGAGAATTACGAGTGAACAAGGAAGTCTAATAAAGAACTTAACAACTCTAGGTTGGGTGAGTGGTGACTTGAAATGGCTATTGTGCATTATATCACTAGTGTGTCAAGAAAGGCAGAAAGAATTGAGAGCTGGCAACACTGGGATATCCATAGATTTTATTATTATTGGATTATTGTCCATCTTTTAAAAAAGCGGGCTTTCATCAATTCCAAGACTCATAGTTTTTCCCATCTCAACAGTATGAAATTGAGTTAATAAGTCTTATCCTTGATGGCATCTTAAAATCTCTGTCACCAAGGCCACAGTCCTGCTTGATTTGTTTGCCTGTGTACTCACAAACAGTTAACAGCTGCTCATTTTAGTCAATGTTGTGAGTATTGTTGCTATTTCTCATGTTAACTTTAGCTGTTGTTCAGTATGTCTTCAGTAATATTATGCTGTGAACCAGCATTGAAACAGTTATTGGTATGGAGAAAGTTATAAAACAGTTCAAAATGATATATGATTAAACTTTACGGTTAAATAAGTAAAAAAGGGTCTTGCAATCAGTATAAAATAAAAATTCTGAATGATAGAAGCTTGGGTCATGGTTTATTTGGAGGCATTTCCTTCTTTTCTTTCCAGCACATTAAACAGTGGTTTACCTTACAATCAGTGGCATCTTAGATTTGATGAAATACAGTAACATTAAAATGGCACTCATAAAAATAAAAAAAAAATGGCACTCATATCCAGGAACATTTGTGATTAGTTTTCCATTTTGTTTATGAACATGACTCTGTAGATAGCAGGTAAATAATTCCCCCAAATAAAAGCCAAAGAAGAAAAACAAAAATTAAATTAAGCATTGTATTTTCTGTTTGTACTGAAATTACATTGTTACGTGACTTACTGTTAGATTTTGTATTGTTTACTGGAGTGCCTTTCCTTTGATGGATAGAAGCGTGAAGACATCTGTTGGACACATACTGAACTACAGTCAAGACGTGGTTAGTGCCTGGGGCCAGGCGTATGGAGTTTCAACAGGCTTTACAGGTGATTCTGTGATACACCAAAGTTTGGTTCTCAGTCTGTTGGCAGAACATACCTGAATTGGCTATGGAATTTTTGGATCGGCTATCCATATGCATACCAAGCATTGTCTATAGGCTGAATAAATATTTCAGTTCTATACGTGCTCCTGTTTTTTTGAAATGTAGATCCTATTGTGATGAATAAAATAATTTGTTGGGAATTCCCTGGCGGTCCAGTCGTTAGGATTCCGTGCTTCCACTGCAGGGGCCACGGGTTCGATTCCTGGTCGGGGAACTAAGATCCGCATGATGCACGACATGGCCAAAAAAAAAAAAAAAAAAAAACAGAAATTAAAATACTAATTTGTTTTAAAACATTTACACGTATGTTAATTTTGGTCTCTATAATATTTTAGTCAACAAACCTTGTTTAGTGCAACTGCTCTCATGTTAAGATTTGCAGCAGTGTTTGAGGTTTAAAAGCCCTACTCTTAATCTACGGATTCAATGCAATCCCTGTCAAACTACCACTGGCATTTTTCACAGAACTAGAACAAAAAATTTCACAATTTGTATGGAAACACAAAAGACCCCGAATAGCCAAAGCAATCTTGAGAACGAAAAATGGAGCTGGAGGAATCAGGCTCCCTGACTTCAGACAATACTACAACGCTACAGTAATCAAGACAGTATGGTACTGGCACAAAAACAGAGATACAGATCAATGGAACAGGATAGAAAGCCCAGAGATAAACCCACGCACATATGGTCACCTTATTTTGATAAAGGAGGCAAGAATATACAGTGGAGAAAAGACAGCCTCTTCAATAAGTGGTGCTGGGAAAACTGGACAGGTACATGTAAAAGAATGAAATTAGAACACTGCCTAACACCATACACAAAAATAAACTCAAAATGGATTAAAGACTTAAGTCTAAGGCCAGACACTATCAAACTCTTAGAGGAAAACAGAGGCAGAACACTCTATGACATAAATCACAACAAGATCCTTTTTGACCCACCTCCTAGAGAAATGGAAATAAAAACACAAACAAATGGGACCTAATGAAACTTCAAAGCTTTTGCACAGCAAAGGAAACCATAAACAAGATGAAAAGACAACCCTCAGAATGGGAGAAAATATTTGCAAATGAAGCAGCTGACAAAGGATTAAACTCCAGAATTTACAAGCAGCTCATGCAGCTCAATATCAAAAAAACAAACCACCCAATCCAAAAATGGGCAGAAGACCTAAATAGACATTTCTCCAAAGAAGATATACAGATTGCCAACAAACACATGAAAGAATGCTCAACATCATTAATCATTAGAGAAATGCAAATCAAAACTACAATGAGATATCATCTCACACCAGTCAGAATGGCCATCATCAAAAAATCTACAACAATAAATGCTGGAGAGGGTGTGGAGAAAAGGGAACCCTCTTGCACTGTTGGTGGGAATGTAAATTGATACAGCCACTATGGAGCACAGTATGGAGGTTCCTTAAAAAACTAAAAATAGAACTACCATACAACCGAGCAATCCCACTACTGGGCATATACCCTGAGGAAACCATAATTCAAAAAGAGTCATGTACCAAAATGTTCATTGCAGCTCTGTTTACAATAGCCAGGACATGGAAGTAACCTAAGTGTCCATCAACAGATGAATGGCTAAAGAAGATGTGGCACATATATACAGTGGAATATTACTCAGCCATAAAAAGAAATGAAATTGAGTTATCTGTAGTGAGGTGGATGGACCTAGAGTCTGTCATACAGAGTGAAGTAAGTCAGAAAGAGAAAAACAAATACAGTATGCTAACACATATATATGGAATCTAAGAAAAAAAAAAAAAGTCATGAAGAACCTAGGGGCAAGACGGGAATAAAGACACAGACCTACTAGAGAATGGACTTGAGGATATGGGGAGGGGGAAGGGTAAGCTGTGACAAAGTGAGAGAGTGGCATGGACATATATACACTACCAAACGTAAAATAGATAGCTAGTGGGAAGCAGCCGCATAGCACAGGGAGATCAGCTCGGTGCTTTGTGACCACCTAGAGAGGTGGGATAGGGAGGGTGGGAGGGAGGGAGATGCAAGAGGGAAGAGATATGGGAACATATGTATATGTATAACTGATTCACTTTGTTATAAAGCAGAAACTAACACCATTGTAAAGCAATTATACTCCAATAAAGATGTTAAAAAAAAAAAGGTGTCAGATATGGGGATATATGTATATGTATAGCTGATTCACTTTGTTATAAAGCAGAAACTAACACACCATTGTAAAGCAATTATACTCCAATAAAGATGTTTTAAAAAAAAAAAAAAGCCCTATTCTTTAACTAGGTTCTAGGCTAGGAATTTTGGCTCTAACATGTCTGAGGAATGCCCATCTGTATCTTTGGCAGTTGTCAGGTAAGAGCAGAGGAGGTTAGAGGGAAGAAAAGAGAAATAAACATATATAGAAAAAAAATAGAAACCTTGGACAAAGAGTAGGAAGAATTAAAAAAGAAAAAAGGTCCCTAGTTAGTTTTCCCTTTCCTAGTGATTTTGGAAAGTGTGAACAGTTGCATCGCATAACTTACTGATTCAGGTTATCCTTCCTCATCTTTTTTTTTGTTGTTGTGTCATTTGTACCTCATTTCCATTTTGACAGGAAGATATGTTTTCTCAGAAGCATGCTGTTACTTGAGATGGTGAAGGGTCAAAGTGCAGTGCTGTCTGACAACGGCGGAGTTGAGGTACAGGAGGAGTAGTGAGGGTTCCTTCTTCACTTCTCCGTGTGGAGTCCAGTAAGCCCAGAACTTGTGTGGAGGATTGAAATCTGCTGAAGGGACGTCTACCCTTGAACCAAGGGTGCTGGAGGCTAAAACCTGAAACTTGAAAGAAAGAAATTTCAGACATAAGTACTACTTTTCAGTCACAAATGCTCCTTTCTCTCAGTTGTGTAAGTAAATGTTGACTTACTTTTAAAAAGAAACTACTAACAACGGAGAAATTTTGTTCCTAACTTGTTTGTTTTCTTTCTCTAGTCATTATTCTTTATTAAATCAGTGAGGGGAACTGAACACATTTTCTACCGTGTACCACAGTTGACAGTATAACAAGATCCAGATAATTCTACCTGTATAAATCTCTGGGCTTTCTTTAATTTGTGTAGAGTGAAAATTTTCAGGCTAAAAAGAGCGAAATAAAGCAAGCACTAGCCCATTCGGCTTCTTACACTTGTCTGAATGGTACATTCTTTTTTATTCCCAGAGTCCTCTCCCTTTATTAACGGTGCAGGAGTCAGAGGCTCGATGTGCTCTCTGGGAAAGGGGAGTTGGTCAGCCCACTGACTGCAGGAGGTGTTCATGATGAGCTTTAATGCGCAGGCCTTTGAATGGAGATCTGTTAGGACTGATAGGTTTTACAAGCTCTTAACAGGAAAGCTTTATGCCTGCGAATGGTTTAAAGTGCACCCTAGTTCCTTAGCAGAGGAGGATTTTTTTTTATTCAAATGGATTTCTTTCCTTATATATCGCTGATAAGCTTGCTAGAGTTTAAAATGAAATTGTAATAGTTTCACTGTAAAGCATTTGGAAATTTCCCTAATATCTGTGTGCCCAATTAATCACCTGTTTACAGTGTAGGGAGTAGATTCAGTGTGGACAGACTGGAGGCTGGGGGGTAACTGATGAGTTTGTTGTTTTAACGCAGGTGAGAGGTGATTATGGCCTGAACTAATGTGTTCAGATTTTGTCCTGGATTAATGTGTTCTGCATTTTACTGTCTTAATGAAGTGTTTTATCTTGCAGGGGTTAATTGTGGATTAACTCGATCCTTAACGAGACTTGCTTTTACACTCTGTTGGCTCTAGTCTAGGTAGCCTTCCCTCCAGGGCTAGACTGTCTCTACTCCTAAGACGTGGCCTTTCTGGTGTCTCTGCTCAGTGCCTCTGATGTTCTCTCCACTCTGGCTCTTTGGAGCTTGAATTCTTCCCAGCCCCATGTGAGTTCAGGTAGTTGCTCAACTCATAGCTCTCTGGTAGTTGTTCTTTGACACTGTGGAGTCTTTCCCTGTACATGCAGGCTTAGTATTTGGTCAAAGACTCCAGGGGACCCCTGTCAGATCAGACACTGCTGCTTTTCTGGCTGGCTTCTTCCTCTGTGTCATTCTGCTCTGCACATTTCTCCTGTCTTTGGGACTCTTACCCACTGCTCTGTCTTCTGAGCTCTGCGGGACTGCTGTTTTCTGTTTGGTCTTCCTCTCCCTGCATCACATATTGGATAGCAAGTCCGGACCATAACCTTGTTAGTTTCTCTTCTCTCAAGGATCATACTCCTGTGCTGCTTGTTTTCCAGTTGCTTTATGCATTTTTGTCTAATTTTAACATAGTTTATGACAGGAGGGCTAGTCTTCTATCTGTTATGATCAGATTGTGTTGACCTTGTAGAGGGTGAGAAGTAAATAGGAAACTCGTTGAAGGATTGAAAACAGACTATTGCCGTGATTTGTTGATGCTTTATCTAGAGTACACCATTGCTTTCTTTAAAATGGACATAGGAAATGAAAGGAAACTTAACTCGAGGCTGTTGTAGTAATCTAGGCTCAAACTAGACTGGAACTGGAGTGAAATGATAAATTCAAGAAATCTTTTGAAGCTGCAACAATTAGGACCTGCTCTAGAAGGTGGTAGGAAGTGAAGATGTGGGAGGAATGAAAGGAGACACTGTGCTGTTTGGCTTGAACCACCGGGAGGGTAATGCCATTTAAGGAGATGGGCGAGACTCATCAGTCTTCAGAGGAGGGGCTAGGTTAAAGAGGAGAAAATCACGAGTTTTGTTTTGGATGAAATAAGTTTGAGTGACCTAGTAAACATCTATATACATGTCAAATGGGCAGAGCAGAGGGCAGGGCTAGAATTTCACCAGCACTGTTCAGATGGAAAATATCCATCTGTATTCTCTGCCATCACTAGGGGCTGTACCAGGGTACTCTGGAAGTACTGGCTGACTCAGAGACATTCCCAGAATCTGACAAGAAAATAGCCTGAGGAGGTCTGGTAACTTCAGGGTGATCCTTGAAGACCCTAACTGTGATATTCTGCCATCTCCTTTCTTCCTTTCTGATCCTGAACGCACTGACATTTGGATTGAAAAACATAGCCATGTTTTTCTGCCGTTTGCTACCTGTAGACTGTTTAGAAAACTTGTTCAGCAGTCTTACCTTCTTTTTTTATCTGATTGTAGCCCCTCTGGAGAGAGATTTCCATCGTAGGTAGCCCGGTGGTTGTTGCTCTGGGGGAGGATGCTATGCAAAGGAGGTTGCCAACACAAATGCTTTCAGTTGTTTTGTGCAGTGCGGACTGTGGCTACTTTGATTCCTCCTTTTTCTTTTTTTTTAAATAAATTTATTTCTTTTTGGCTGTGTTGGGTCTTCGTTGCAGTGCGCGGGCTTCTCATTGCGGTGGCCTTTCTTGTTGCGGAGCACGGGCTCTAGGCGCGCGGGCTTCAGTAGTTGTGGCTCATGGGCTCTAGAGCGCAGGTTCACTAGTTGTGGCGCACGGGCTTAGTTGCTCTGCGGCCTGTGGGATCTTCCCGGACCAGGGCTCGAACCCATGTCCCCTGCATCGGCAGGCGGATTCCTAACCACTGCGCCACCAGGGAAGTCCTGATTTCTCCTTTTAAAAAGGGACTATTTCTAATCCCCTTTTTGGATTGTTTGGAGTTCTGATAATATGTCTTGGAGTCCTGTGGAAGAGTGACACACAACCTGGGGATGTGCTGGAGCTTCACCTCTTGTGGTGGCTGGGGTCTCTGTGACTTACCGTGTATAACCAGGTGTGCAGAGACGGGGACCCCCCTGTACCCCTTAGCCTGAATGCAGTCTGTGTGCTCCCTGGTCCGCAGGGAAAGGTCAGGAAGACAGAAAGTGGATCAGAGTGTCTTACAAGGCCGGGGTAGTCATCTTTGCATGTAACTACTACTCCCTTGCCTCTCCACTCCCCTCTTGAAAAAATGAGAGTGAAAAGGAGGGCACTTACTCTCTTTTTTGCTTCTCTTGTATAGGAGATGCATCGGAGATTTGAGAATGCCCCTGATTCTGCCAAAACTAAAGCTCTGCAAACTGTTATCGAAATGAAGGTAAGTGAGAACTTCCTAAGGAATCTTATGTGTCATTTCACATTTTAATGTGTGAGTTTAAGAAAGTGGTATGTAATAATAGTTCGCTCATTTTGTAGACTGAGAAGAAATAGTAAGACTTAATGAAAATGACACATTAAAAGAACTTCAGTTTCGTTTCCTCTTGTCCAGCATTTCTTGGAGTCAGCTGTTCTCAAACCTTTTGATATCAGGGCCCCTTATTCTCTTAAAATGACTCATTTCATTTGTTTTTAAGAAAATGTCCGCCAAATACCAAGTTTGTGTGTCAGTTCTTCTCTCGAGTTAAGAATAGGGTTCCGTGAAAAAAGTACCTGATTGGGCTTGCAGCTCACAGAGCACCCAGAGCTGTCCTGGGAGCAGCGTCACACCCAGGTGCAGCAGCCGGGCCTGGCCCCTTCCTGTTTCGTCACACAGCATGGTACAGAGATACATACTCAAGGGCTGAGCATATGAAAAGTCACCAGGGACATTCCTAAGTGAGCCAGTGTTTTAAAAATGTTCTTTCTTATTTTTCTTTTTTGTCTGAGAGTGCTGACACTGAAGAATACACTGACGGCTAGCACAGTTTGGCGCTGTTGTCCAGAGGCACGAGCGCTTTTGCCTGTCCTTTATACCTTTAGTGCACGTGTTAACACAGTGGAAAAGGCACATAAAGTCATAGTATTATTATGAAAATAGTTTTGACTTCTCAAAAGGGCTAGGAGGCACCCCCAGGCTTTCACGGACTATACTTTGAAAACTTCTGCTTGAAGTTACTGAGTAGTTAGAAATCTTTAGGCTGAACGTTATGGTGATTGGTGACTAAGCGCTTGCCTTCTGTGTTAAATTGCCTGGATTCAAAACCTGGCTTTATTTAACCAGTTGTATGACATAGAACAAGTAACCTAACCTCTCCATACCTTAATTTCTTTATTGATAAATGGTGATAACAATAGTACCTATCCCATGGGTTCTTTTGTGGTTTAAATTAGTTAAAACAAGTAAAACACTTTAAACAGGACCTGGCACATAGTAAACATTCAGTCAGTGTTAGCTGCTATGCTATTATTATTTTCATTAACAACATATTCCTTCTTGCAAGAGCTAGAAGACTCTTACAGGTAGGGACCCCTCCCTCCCCCCCTCCTGCCCTCTCTGTCTCTTTTTTTAACTTCTTTGTATCCCCTAAAAAATTTGACACGGTGTTTTGCATCATGTGCCTTCATTTAATATTTGTTGATGTGGCAAGAGTCTTTAGTTTTTGGTATATAAATAGTTTTATGTAAATAGATGCTTCTCAAGTACAGTTATCAGAATGGTTCTCTTAATTTAGAAGATTTCCTCTTAAAACTTTGTTTTTATTGTTGTATACATCTTTATTCTCACTGGGGAAAGGGTTTACCAAACAAATACCAAATTAGTGGATTCTGGGTTCTTTATGGTTAAGACAATTCATAGTCTTGAACATAATCTTGTAAACAGCCTCTAGAAAGGTGTAATTACATATTCACATTTCCCACAAGTTTCTTTGTACATGTTATTTCCTGATCCCTGTTGGAACCTAAAAACACACGAGTGTACCTGTGTTCACAATTATTTTGCTTGCCTTTTGATGGCACAGGGAAGTGTACTGGTTTTAACTGGCAATAGATCTATTTTAAGTTGTGTTAACCTCCAGCCATTCTGCTAAGAAGCAAGAGACTGAGATTCTGGTGGCCCAGTGGGGTCAGGTGGATGTTATGTTGAAATTGCAGATGCAATAGCTGAGATGCTGAGAGTGTGGCATGAGCTTGAGAGGATCATGAAGACCTAGACTGGTCTTTGGGGGAAATGGGAAAGGAGGTGATGGTGGACAATAAAAGAGCCCAGCTGTCTTCAAGGTGACGTAATATTCTTTTCTCTCTCCTCCTCCTCTCCCTCCTCCTTTCTCCCACTTTCTTCCCTCTGCTTCCTTCTCCCTTCTCTAACTTCTTCTTTTCCCTTTAGCAGTGGAGGAGCAGGGAGGAATTACTGGACTGCTGTAGGGTTAGAGTTTTGCTGGGTAGATATGGCAGAATTACTGGGATGCAAGTGAGTTGAGGGTGGAGGTGAAGGAGTAGTTGGGATGATGAGTCCAGGAATGTAGCCTGGATAGGAAGGAAGAGAACTCAGAATGGATGGACAGGTTGGGAGAAAATGTAGAAGTTAGGGAGGTGGAGGACTCTGTGAGATACCAGAGCAGCAGTTAATGTGAGTGACGGTGTGTCAGGCCTGGGAGGAGAGGCCTGGGTGATGTGGTCTTGTAAACTGGATAGCTAAAATGGACCGGAGGATGAGGGCGTTGGCTTTACGGATGTCAAGGAATTCGGACATTGAAATCCTGGGATTATGGCAAGAGTGGCATTTGAAGGAGAGATCTATTGTCAGCCGGGTGCTGAAGACTTCTTCAGCGGGCGGGAGTGACGGGGAAGCCCCTAGATGGCAGCCGTGCGGAGGGAGAGTGAAGAGGAGTGTGAGCTTTAAATGGGAGCAGCATGGAGGAACCTGGAGGATGCCCACACTTCTCCCTGCCACTCTGTGATGCTGGTGGATTAGTGAACTTCAATGGAGAGCGCTGGGGGAAATTATATCCTTCGGGAAAGCCTGGGTTTACTTAGAGCAGGGAGACAACTTTTGAAAAAAAGTTGAGCATTTGGGAAATTTAACAAGGAAAAGAGGATTTCAGTGGACTCAGTGGGGTTGGTTGATTAATGATGGGAGACCCAGGGCTGGGGAAGTATAGAGTAGTAAGATGATAAAGAATTTATTTATTTAGTTATTATACGTTCTAGGAGTAAGAAACCTCCTTGGAAAGGGCTGTCCTCAAATAAACCCAGCCTGAGTACTGGTCGGTGCTACAACTAGTCCAACATATCAGGCGTTAATTTTCTGGCCTCATCCCAGAAAGTAGCCTGGCAGGTTCTTTTTCTGCCTCATGGCTTTCAGAGCTGCAGTTATGGTCCCCTTTTAGGTGCAGATTTTATGGTGCATGATTTGATAGTGAGTGTCTGATTTGGTCAAGAGCTGCCTCTCTGTCTGTGTTGGGATTTTCAGATAGTGCATTTGAAGCCGTTTATTTGTTTATTCTTCATGGGCCGGGATAGCTTTAAACGAGTAAATCAAAATCCTGGTTTAGGTTTAGAGTGTCTCTGTGTTAATTTAATATGTTTAATTTTGAACCAAATGTAAGTTTCATTTGAATAGATTTGTAAAAGAAAATTTTCGTTGTGTTATTTTTAAACGTAATGCAATGCAAGTCAGAGGAGTACAGCCCTCGCCTCTCCCCCGAACCTAAAAATAGCTAGCTGTAAGTGTCTCATGATAAATCCTTTAACTCTTATGGGCATACTCTCAGATAACAAGGAAAGTCAGTCAAGACAGGCTTGAGGTAAAGTGAAAAGAGGAAGTCAGTCTCAAAATTTCTTCCTAAAGGAATGTTTTCTCTAAAATTCCAAATAAAATAAAGCTATACTGAATTTATGCTCTTTAAGGTCTTTACTTCTTAGGTGAATAAGCATATGCAACTATAGATGTAAAAGTATCTATTCTTTGTAGGAGTTTTTCTGTAATTGATGACATCTAAGGTAATCTGGGGATAAACTAGATACTGTGACAGACAAAACCAAGAAAATGAGTATAGACGGATGTTGTACTAGGAGGTGATATTCGTGGTGATGCTGATTTACAAGGACAGTGCCGTTTCTTTTCAGAACTCATTATGAGATATTTGAAATGCATGGTGAAGTATAGCGAATAAGTAAGATTACTAATGCAGTAAGTAGCCTCCTCTTATCTGCAGGGGATAGGTTCCCCGACCCTCAGTGCATGCCTGAAACCACAGATGGTACCAAAACCTATATATACTATGTTTTTTCCTATACATACCTATGATTAATTTTATAAATTAGGCACAATGTGTAAGGGATTAGCAACAGTAATTAATAGTAAAATAGAACAGTTATAACAGCATGCTGTAATGGAAGTTATGTGAATAGGTCTCATTCTCTCTCTCTCTCTCAGTATCTTACTGCACAAATCTAATGCCTTCTTCATCTAAACTAAGCACTTGTCAGGCACTGTAGCCGTAACTTTTGCAGTTTGAGGTGCAACAGCAAAACTGGCACGAATTTCTTTTTCCTTCATCCCAATTTCACTGCTGGAAGATTCGTTCTGACTGTAGATCTTAGCAACCTCAGCATATGATTTTTTCTCTTAGTGAGAACTTCCACCTCTTCACTTAAAAGAAACACCTTACGGCTTCTCTTTGTCAAATCTGAATTGCCAGCATACTACTCTTGTGCTTTGGGGACGGTATTAAATAAAATACTGTCACGTAAAAATGGTCACTTGAACACAAGCACTGTGATGCCAGGACTGTCCATCTGATAACCGAGATGGCTGCTGTGAGTGCCTAACGGGCGCGGGTACACTGGACAAAGGGATGGTTCACGTTCCGGTGGGACAGAATGGGATGGTGTGAGAGTTCATCATGTTGATTGGAACAGCGGTGCACAGTTTAAAACTTCTGAATTGTTTTCTTCTGGAATTTTCCATTTGATATTTTCTGACCACAGTTGACCTCAGGTAACTGAAACCACAGAAAGCAGAACCACGGAAAGTAAAACTGTGGAAAAGGCGGGACCACTGTGTGATAAAGTGTAACTGTTAACGTAATTATTCATCCCTTTGTTTTTCTGCAGTGGGACGTTATCAGATCTTTATTATTGTAGATAAGGGTTATACGCATTATTGTGTAAATCTTTGAAACCTTCTTACTCTTTTCCCCACTCCTTTGGGGGCAGAAATAAGCCTTTTAGGGGGGTCAAGTAAAACGATAAAATATTATAGCTAGAAAAGGTTTTACTGTTAATATTACAGATGTTTTCACTAGAAGTTTGTTGACCATAAAGTACTTAGAAACTTTAACTAGTTTTCCATTGCTTCTACTTCTTTCGTTAATACTCTCAATTTTAATCAAAAGGGTGCGGAGGAAAGGATAGAGGAAAAATCATACTGTAGATCTCAGCCCTCCTCCTCTCCACCATATGGCCATGAAGGATATATTTTAGAAGCAAGGCACCAGTTGCAATATTTCTACATATTTGTTTATCTTATTAAATTTCACATCTGTAAAGACAGACTTGTGCAACCTCTCTTGACTTTTTGCGAATACTTTAATGTCTAAATCTTCCTTTGTCCTCAGGATTCAAAAATTTCCTCTATGGAGCGTGGGCTCCGAGACTTGGAAGAGGAGATTCAGATGCTGAAATCGAACGGGGCTTTGAGTACTGAAGAACGAGAGGAAGAAATGAGGCAAATGGAGGTCTATCGGAGCCATTCTAAATTTATGAAAAACAAGGTCATGGTGTGTGATACCGTAATTTTTAAATGGGGTTTGAAAAATTGATGCATGTTCCTACTTCTTTAGTGATGATGGACCTCACGCTGTTTTATCAGGCTTCAGGGAAGAATACTTGTACCGTAATTCTTTCAGATAGAACTTTCCCAGAACTAAAGTCAGAATTACTGATGTTGTATAGTTATTTCAGATTTCACTTCAAAGAAAATTACTTGTATGAGGCTAAGTGTGTATTATCACAGTTTAACATTTCATGTCTACCAGTACTTCTGAGGCGATTAGTAGGATTACATCCAGATGAGTTTTTCTCACTCTATGAAACATCGCGTTCTCTATGTCTTGTGAACAAATTTAGAAGTCAAATTCAGCCTAAGAGACTGAATCCACCTCTCCTTTTTTTTCCTGAAATGGCTTAAATAAAATCGTGTTTTCCCTTCAAACACAGTTCCCTAAAGGAAAGCCCTTTGCGCTCTCCCTTGGAGAAGACCCATGTGTATCAGGTTTATTGTTTCCCACGTGCACTTGGGGTGTATGTATAGTAGGATAGGCATCGCTGAGACATATCAGTCTGTATTATAACCTCAGTCACAGTATTCCTTCTTTAGAGCCAAAGGCATTTATTTTGATCCTATAAACTATTTTAGGCAAATTGGAGGACTTAGTTTATTACAGTTATCAGTTTATCAGGTCTGTGGTGTTTTAAAGATCATAATTTCAATTATAAAATATTAGCTAGAAAATAAGTGTTCCTCCCCCTCCCCCTGCCCCCTATATCCCAATTGTGTTAGTTCCCTAATTTCTCAGAAGTGAAAACTGTTCCTTTAATGATACAGTTTCTGGCTTCTTTCTGTGATACCCATACCTGCATATAAGTCAGTAGAATATTCCTCTGTTATTTTAAGACTCTGTTATCAATGACTACGGCCAATTTCATGTAACTTTTAGAACTTAAAAATTCACATATCCAACTTTCTGTTAGTTTTGATTTATCATTCTAACTTGAGAACAAAATAAAATCTCATCTCTGCTTCCCATTTGCTGATTAGCACATTTCAGTCCATTACCCTGTGAAAATAGTGAGCCCATCTAGGGTCCTTTGAAGAGGAAATTAGGGGAACAGATTTGATTGTGTTATATGAGTTATTGTTATTTCCAGTTACTGCTCTGGCTCAAAAGCAGATAATAAGAAGACCTAAGTTGACACATGAGTGAAAAAGAATAACAATGTCGTGGCAGGTAGAGCAACTGAAGGAGGAGCTAAATTCGAAAGAGGCTCAAGGGGAGGAGCTGAAAAAGAGAGCGGCTGGTCTTCAGGCAGAGGTCTTTGCCGAAAGATTTACCCTTTGCGTGCAGTGATCCCACAGTGGGACCCTGCTGCTCTGGCTCTGGGTGCTCACACTTTCACTCTGTGGTCGGCAGCTTGGCCCGGGACTAGCACTGACCAGCCTGCTCTGCTCTTTAACTGACTCCTGTTCACCGGTTTGACCCACGTGCCACCCTGTGTGCAGCGAGCCCTCATGTGCTCTGGAAGCCCTGTCCCTGGTTTTTTATTGTTGCTTTGTCACTGTGTGGATGGTGCTTCAAAGCTGTTTTTTCTCGACTCCTTTCCTGTTAACCAGAAACTTGTTGATTTATGTGAATGGTCTCTTTCTCTTCTTAGGTACAAAGAATGTGCAGATGTTCTAGGTCCATCACCCAGGGTTTATTTGAATCTGATTTCTTGAGTGAAGTGCTTTACCTTCATATGTAGACATCATCTTTAAGTCCCCGATAGGTGATTTTGCAACAAATTTTACTTTCTTTGGAACAGATGTATAGAAGTGATTAGCTTATTTAGTTATCTGGTCAGTTAGAGGTAGCATGAAACTTAGTCTCTAAATCTATTCAGTAGCTCAATCATCTGTCTAGAGAACTTGAAATTCCATTTCAACCTGTGATAAAATGATTATAATAAAATAGCTGACACTTGAGTACTTATTACAAGCATTTTATAACCTACTAAAGTAGGTATATTCTCAACCCAATTTATGGATAAGGAAGCTGAGGTAACACAGTGGTGCTCAGGAAGCACAGTTAGTAAGAGGCAGAGTTTGATTTTTACACAAGCCATTTGGTTCCAGAACCTGTGCTGGTAAGCTCTGCACTCCACTGCCGTATACTAGGCTGTGCACACATTTGTCTCACAAGTGTCAGGAAAAAAACTGCTTCTGAAAATTACGGTAGGATAAGACTGGAATGCAGCATTAAAAGAAAAAAAAAAAAAACCACTTGTGCTAATTTAGTGTGTTTGCTATTTATGGACCACTTTATAGTATAGATAGAAAAGTGAGATATTTTGTCTAAAAGGGTCCAATTTGGTTTGTTGTAACCATGTATTGTCTAGAGGAGAAGTTGATCTATAACTTTTTTTTCCTCAGCTAGTATTATTAATTTCTTTTTGTGTCGAACAGCAGGCTAAACATTCTCTACATTTTTTTGGTTTAATCTGTACGCAGTACAGTGGCACTGGTTTGCTTTCTCCATCTTACTGATTAGGAAACCAAGGCTTAGAGAGGTAGTTACCCAAGAAGACACACTCGTTCGTTCTCACATGGGATTGACTGCAAAAGCCTTATGCTCCTAACTTTTAAGGAAAATTTGTGCTTCTAAACTCTTCTATTTAGGATATTTTCTTCTTTTTCTCAGTCTTTATGGTCAGTATAGCATTATTTGAGGATTATTTAGTAATGCAGATGATGAGGAAACTGAGATTTTATATTTATTTTTGATCACATGGTCTAGAGGTAGCTGGAAATTTGAGTAATCTTTAAGCCATAGTTCTTTAGCTGATGAGGTGAGAACATTTTGAACGTTTCTCCTGACTATTCATTCATACCACCAGTGCGTTTTTAGTGCATTCTGTTTGTTAGGGGTGGGATGTTGGTAAAGGGATGTCATGAAAGATGCTACACCATTACAGTATGTGGCAGCTCCTGGGTACGTATCTGTGTTACAGGATGGAAGTAGCTGCTGTTTACAGCTATCTTCCAGTGATGTCCTTAGCAGCTGCGAGTATTTTGCATACAGTGAGCACACAGAAATGTTTGTTGAATGAATGAATATTCTATTTGTAAGTAGAGATTTCATGCATATGAGAAAAATGCTTGTCTTCCTGATGAAACAGAACAGTAAATTATAAGTTTATTTTTAGTCCTCCTTAAAAGTAATTTTAATTACAGTAAAATTTATTTCATACTTTCTCATGGGAAATTGTTCTCAAAAACTTTGTCCCTTATGCCTAAGATTATTTCAGTCAAAATACTTTAGATACATTCAACTTTTTAAAAAGTATTTTTTGTTTCATCAGTGGTACTGAGATTACTGACTTCTTGTGAAATTTATACTTCCAAGAGTCTATATTTGAGTGCATAGCTACCTTGCTTAGGCAGTAGATACAATGTAAAAACAGATATGATTTCTGTTAATTTGGCTTACATTTAGAATAAAAGAGTAAACATTCTTAGAAACACGGTAGAAATGTAAAGGAGATGTTTGATGTTAAATGTTTTCTAAGTTAAGATGAGAAAAATTTCTGGGGGAGTGAGTGGCACCTGTTGATGTATGGATTACTCTGTCAGAGTAATTCAAATTTGATTACACATGTAGATTCTTAGAGAATGAGATTTTATGCGTTCTTTATTTAGGTTATATACTTTTATCCATTTAGTTGATATGACATGTTGTACGTAATTATAACTTTGTAGGTGGAATCTTTCTTTTAGGTCAGTACCCCTACCTAACTCCTCAAAATTGTATAATTTTTAGAAAGCACTTGTTTATAATGCCTTATAACACTAAAGTGGCTTTTTAAGAAGGACTTTATGTACACTTTCATTTGAGAATGAAAAAAAAAAAACAATGAAAAAATAAATGTGCAGCTTTTGAGTTTAAATAGCAATAGTAGGAAGTTTCTTTTTTCTTTCTGTATTCCATCTACACTAATCCTGCTGTATGATTTGAAGTTTCTTATGACTTAATAAGATGAAAATTGCTTTAGTCGTGTTCAGATGCTTACTGCTGTCTCATAGTCATCTAAGTGAATTGGGATTTTTCTTCTTCCATTCCTTTTCCAATGGATTTCAAAAGTTTAGGGGAGACAATAAATGAAAACTGGAAATTTTGCTATTAGTTGAATAAGCTTTGTTTTTTTGTGTGTGTGTGTGGGGGGGGTCAGCTAAGATTAGATGGTGCAAAAAGATGAATTGTGTCCTGTCATAAAGTTAATGCTGTATATCTTGACGTGGATCTGTCAAAGATCCAGATCAGAGGTGGTGGTTTTATTTCTTTCTTCCTTACACTGCTTTTTCTTCTTCTCTAGATTGGTCAGGTGAAGCAGGAGCTGTCCAGAAAGGACACAGAACTACTAGCCCTACAGACAAAGCTAGAAACACTCACCAACCAGTTCTCAGACAGCAAGCAACACACTGAAGTGCTGAAGGAGTCCTTGACTGCTAAGGAGCCTCGAGGGCTGCCATCCTGCAGAACGAGGTAAAAGGAGGTGTGGGATTTGCACGGAGCCCATTCCTTGGCACCTATTCTTGTGTGTTACCTGTGCACTTCTTGTTGTGTTGAGATACGGGAGCTATGAATAATGTTAGGATGGATTCTTTAGCGATGTGGTCAGTTATAGTACTAAACTATAACCATCTTGTTTCTATTGTTCTTGTATCTAACAAATTAAACCGGTGCAGTTAATATATGTTTCTGATACTTCAGACTTTGACTAAGTCTGTGCTTCTAAGTAGACTTTAAACGAATGTTACGAAATGAAACGATAGTTGTAAAAGCATTTGTTTTCACCCGTGGTAAATCTTTCAGTCATGAATGGGAGTGAGCTTGGTCAGCCTGTGTTGGGTTATTAAGTGTCCTTAATTTTTGGTATTATGAATAGCTTTAAGTAGGCAAACTGTGGAATCTAGAAATGTTTGAGATAAATCTTGTTTTGAACTGCAGATGATTAGACACGTGCCTTCATGTCCTGTTTGAAAATAAAGTTAGCATTTTTAGAAATATCAGAAGATTATCTAGTCTGCCAGCCTTGATTAGAGGTAGGAACACACTAAATAATTCCAGGCAGATGAGAATCTATCATATTTGCAATGAGAAGGAATTGATGATGCTATTTGGATTTACTGTCTTAAGGAAAATATTTTCTAAAGATCTCAATGAAATAGAGAATTTAGGTGGGAATAGGTAAGCAGTTCTGCTGTATAGAAGAAAAATAAAGTGTATAGTATGGATTAATTTTTTCTTTTCTTTTAAAGAACAAGATAATAGATAAATAAAGGCATAGTGTAATGAAGAAAGGAATGGGTAGTAAAAAGAAGGCATAAAAACATCTTAGACCCAGAAGTTCAGAATCTTCAAGCGAGGGGGAATGGGAAAATGACCAAAATGTTTCATGTAGTATTTTATTTTTTTACAGTTAGGGATTTTGTTGAAAATGAGAGATTTGGATGATGTATTTATAATTTTCCTTACAACTTATACTTTTTCTATTTTGATCACGTTTCTTTTCATCATGATACCTCAGAGGGATATTTTGGGGTAAATAAGGCTCTGGCTCTGGAGTCACAGTTACTGAGTGTGAACTTCAGTTTTACCACTTGCTACCAGGTGCAGGGTCCCTGGGCACATTACTTAAGTTCATTGTGCCTCGTTTTACACCTGTAAGATGAAGAGGAGTTCCTGCCTCATTAGGTTGTTAGCATTAAACTAATTTATTCACTCCTAGTGCCTGGCACATAGTAAGGTCTTTGTCTGTCAGTTTTTGGCATCCTTCTAATTCTTGTAATACTATCAGCTAATATATGTAAACTGTTAAAACGGTAAGAGAACATTGTTGCTTTTCTTTTCATTGGCATAAATTTTATATAGAAGGTCTGCTATTTAACATTTTTATCAAGCTAAATTAAGGTTTATTCAGGGAATTGCAAATACAGAATTATCTGGAAAATGTTACCTGCAAATTTATTAATTTGTGGCTTTATTAGAGATTTTCACATCAGTGCCTGGCATGAATGCAGTACTACAAAAGGGTCAGAAGAGGGCGCCAGTGTTTTGGAGCTGAGCCTGTTGCCAAGTGCTGCTGTGATAGTTTTGGATGGAGGTGGCAGGTGTGGGAACCAGGGAACCAGGCAGTTGGTTAATGATAATGCAAACACTTAAAAGCTTGTCACAGTCTAATAGATGACTTCTTCCCCTTGGCAACCCATCCTTCTCTTTGTACCCCCCTCTGAAATAGTGTTCTTATTAGCTAGGTCTCACACAGATGGGCTTGTGATTGGTTTCTTGTACCATAGAGAGCAAAGACTGTATTTGTGATCATTCTTGGATGGTTTTTATATTTGTTTTTAGGACTAACTGAGTTTCAGCAATTACCCCTGTAAGTTATTAGGACAACTGCTCAAATATAAGGGTCTCATTCTAAAAGATAACAGTAGAAAAGCTAACTTCCTTTTGAATTTGGGGTGATTATATGAATGTTATATGCCTGTTTATCAGGATTTGCTATTTTTTCTTAAATTACTCTGGTGACACTTGACAAGGCTCACTCTTTCCAAAGCAGCTTTCTCCTGTTGGATCCCATAAAAGACAGTTTGAACCAGCTCTTTGAAAGTTCTCACCTATTTCTGTAATTGCTATCTTTCTGTTCCTATAATTGCTCTTTTTTAAAAAAATAATTTTATTTATTTATTTTTGGCTGCATTAGGTCTTCGTTGCTGCGCGCAGGCTTTCTCTAGTTGCGGCGAGCAAGGGCTACTCTTTGTTGTGGTGCACAGGCTTCTCATTGCGGTGGCTTCTCTTGTTGCAGAGCACAAGCTCTAGGCTTGCAGGTTTCAGTAGTTGTGGTACGCGGGCTCATTAGTTGTGGCTCGCAGGCTCTAGAGCACAGGCTCAGTAGTTGTGGCGCGCGGGCTTAGTTGCTCCGCGGCATGTGGGATCTTCCCAGACCAGGGCTCGATCCTGTGCCTCCTGCATTGGCAGGAGGATTCTTAACCACTGCGCCACCAGGGAGGCCCCCTATAATTGCTCTTTATCGATCTCATCCTCCTCTCTGAAGCTACCCTAGACTTTCATCCAGCTCTCAAATCACAAAATTAAGCACATATGAAAAAGAACATGGATTCAGGAGTTTTTTGGTTTTTGTTTTTTTAATTTTAAAATTCTTGAAGGAAAAACGGGATGTGGGAAAAGACCTGGTGTTTTTCCTGTTCAGGGTCCATGGAATGAGGTCCTTTTGTGTTGGGCAGTGTATAGTATCTATGGAATTGCTCCAGTTTTATGAACATCTCCTTTAATCGGTTGACCTTCACAGAGGTGGTCTGGATTTAGTAGCACTGTGGTCAAAGCATGGGCTTTGGAGTCAGACCTAGGCTTGAAATAGCCTTCTACATTTATTAGTTATGTGACCTTGGATGAGTTATTTTACCTCTGTAATCCTCCATTTTCTCATCTGTCACTGAGAATAATAATAATACCAACTTCCTAAGGTTAGAATAGATGTTTAATGTGGCTAGAATAGATTTTTTAAATTATGAAGTTCTCATCTGAATTTGGAGGTGAATATTAAATATCAGTGGGTTTAAAATATCACCACTGGTTTTTTTAGATGATAACTTTGTAGCCCTCTCCCCACCTTTGTACAGATAAACTGTGCAGTGTTGAATGACACATCTCTGCCTGTGGCCTTTTGCAAGTTTCTCTGAGCTCTTCAACCTTTTGTTGGGATGTCAGACAGAACTCAGTGCAGTTGAAATAGCCTTTTAAAAAGGTCTGCTTGTGTACACACTCAGCCTCATGACCCAATGCCCTTCAGTCATCCTCCTTTCTAGATGGGAACAGTGGGAGATGTGGTGATAGGAAATTATACTTAGTGATCTTCGGCAAGTCACTTAGTTTCGGCTTTGATTTCCTCAGCTTTAAAATTAGGAGTAGTTTCGATTATTTACCTTTTTAAAAGTTTATGGGGACTTCCCTGGTGGCGAAGTGGTTAAGAATCCGCCTGCCAAAGCAGGGGACACGGGTTCGAGCCCTGGTCCAGGAAGATCCCACATGCCGCAGAGCAACTAAGCCCGTGCGCCACAACTACTGAGCCTGCGCTCTAGAGCCCGTGAGCCACAGCTACTGAGCCCATGTGCCACAACTACTGAAGCCCACGCGCCTAGAGCCCGTGCTCCGCAACAAGAGAATCCACCGCAATGAGAAGCCCGCGTACCGCAACTAAGAGTAGCCCCCGCTCGCCGCAACTAAAAAAAAGCCCACGCTCAACAACAAAGACCCAACACAGCCAAATAAATAAATACATAAATTTAAAAAAAAAATTTATGAAATACAGGAAAAATGCAGAAAATAATATAGTAGACAGTACTCAGATTTAACTTACATTTATGTGTGACCACATTAGGTGATCTTTAATGGTCCTTTAAAAGAAAAGATTAAAACAAAAAAAGCTCATTCTAAACTAAATATTCAGTGAAAGCAGAAACTTTTGTTAGAATCTCAGGTTTTTAGAACTGGTTGGGGCTAGGAATAGGCTAGGAATAAATATTAGGAAGCTGTCATTATGGGGGTAGTGGCTAAAGCCTTAGGGATGAATTGGTTTCTCCAGAGGAAGGTTGTATCGAGTGAGATGTAAAGAGGGGGAAATGACAGAGGATCCAGTGAAGAAAACTGAAAAGGTGTGGTCAGAGAGTTAGAAAGGCAGTGAGTCATATAATTGCAAAAGAGGAATTATAGGAAACATGCCATTGTCACTGGCATGCAGTTACTAGTGCTAATGTGCTCTTAGGTAGATCTGTTTATTGATGTAAAACAAAAGAAGGTTAAGATGGGTTGAGATAATTAATACTTTTGTGGTCAGAAATAAAAGGCCAAAACAGCAAGATAGCCATTTTTCTGTTCATGTCCTTTGGTAGAGAAAGTCTTGTGGAGGAAAAACCTTCTGATTTTGTTGAAGTTGGCATAACCTGTTTGCCACAGACCTTGATGCTTGGCAAGCTGGTTAGATGCTGTTCCTCCAGCTCAGTTGATGTGAGTAAAAAAGGTCTTATTCCTCCTGCCAAGAATGGTGTTAGGGTGATGACTGTGTGTCCTGCTAGTCTGTGAGGGGTTTTCCTGAATATGTTTTTTGTGGTTTGCAAAATACGGACCTCACGCAAAATTATACTCTGAATTTAGTTCACACCAAACCAAAAGATCAGTGTAGAATTCAGAACAATTAATCTAGTAGTAGCAAAGTGGTTTTTGTGGTTATTTTTATCTCAGCTCTCCAGACTAGCCCATTTAAATTCTGCATTGCATGAAAAAGCAGATCAAGAAAAAGTGTACACAGGTGATTTGAATTGAAAAGATCACTTAGTAATTAGACTGTGGGCTTGGGTAGTTTCTGTGGCTAATATTTGTGATATGAAATATTTTTAATATGAAAACCTGCATTTCCCACTGCAGTAACACCAAAGGTTTGTATGTTTATAACAGGAGTTTTCATTCTTTACCTTTTTCAGTCACCAATTCTTGTGGGTCTCATACCTGACGTTCCCTCAAATCGGCATGCGGGTATTTATGAGTGGTTAGTGCAGGCCCATTTCCAGGTCACTTAGCAGAGTCAGGGATCTAACGTAAAAGTGCAGCTGGGGCATCTGGGTACTTTTGGTAAAGAAGCAGCAATATGAGGCCTCACAGTTACTATCCTGAGACATTGGTCCCATCAGAATGAGAAACACTTAGAAGTGATGAGGGACGTTTTCCTGCTGTATTCTGATTCCTGACCCACAGATGGAAAGCCTTTCATTTTTCTGAAATTAATGCTGAGAAGAACTGAGAGACAAGGCAGTTAAAGCTTATCTACAGGTTTAAATGTCTGGGCTTTTGACTTCTGCAATAAGAATTTAATAGTGTATTTCAAGGGTATTGGGTAAAATGTTTTTAAGGTGAGTTGCTTTGTTCTTTTGCTTGTGGTTATTGGGATATATAGAATACATATTAGAAGTGGAATATATAGTATACAGAATACAAACTAGAATGTAGGAATGAGGTAGAAATGACTTGGCATGAGATTTATTTATTTTTAGATTTCTGGCATGTGTACTTTCTAAGACTTTGACCTCTTTAACTGTGCAGCGGGTCAGAGGGTTCAAGGAGCTCCCTCTTGACTCGCCCTGGCTGATGGATGCCCTGCAGTGGGTTCACTAATAGGAGCCACATCTGATGCTGTCAGATGGGACTAGTAGCCACGTAGGCCGGCTGGAGCTGAGCCTCAACAAACGCCAGGTGGATCAGGGTCAGTGAGTTCTTCTGGCATCTCGACAGCCTGGTCGTTGAATTTCCTATTCACAAGAATCTTCGCTCTGTGGTGGCAGTTCTTTTCTCCCTATTGAATAAATATTCAGTCTGTTCTGACATTTCCCTTCTGGACCTTTTTTCCTTCTTTGCATAGTGGAGTGTTTCTGATTTTAATAGGTAGATGAAGGAAAACTGGGGGTAACTTAAGGAATTTTGTCACCTTGCACTTTAGAAAGGACCATTGGAGAACTCAGTGGTGATCACGTATTCCATCTTTGTTCTGCATTGGATTTTAGTTCTTGCTCTGAGCTCTCTAGTGCTGAATTCAGGCACCAAAACTGGAAATTTGTAATGTAACATCTTTTGGATTCGCTGGGCTTGGCTTATTGTAGTTCTACTGTTTGTCAGTAAAACACTTTTTTTTTTTTTTTGGTCACTGCTGAGTAATCTTTTCTTTTTCCTCATCTTTGAGGAAAAATTTAAGTAGATTGGCTATGTTTACACATGTCAAGTTTCCATTTCATATACTATTCATGGGAAGAACTCATTTAGATCTTCTTCAGTTGCTTTCATTAGCCGTTTGTAATTTTCAGCATACAGAGCCTATACATGTTTTGTTAGATTTAGACCTAGGTATTTAATTTTTTTGGAGTGATTGTAAATGGTCATACATTTTGAAACTTGAAGTTCAGTATTGCATCATATTTATTTTGACCAGTTCACAAAATATCAACATTTTCAAAAGCTAGTGTAGGGACTTCCCTGGTGGCACAGTGGTTAAGAATCCGCCTGCCAATACAGGGGACACGGGTTCGATCCCTGGTCCAGGAAGATCCCACATGCCGTGGAGCAACAAAGTCTGTGCGCCACAACTGCTGAGCCTGCGCTCTAGAGCTCACGAGCCACAGCTACTGAGCCTGCGTGCCAAAACTGCTGAATCCCGTGTGCCTGGAGCCCACGCTCTGCCACAAGAGAAGCCACTACAATGAAAAGCCCACACACTGCGATGAAGAGTAGCCCCTGCTCGCTGTAACTAGAGAAAGCCCGTGCACATCAGCGAAGACCCAACACAGCCAAAAATAAAAATAAATAAAATAAAATAAATTTAAAAAAAAAGTTAGTATAAATATGCCTCTATTTTCCTTAGTAGTATGTGTACTAAGAACTATTTCAGGCACTTAAAATATAGGTAAAATACTAAAACATTTTAAGATGGTAAATGACGTGTAGGAGTTTTCAATTTTAACGTAGTTGGCTTTGCCAGTATTTCTTCTTTACGATGTATCCTTTCTGGGTCTTAAAAAAAAAAAAATCCTTCCATGCTGCCCTGTCTTAAAAGATACTTAAACAGTATCTTTCTTTCTAAAAGTTTTAAAGATTTGCTTTCTATATATAAAGCTTTAATTCATCTAGAATTCATTTTTGTGTATGATATGAGTCAGGGTTCTTCCCCCCTCCCCCAGTATGGGTAGCCAGTTGTCTAAAAACAGTTTATCAGATACTCTGTGCTTTCCTCACTGATTACAGTGTCACCTCTGTTTATATGTGTATGGGTCACTAAATGGTGTGAGTGTGTGTGTCTGGGCTTGCATTTCTGTGGCAAACGTCTGTTGGTTTATTCCTGTTCTAATACCATGCTTTCTAATTTTGCTTACTTAAAAAAATCAAATTTATTGCCATCAAATAAACTGCATATATTCAAAATGTACAGTTTGGTAAGTTTCGGCACATACACCTCTGAAACCAATGGCACGGTCAAGATAAAGAACACCTGTCCCCAAGGTTTTCTTGTACCTCTTTGTAACCCCTTTCTTCTGCCTCTCCCTGATATTCTTCTCTCCTCCCCACTTCCTCCCTCATATCCAGGCAACCCTCGGTCTGCTTTCTGTTACTGTAATTAGTTTGCATTTTCTAGAATTTTACATATATGAAATCTTACAGAATTAGTGGTTAAGAGCTTAGGATCTGAAGACAGACCATTTAATCTTAAATCCATGCTCCATCACTTCTTTTTAGCTTTGAGATCTTGGGTCTGCTTTCTTCTCAAAGTACCAGTTTTGCCGGTTACCATGGAAAATTGAAATTTTCCACAGGGAAAATACAAGGGAAGAAAATACGGTGCTTGAGAATAGAATTCTGAGGACTTTTGATATACTGTGTATGTGCTTGGCAAGCATATACATGACCATGTGCAGGAAGGTTCAGAAGTCTGAGGGTAGAATGGAGAAAACTGTTTAATACAGAAGTAAAGGTTTGTAAAAATAAACCTGACTGGAAAAAAAAAGATGATGTGAGGCTGTATTTGAAATGATTGCTCAGGCTGGGAGAAAAACAAATAAAACCAGAATGGAGGTGAATAACAAAAAGTTAGGGATGATAGGTCAGAGGTTATACTATGGACAAAGAGTAGATTTAGTAGGCGTAGAAGAAAGGAAAGAACCGTGTTTCAGAAATAAGATTTTCAGAGTTTGAAAGTTCTTAGGTGGACCTTTCCGGAATGTAATAAGGTTTACCCTGTATCATTAATTAAAGTAGAATAGAGGAAAATTCCAGGTGCAAGAGTGTTTATTGAGGGGGCAGTGGAACTTGTGCTGACGAATTATAAATGGGACCTGAAAAGACGGCTTCCCCTATTTCTGGCTTGGTGAGACTGGTGGCATTGAAGTGGTTGAGAGAAATAGAGTTTAGCAGAGTGGAATGTTGTTTATTTACATGTTTTTCCTCTCCAGCATGGTCCCACATAATTTGTAAGTACATGATGGCTTATCTATATCAGTCTCAAATGAGACTGGTCTCCTAGGAAATTTTCCACAATACTTATTGAGCAGTAAGTGCCACTAAACATACAGTACTGGTTCTCAGATACCTTATTCTTTTGATATAATATAGTTTCAATATGTTATTGATGTAATAATATAGTTGTGATATAAGGTAATAATAATATTTCCTGATGTTTTGGTATTCTCTCTGTGAGTCATTACCCATATTACCTATTTTTTAAAAAAATTAAGTTTCTCATTGCAGTGGCTTCTCGTTGCAGAGCACGGGCTCTAGGCACACAGGCTTCAGTAGTTGTGGCACACGGGCTCAGTAGCTGTGGCTTGCGGGCTCTAGAGCGCAGGCTCAGTGGTTGTGGCACACGGGCTTAGTTGCTCCGCGGCATGTGGGAATTTCCTGGACCAGAACTCGAACCCGTGTCCCCTGCATTGGCAGGCGGATTCTTAACCACTGCGCCACCAGGGAAGTCCGACCTAGTTTTTCTTTGTGGGTTATTCTACATTCAGACAGGGAAAATAATATAGGACAAGTTCAAGATTAAAGATGTTCTGTAGAAACATACTTGTTATCTTAGATGTGCACTGTCAGTGTGTAGCCACCAGCCACATGTGGCTATTGAGCACTTGAAACATGGCAAGTCCAAATTGAGATGTGACATAAGTGTCAATTACAATATGCATTGGGCTTTGAAGACCAAAGTACAAAACAGAAACGTAAAATAGCTTGTTAATAATTTTTTTATATAGACTACAGGTTTGAAATGACAATAATGTGTATATATATTAGATTAAATAAAATATATTCTTAAAATTAATTTTACCTGTTCCTTTATCACTGTTTAATGTGGCTGCTAGAAAATTAAAAATTTCAGAAGTGGCTTGCATGTGTGACTCATGTTCTATTTTTGTTGAACAGAAAGAAACCCACCTCCCTGTTTTTCTGTAATCAAATGTGTAACTATTTGCTGAATTATAAATCCTTAGTGGGAAAGCAAAAAAACAAAAGAATTTGGTGTGTGAGTATGTTTAATGAAATTTGCTGTGAATAGATTTTAAACTAAGTACAAAATGCCAATGGCATTCTTCATAGAACTAGAATAATTCTAAAGTTTGTATGGAAACACAAAAGACCCTAAATAGCCAAAACAGTCTTGAGAAAGAAGAACAAAGCTGGAGGTATCATGCTCCCTGATTTCAAACTATATTATAAAGCTACAGTATTCAAAACAGTGTGGTACTGGCACAAAAATGGATACATGGATCAATGGCACATAATAGAGAGCCCAGAAATGCATCTACATTTATATGGGCAATTAATCTATGACAAAGGGCCAAGAATATACAGTGGGGGAAAGACAGCTTCTTCAACAAACGGTGTTGGGAAAACTGGGCAGCTACATGAAAAATAATGAAACTGGACTGCTCTCTCACACCATGCACAAAAACAAGTTCAAAATGGATTAAAAGGACGTCCTTAGTGGCACAGTGGTTAAGAATCCTCCTGCCAATGCAGGGGACACAGGTTTGAGCCCTGGTCCAGGAAGATCCACATGCCACGGAGCAACTAAGCCTGTGTGCCACAACTACTGAGCCTGCGCTCTAGAGCCCGCATGCCACAACTGCTGAAGCCTGTGTGCCTAGAGTGCGTGCTCCACAACAAGAGAAGCTGCCACAATGAGAAGCCCGCGCACCACAACAAAGAGTAGCCCCCGCTTGCCGCAACTAGAGAAAGCCCACGTGCAGCAACAAAGACCCAACACAGTCAAAAATAAATAAATTAATTTAAGAAAATAACCAAAAAACCAAAATGGATTAAAGACTTATATGTGAGACCTGAAACCATAAAACTTCTAGAAGAAAACATAGGCAGTACCCTCTTCAATATCGGTCTTAGTAATTTTTTTTGGATATGTCTCCTCAGGCAAGGGAAACAGGCAAAACTAAACAAGTGGGACCACATCAAACTACATAGTTTTTGCACAGCAAAGGAAACTATTAACAAAGCAAAAAGACCACCTACTGAATTGGAGAAGATATTTGCAGATAATGTATTCAATAAGGGGTCCAAAATATACAAAGAACTCATACAATTCAATATCAAAAAAAAAAACTTGATTAAAAAATGGGCAGAGGATCTGAGTAGACATTTTTCCAAAGAAGACATACAGATGGCCACCAGGCACGTGAAAAGATGCTCAACATCACTAATCATCAGGGAAATGCAAATCAAAACTACAATGAGGAGCAGAAGCAAGAAAAACTACAATCCTGCAGCCTGTGGACCAAAAACCACAGTTACAGAAAGATAGAGAAGATGAAAAGGCAGAGGGCTTTGTACCAGATGAAGGAACAAGAAAAAACCCCAGAAAAACAACTCAATGAAGTGGAGATAGGCAACCTTCCAGAAAAAGAATTCAGAATAATGATAGTGAAGATGATCCAGGACCTCGGAATAAGAATGGAGGCAAAGATTGAGAAGATGCAAGAAATGATTAACAAAGACCTAGAAGAATTAAAGAACAAACAAACAGAGATGACCAATACAATAACTGAAATGAAAACTACACTAGAAGGAATCAATAGCAGAATAACGGAGGCAGAAGAACGGATAAGTGACCTGGAAGACAGAACGGTGGAATTCACTGCTGCGGAACAGACTAAAGAAAAAAGAATGAAAAGAAATGAAGACAGCCTAAGAGACCTCTGGGACAACATTAAACGCAACACCTGCAGAGCTGGTGCCCAGGCAGGGTGAGCTCTGGAGGAGAAGGCTTCCAGAGTCCCCAACGGTCTCTGCACGGTGGCCCATCCGGTGCCAAACACCTGCCACCCACAGCGAGAAGTCCCAGCCGCTAGAAAATCCAGAAGGGTTCAGGCTCTTTGCCCTTGGGCCGGGTTTCTCCACGGGCTGGGCTTGCCTGTGGCCCCCGCCCCACCCCCGCCCCCGCCTGCCCTTGCTCTGTGACACGTACAATGGAATGTCACAGCACCAGGCTGAGCTGTTCAGTGCGTGCTAGACCTCGAGAAGAGTTAGAAGCTAGGGAGAAGCTCTCCCACTTTCACTCTCTTTTCTCAGATCAGGCAGGCAGCAGCTCTGATATGGAAGCTATGGACACCACACCTCCTTCCCGGGCCGTCACTGTCCATTCTGCCCCCGTTTTCCCCAGCCCCGCATTTACAGCTTCGGCTGCCATTGGTCATTCAGCAGGTGGCACCTCTGACCCCGAAGCGATGGACACCACACCTCCTTCCCAGGCCGTCATTGTCCAGTCTGCCCCGTCTCCAAGTAGAACCACTACCCATTTCACACCGCTGTTCCAAGTTCTGGGAACACACCACCCAGTGGTAGCAATGCCTCAGCCCGTGCCTCGACTCAGTTACCTGAAACGCCGGCCAAAAGATAGACCAACCTTTCAAAGTTATGACAGAAAGCTGAGTAAGTTTTACGCGTGGAATTGCAATTACTATTATTAACAAGCACAACTGTAGTGCTTAGACTACAACAAGTACTATTGTAAGTGCTTAGCAAATATTAACTCACTTAATCCTCATAATGGCAACCCTATAGGTACGTAATATTCACCTTTTTGGGGGGAAACTGAGGCCCAGAGAGGTGGAATAGCTTGCCTAATGCCACACAGTAAGTAGGTGGCAAAAACCCAGGACTAAAACCAGACCGTCTAGACTTTCATCACTTTGCTGTGTCACCTTATTATAAGTTGTGGTTAGGGAAAGGACTAAACTGACAAGACTCTGAACTAGAGAAGGGAGAAATGAGAAAATGGGTGATCCTAGAAACTAGAGAGGATTTAGGCTCAGAAATTTCTGGTGATGAGACCCGGAAGAACAAGAACTTGGTTGGAATATTAACTTGGGGTAGTATCTGAATCCATCGAGAAATGGTCTTGTTTTCTTTAAAATTTAGAAAGGCCAGTTGGATGAAGATGAATGAAAAAAAAAGTAGAAAGGAAAAGAGGAAGGTGCCTTAAGTGAGACATAACCTCTTCCCTCTAAGTACTGGGGTGGGCATCCTGTGGGAAAGGATGGAGCTCTCTCTACCAGGTCTGTCACCAGGATGAACAAGGAGAAACATGGCAACCACTGTACTGGTTTTGATGATCCCTCAAAACCAAGGCTTCAGTTTCCGAGAACGACCTACAGTAGCGTACCTGCCATGTGTCAGACATGCCACCAAGTGTGTTTCCAGTCACACATTTTAATTGGAGAAATAGTTGCTATGAGGTACGCATTAGTTTCCTATGGCTGCTGTAACAAATTACTACAAATGTGCTTGCTTAAAACAAAACACACTTATTTTCTTATGGTTCTGGAAGAGAGAGGTCCAAAACCAGTTTCCCTGGGCTGGAACGAGGAGTTGACAAGGCCGTCCATCCTCCTTCTAGAGGCTCCAAAGGAGAATCTGTTTCCTTGCCAGCATTCCTTGACTTCTGGCCACATCAATCCAACCCCAACTTTGTCATCACATTCTCTTTGGAGTAAAAACGCCCTCTGCCTCTCTCTTATGAGAATACCAGTGGTTACATTTGGGTCCATCCAGGTAGTCTAGGAGACTCTCCCCATCTCAAAACCCTTACTTTCATCCCACTGGCAAAGTCCCTTCTGCCATTTAAGGTGACATTCACAGGTTCTGGGGATTAGAATGTGGACATTTGGGGGCAATGGTATTATTCAGTCTACTACAAGGTAGATACTATTATCTTTCTCAGATGCAGGAAATGAAGTTGAGGGAAGCAATTTGTCTCAGGTCTACAATTTCCAGAGTAGAGATTTAAATTCTGCCAGTGAGACTTCAGGACACACTCTAACCAACTTTAATCTGTGTCCTGAACTACTGTATAATCCTTGGTGAAGAGTCACACTTGGGTATCAAGACCCAATTGAATACAACACTATGTTACTGTCTCACCTTTCACTTTATTTGCCTGCTGTATTCATAAGTCTTGCCCAGAGCACAAGAGTTCAGAAAATTGTTATGCAGGTTTACTAAGAGAACGCATTTACTGTTTTTTTTTTTTTTTTAAAGGATTTTCTTATTTATTTATTTATTTATTTATTTTATTTTTGGCTGTGTTGGGTCTTCGGTTCGTGCGAGGGCTTTCTCCAGTTGCGGCAAGCGGGGGCCACTCTTCATCGCGGTGCGGGGACCGCTCTTCATCGCGGTGCGCGGGCCTTTCTCCATCGCGGCCCCTCCCGTTGCGGGGCACAGGCTCCAGACGCGCAGGCTCAGCAATTGTGGCTCACGGGCCCAGCCGCTCCGTGGCATGTGGGATCTTCCCAGACCAGGGCTCGAACCCGTGTCCCCTGCATTAGCAGGCAGATTCTCAACCACTGCGCCACCAGGGAAGCCCGCATTTACTGTTTGATGTGCATGGAGTAATGGAAGGTTTTTTAAAATAGAATATGCCACCAAGTAGTGTTATCACCATTTTACGCATTTAAACAACCAGACAACAACAACGAAAAGCTACAGATGCAAAGGTGTCAGGGACATGTCTAAAGGTTAACTGCCAGGAAAAGGGCTGGAACCAGATGCCAGATGCCCAGGCCTGAATTCATCCTGTCCAGTCTTGATTAAGCACCTGTTCAGACGGCTTGTGGCTCATCACCCAACACCTGAGTCTTTATATCCCAGCTTCAAGACGGAAATTAGCCGAGGGATCACAGATACTGTGCTAATCACTAATTCGTAATCTGCTATCCCCATCCTTTGTGGGACAGAAGTGGGCACTTCTAAAATCCTTTTCTGCTTGAGAAAGAGCAGAGCAGCCTTTGCTCCTCTGGCTGTGGCCTAATGTGCTTTGCAAAGGTGATTTGGCAAGTGCAGCTGCAAACCCATCTCCAATATCACACGTCTATGGAAAATTCCAGTCAGGTTTTAGACCCAGTCACAGTACATTTTCCTGAGGGTCAGTAATGATTTGCTGAGGATCAGTAATGCTCTCCGTATGCTGGCTGACAAGGCCATGACCTCTGCGCTTACTATACTCCCTTTGTCAGCTCCGCTCTGACACAGTTGTCCGCGGGATTCCTTAGGAATATTGGAGGTATTTAGGCACAATTTCAGGGGCCGCTCTTGCCTGTTTCCTCTCATTTCTTAATCAACATTTCCCAGTTGAGACTATAAATAATTCAACTTGGGTAGGTTATCAGAGGCATTCTTCCCTACTCTACTCCATTTGAATCTCTGTGCTCTTCAAGTTTTACATACGTGGCATCACATATTTCCCATCATCGCTGTTTTCAGCAGTCAGGGCTACATAGGTCATTGGCAAGTTCATTAGCCTTTCCATTTCTTTCCCTCTTGACTCTTTAAGAGTGATTTGCTAAAGACTGTCCGCTTCGATGTTTTACAAGGCTCAGTGGTACAGAGGCAATATTGGAATTCTGCCCTGGAGAAATAGACATTCTGTTAATTGTTCTCCTCCTCTTATAGAACAGGAAAGAGATGCATCTATCACACGGTTACTCAAGGTTTCTCTACTTGCATTGCCAAGGATCTTCATAAGACTGGTAATACTCACATTTTCTGTTGGAAGGTAAGTTGCATTCCATAAAATTAAATCCACACCATATGAGAACTTTAGTCTAACCTCTCATCTATTGATTCATGAGGTTTGACTCACTGAGATTTTCCCTCCTCATACTATTGTGAAGAAAAGGAATTGTTGGCCAAATCCATGGTCAAATATTTATATTTGGTTTCCCAGTTTGTCAGTTATCTTTATGTTTGGGTTGCCTTTTGCTGTGCAGAATTCTTTAATTTTTATGAAGTCAAATCAACTCGCCTTTTTCTTTATGATATCTCAGTTTCATGTTCTGCTTAGGGACAGACTTCCTCATAACAAGAGTATGATTTCTCATCCTATCTTACATTCTTCTAGGTATTTGTTTCTTGCAATGGAATGTTACCCAATGTATGCTACACATGCAGTCCTCGCTCTGAACAGTTTGCCCATGCATGAATTTCAGTTACCATGATTTAGTTAAATAATCCCAGGACCACAACAAAACCATCAAATTTCAGTTACTGCCATACTAACTGTGAGGAAGGGCATAAAGTACAAACTTCACAGCTAGTTCTTAACTCCACAGATCACCCGGGATATAACAGATGTGTATCATGGTCAGTGAACAATCAGGTCCCTTCTTTCAAAGTCTGTAGGTGATTGGTCACTGTGCATGTTATTCAGTTCACCTACAGACAGCAAGGTCCATGTATTGCTTAGAATTGAACCGTTTAAGCTTCAAGTATTTTGGAATTTTCCAGCTTTGTTTTTGTTCTTGACTTGCAGTTTGACCTCGCTGCAGTCTGAGAACAGACTTTATATGATTTCTGACATGTTAAATTTGTTAGAGTGTGTTTTATGGCCTAGAATGTGGTTTGTCTTCGTGTGTACTTCATGTGAGCTTAAGATAATGTGTATTCTGCTGTTGTTGAAGTAGTCTGTAGATGTTTATTATATCCATTTGGTCGATGGTGTTGCTGAATTCAGCTATGTCTGTACTGATTTTCTCCCTGATGGATTTGTCCATTTATGATAAAGCGGTGTAGAAATCTCCAGCTATGATAGTGGATTTATCTCTTTCTCCTTGCAGTTCTATCAGTTGTTGTCTCACGAATTTTGATGCTTTGTTGTTAGGCACATAAACATGAAGAATTGTTATGTCTTCTTGGAGAATTGACCCCTTTATCATTATGGAATGTCCCTCTTTGTCTGATAATTTTCTTTGCTCTTAACTCTGCTTTGTCTGAGATTGATACAGCTTCTCAAACTTTCTTTTAATTAGTGTTAGCATGATGTAGCTTTCCCCAACCCTTTACTTTTAAGCTATATGTGCCTTCATATTTAAAGTAGATTTCTTATATTTGGATCTTGTTTATCGATCCTCTGTGACCATCTCTGTCTTTTAACTGGTGTATTTATACCATTGGTATTTAAAATGATTATTGATATCATTGGATTAATACCTACCATATTTGTTACTGTTTCATATTTATTGCCAGTGTTCTTTGTTCCTTTTTTACCTTTCACTCTTTTTCTGCCATTTCTCGGTTTAATCAAGCATTTTATATGATTCACTTTTCTCTTCGAAAATCCAGACACGATGCACTGGTGAAATTCACTGCAGTACATAGTCCTTTAGAGATGTGGTGTTATAGAAGCATTGCATAGTCTTATGATTAGGTCTCAGTCTTATAATGAGCATGTGCTCCTCAGCTATGAATGTCACAAGTGCCTCTCAGTATTTTCCCTCACCTTAGGTGAAACCCAGTGGCCGGCAGGGGTCACGGTAGGATATTTCCCTTCCCCCAGGTCAGTTAGGCTCTGACAAAACCCCATAGGTTAGGCCTCTGGTAAAACAGTTTCTCCTGAGGGCAGGCCTTATGAAGAACAGCAGAATGCTCTGGTGTATTTCAAAATTGCTCCTTTCACCCTCCCCCTGCCAGAATTCCAAGGGGATTTTCCTTTGACCTTCACCTGGTAGTCACAACCCGGTAGAGCTCAAGAGACAAAACTCGCAAAAGGATAGGGTCTTCCCTGGAGTTTTTACCTCACAGACTTTTCCACACAAGCCTCCAGCAATCCTTCAAATATAGTTCAGGTTTTCCTACCTCACCATTGCTTTCCACAGAGATTTCTGCTCTTGGGTTTCTGTTCCGGTAAGTTGTTACTCTCTGTATCTGCCATCTGCCTCTCCAGTTTTGGGCACGGTGATTTTTCCTGTGACCTCACTTCTCTAATGAATCTAAGAAGAAGTGTTGATTTTTCAGTGTGTCCAGATATTGACCTGTTAGGACAGAGTGGCAACTTCCAAGCTCCTTCCTTGCTGGACTCAAAACTAGAAGTCTCATAAGTTTTTTACAGTGGAATAAAACATGTTAATTTTCAATACTTCTAATGTTTTAGGTTGCACTGTATTAACTAAATACAAGATTTACTAATTTTTTTAAGTCTATCTATAACTTTATAACAAACAAGAAAGTTTCTGGTGTTTTTGTCAGAAAGATTTTAAGGTCATAGAACAATAATATTTTCCCCATCAATCACTGAGATCAACTTTGCACAGTTCAGCTTCTATGATCATTTTTATAGCTCCACAGTGAAGACAGCCTGTACTTTATTTACCCTATATTTTATTTCTCACATATACATGGGTTCCTATTCTGCTTTAATAATCTACTGATGTACTGTTACAGCATATTAGATTCTTTTAAACTACTGAAATTTGGAGTGTGTTTTGATATTGGATATGGACATTTCTTTCCTCATTCCAACTTTATCCTACTTGAAAAAATCTGCTTTATGGTGATAAATCCCTCTTGATCATAATGACTTTTTAAAAATATGTTGCTGGAATCTATTTGCTAATATTACTTAGAACTTAAGATCTTCAAAGAAATGTGCTTCTAGTTACTTTTTGGGTAAATTTTCCATATCTGATTTTTGTATTAGGACTCTTCTAATTTTTTGATACATTGGAAAATAACTGATGTCTTTCTAAGGTGTATATCTTTGATTATATTTTCTAATTTCATAAAGCTACTTGTATTCTCTACTCAAAACAGGAGTAAATAATGGCTGCATATAACTAATCAGTAATCAGCCATTTTGTCCAGATTTTCAAATGTGTTGGTATAAAGCTACCATAGTATTCTTTCGTAATTAAAAAAAAAAAATTCTCTCTGTGTTATAGCTAGTCCCATCTCGATCATATTTGCCAAATATTGCTTATTTTATTGGTCTTTCTAAAGAACAAGCTTTTGGTTTTATTTGCCAAGTTTACTGCTTTTCTTCTCTATTTTTGACTTTTCTCTTGATTAATTTTGTCCTTCCACTCTTTTGGATTTACCTTGTTCTTCTTCTACGTCTACTGTCCAATACCTGTAGCTTCAAGAGCCATTTTCAACAACTCAACCAGCTCTGCCAGCTGTGTCACGCCCACTTCATCATATGCCATTAGAACTTAATCTCATACACTGGGTGAAGACTCAGCAGCCTTATTTTGCTTTCAAAATTGTTCTATGGCCTTGGATCCTTCTTCTTCTCCTAAATTACCACTATCATCAGGGAAAATTCTAGTGGGCCTAGAATTCTAGGCTTGCCTTTCCTCCAGTTTCATAATAAAAGAAAAAAACATTTCCACCCTTTTTTTGATGTTGATCGAAAATTTAGCAGCACTTCTTTGCACTGTATTCAAATCCCGAAATATAAGCAAGCCTTCATGCACACAGGCTCACTGAAATGTCATAATTTTAAACTATGTATGACCTTGAACAGTGACCTTTCCAAATACTCTACACTCTTCCTAGGTGTTCAGAGTTTTTCATTCCTACATCTTTTACACATGGTCGATTTGTGTCGTAAGTTCTTCCTCCCTCCCACTTCGGAGTGTATATCCAAAGGAAACATCATCATTTTTGAAGAGATATCTGTACTCCCACATTCACTGTAGCATTATTCACAAGAGCCAAGGTATGGAAACAACCTAAGTGTCCATAGTAGATTAAAGGATAAAGGAAACACGGTATATATATACAATGGAATATTATTCAACCTTAAAAAAGAAGAAAATCCTGTCATTTAAGTCAACATGGATAAAACTGGAGGACACTATGCTAAGTGAAATAAGACAAAGACAAATAGTGCATGATGTCACTTATATGTGGACTCTAAAAAAACAAGGAAATAAATCAACTCTTCCCTCCCTGGACATTTTCCTCAGCAGAATCTAGCAGCCTCTACTATGAGTCTTATCTTTTTTTTTTATTGTTTGTACCAGATCCCAACCCCAGGGAACCTATGTATTTACCAATGTATATCTAGATTATAGTTTACCATTGTTCTTTTTCTTTGTAATTCATTCCTTCCACTTCTGGCATCAGAACCTCATTTTTCCTTTGGAGGAGTCCTTGTGATTCAGGTAGGCTGTGTGTCTCCTCCCTAGGCTGTGTGACTTGGGGTTGGCTAGACACAGTGTTTTATATATACTCTGTATGTCCTAAGTACTTATTTCTCTGTTTTCCATCATTTTCCCTCCAAATTTTAGTGTAGTTATTTTTTAACTGACATTTGTAATCCTTTCTTTTGTTTGACTAAGGTACTGTTCAACCGATCTTCTGAGTGCTTAATTTCAGCTTTTTTAATTCTAGAAGTTTCTTTTGGTTGCATTTCACAAATACTTTTTGCTTAAATTGTATATGTTGTCCTTTTTTTAATACATTCATCATAATTTTAAATAATAGTTTCATTGATATATAATTTACTTTCCATATTATTTAAAGTGTACAATTTAATGTCTTATGCATCTGCCACCACCATCAATTTTAGAACTTTCATCCACCTCCCCAAAAGAAAAAGAATCTATTATGTCACTCACTCCCCCATGTCTCCAAACCCTAGGCAGCCACTAATATCCTTTGTCTCTACAGATTTGTCTAGACTGGACATTGCATACAAATGGAATCATACGATTACTTAGCATGTTTTCAAAGTTCATGCATGTTGTAGCATGTATCAGTACTTGATTTCTTTTTATGGCTGAATAATAATAGTCCATGGTGTGGATATTACTATGTTTCATTTATCCATTCACAGTAAATGGCCATTTGGGTTACTTCCACTTTGGGGCTCGTATGAATAATGCTGCTGTGGTTGGGTTTACGTGCAAGTTTTGTATGCAGGTCTAGATTTGTTTTTTAAATTAACAGACTATTTCAGAGCAGTTTCTGGTTTACAGAAAAATTAAGCAGAAAGGACAGAGTTCTCATACTTCCTTACCTCTCACCCTAGTTTCCCCTATTATTAACATCTTACATTAGCGTAATACATTTGTTATAGTTAATGAACCAATATTGATACATTATTACTAACTAATGTCCATGCTTTACTTTAGACCTCACTCTTTGTTTTGTACATTTTATGATTTTTGACAAACGTACAATAACCTGTATCCACCATTACAGAACCATACACAGGAGTTTCTCTGCCTTTAAAATTCCGGGCTTCACCCATCCTTTTCTCCCTCCCCACAACCTCTGGCAACCACTGATCTTTTGACTGTCTCCACACTTTTGCCTTTTCCTAAATTTCATACAGCAATCATATAATATGCACGTAAGCCTTTGCAGATTGGCTTTTTTTCACTTAGCAATATGCATTTAAGCTTCTTCCATGTCTTTTCGTGGCTTCATAGCCTTTTCTTTTTAGCGCTGAATGCTATTCCTTTGTATGGATATACCATAGTTTGTTTATCCATTCGCCTATTGAAAAACACCTTGGTTGATTTCAAGTTTTGGCAATTATGAAAGAAACTGTTATAAACATCCATGTGCAGGTTTTTATGCGGACATAACTTTTCAGTTCCTATGGGTAAATACCAAAGAGCATGATTACTAGATCACTGTATGGTAAAAGTATGTTTAGTTCTGTAAGAAACTGCCAAGTATCCTGCTAGCAACAAATGAGAATTCCAGTTGTTCTGCATCGTCAACAACTTTGGGATTTCAGTATTTGGATTTTAGCCATTTGAATAGGTGTGTAATGGTATCTCACTGTTGTTCTAATTGAAAATTCCCTGATGACATGGAATGTGTAGCATCTTTTCATATGCTTATTTGCCATGTGTCTATTTTCTTTGTTTAATCATAGTTGTTTTGTTTTGTTTTTTAACCGCCTACTAACTCTTGTCCTCCTGTGTCTATTTACATTGTCCTTTTTTTTTTTTTTTTGAGCTTTTAATCATTTAGTCTTTTTCCTGGTATGTCCAATTATTTTTTATATTAAAATTGGGCTTAACTTATTTTAGGAAACTATTAAGATACCTCCACATTATGGATGCTGTTATCGTTCTCTTGAAAAGATTTCCTTTTGCCCATGGCAGACAGTTACTATAGGGACTGGAAACCTTAGTCCATTCTCAGTTTGAGCTCATTCAAAGCTGTTTTTCAGTCTGTGTGAAGGTTGCTCTATTTCTGTCTTGTCCTTCCTCTACGGGTGTTGCCCTTTGGGATTACCATGTGAAAGTTTGGATTCTCCTTATTCCCAACTACCCTTGTATTTGTTAGGCTTTAAATGTAATGGTTCCCCCAGCCCTGTGAGACTAAGGATACGTGTAGCCTGTCATTCCATTAGTTGTTGCTTTTAGCTTGAGCTCTTGCCGTTTGGCTTCTGTGGTTAGAGTCTTTTGAACTCCTTGGCTTTTCAGTTCCTAGGCTGTATGAGTTGAATCAGCAAATGCCCCAAGGAGAAAAGCTGCACCAAATGTCAAGCTTGCGTTTGTGTTTCCCTTCTCTCCAGAACTTGGCCCACATGTCTCGGTGTCTCTCGAACATTCAGATGCCGGCGAACAGATATTTTCTTACTTTTTCCAGGTTTTCTAAAATTTCTTTAGACTTCATCTGATCTTACGTTATTACTGAACTATCATCTCAATTATCCCTAGGAAGAAAATTTACAATTTTATGTTTTATTTTTTTATTTTCTATATTAACTCAGTTTCTGTAGAGACCTTTTACCTGATTGTTCAGTCTACTTCCTGTGTTACCAGTAAGATGGAGATAGGTGGAGGCTAAGAATATTCGGGGGGAAATCACTGATGAATGATAATGTCTCGTTCTTTTTGTTTTTCCTCTCCTTATTTACTCTGGCAGCCTACATTTGCCCTTCTTGATTTGACCCAGTTGCCCAAATAAGCAACCCACTCTGGCAAAGACCTGACTTTACTCTCATAAATGTCTGCATGTTAGGATTAGCTAGATGATGAACACCATGCCAAAGTTCTTTGTGTGACCAGTCAGAATGGCCATCATCAAAAAAATCTATAAACAATAAATGCTGGAGTGGGTGTGGAGAAAAGGGAACCCTCTTGCACTGTTGGTGGGAATGTACACTGATACAGCCACTATGGAGTACAGTATGGAGGTTCCTTAAAAAACGAAAAATAGAACTACCGTACGACCCAGCAATCCCACTACTGGGCATATACCCTAAAAAAACCATAATTCGAAAAGAGACATGTACCACCATGTTCATTGCAGCACTATTTACAATCGCCAGGACATGGAAGCAACCTAAGTGTCCATCGACAGATGAATGGCTAAAGAAGATGTGGCACATATATACAGTGGAATATTACTCAGCCATAAAAAGAAATGAAATTGAGTTACTTGCAGTGAGGTGGATGGACCTAGAGTCTGTCATACAGAGTGAAGTAAGTCAGAAAGAGAAAAACAAATACCGTATGCTAACACATACGTATGGAACCTAAAAAAAAAAAATTGTTCTGAAGAACCTAGGGGCAGGACAGGAATAAAGATGCAGACGTAGAGAATGGACTTGAGGAGACGGGGAGGTGGAAGGGTAAGCTAGGATGAAGTGACAGAGTGGCTTGGACATACATACACTACCAAATATAAAACAGATACTAGTGGGAAGCAGCCACATAGCACAGGGAGATCAGCTCGGTGCTTTGTGACCACCCAGAGGGGTGGGGTAGGGAGGGTGGGAGGGAGATGCAAGAGGGAGGAGATATGGGGATATATGTATATGTATAGCTGATTCACTTTGTTATAAAGCAGAAACCAAGTCACCATTGTAAAGCAATTATACTCCAATAAAGATGTCTAAAAAAATGTTAGAGAGTAAAAAAATTCAAAAGAATTGGCCACACTCCTCCAACAGATTCTCTAACATTTAGCAGAAGAGAATTCACACTGAATCTGGCTTATGAGTAAAAGACAAGTCAGCTTTAAAGTGGATCACAGATGACAACATTTCTTTTCCATGTGCCTGCTTTGGAGCCATATTTCTGCTGACCACTCAAAAACTTCCTCTTGAGTATTCTGTGATATATTAGAACCAGGAATAAGGGATGTTAGTGCTGGAAGGCTCAGCCGGTGGTCTGCCATTTAATTCACATATCCTTTCTGCACCAGACTCTTTTAAGATCACTGAGTTAGCCTAAGAATTTTGAAGCTGTGGAATTCAAGACGGTACATTACAATATGCCAATATTACTATTCTCCTGCTCTGACATTCTCCACTGATGGACAGATGAAGGAGAAGGAAGGGCAGTCACCAGTAACTGAGAGTAAATGAAACTGGAATATTATAATTCCGTATCATTTGAGTGACTGAATTGGCTGGCAGAGTGTTCTCCAGTTAAGGGTGAGGAAAGATTAATTCTGCACATGACACCACTACTGTATTTATACAAGTCTACTGGGACAGTTGTTTGCCTTGAATTGTTTCCTTCATTCATTTCGGTCAGACAGTTGTGTTGACTGATTTTCCTTTCTGATGTATGAAATGGCTGTTTGACTGAATTGACCATTTAATTTCCACTGATGCACTGTAAAAACAATACATTAGTCAGATTGGATTGGCAGGTATGAAAATGTTTACCCCAGAACTAGACAGAAATATAATATTGCCTTCTACAGAAATGTAAGTCATATGCCCTGGATTTGGGGGAAATGTTCCAATTTTAACTATTTTGCCACTTTCCAAACATGTAGGGTCACTGATCCCATAGTAAAAATAAGAAGATCTGTGAAGTCCAGATAAAAATAGTTTTGTGTCACTCTGACAATCACATAACACAAAAGAAAAAACTATTATGAGATAAATTTTACTGAGTTTCATACTTAGCAAGAGGTGTTTCTGTGTAAACTTCTGAGTCTTATTCTACAAGTTCTTTAGGAACAAACATTTCAAATATATTCATAGAAAACCCTCTTTATTTATAATTTCATTCTTCCAATGTTTATAGTTACTATGACAGGCCATTTCTCCATGTCCCATCCCATGATTCTCTGCTCCCATTGAACATTTGGAAATTGGTGGCATGAGCAGGAAAGTGAAGCAGTTTTTGAGATTATTGAATAATGTTGATGTTATAAAGACTGCTTTCTTCCACAGTTGACAAACTTATTATGGTACCGATGGTTGGATACTACTCTTAGAGATGAAAAAGGTCTTAAGGAATCTTCCATATTCCATTCACCAATCTGTGTTCTTGTTCAAAGCAAAATTAATTCCTTTCAAAATTAACGTGTTAGCTTAATAATAATTTTTTTTTTAATTTTTATTTATTTATTTATTTATTTTTGGCTGTGTTGGGTCTTCGTTTCTGTGCGAGGGTTTTCTCTAATTGCGGCAAGTGGGGACCACTCTTCATCGCGGTGCCCGGGCCTCTCACTGTCGCGGCCTCTCTTGTTGCGGAGCACAGGCTCCAGATGCGCAGGCTCAGTAGTTGTGGCTCACGGGCCTAGTTGCTCCGTGGCATGTGGGATCTTCCCAGACCAGGGCTCGAACCCGTGTCCCCTGCATTGGCAGGCAGATTCTCAACCACTGCGCCACCAGGGAAGCCCTTAATAATAATTTTTAATCTTAAAATAATCTATCTGTGAGAATGGGAATTTTTGGTGGGAAAAAGTGACAGAAGATGGGACAAGAAGACAATTCATAGAAAGACAAAACAGAATTTTTTAAATGGTGGGTACGAACTTCTGTTTCCAACTATATCAGTTTACCTTAGGAAAACATACTAGAAAGGCCAGATAAATCATAAGCAACATTTGACTGTGAGCGTTAGAAAGCTACTGAGGTAGCCATGACCTAGAAGAGTAAAATAGAGAAAGAAACTCACTGAAGTGAGAACAATATTCTGCACATGCTTTTCTAGCCCAGTCATTTAGAAACTACCGATGAAGAGCAAAAGTCTGAGAAACCAAATGTGACTCCTAAGAGGTAGAAAAGCCAGTAGATCTTAGGACAATGTCATAGGACTAAGGAAACCAGAGTTGGAATTGAGAAATAACAAGGCAGCTAGAATTTTAAGGACCAAAACCACAGAGAGAGTAAAGATTCAGAGAACTGAGCTGGATTCCGCAACAGTGTTCCCTTGCAGTATTTTCCATGTATAAATAGGTAGACAAGGCAAGATGCTAAGAAGTCAAACAAAAGCTAACTGAAGTCAAAGCAAAGACTTAGTTGGCTCATAATGCTGAAGAGACAAAACGGGGGTTCAGAACCTATGAAAGATTTCTGGCCCAATGGAAAACTAATGATATGGACTAGGACATTGAAAGTCTCTACATATGTGTGTGTGTGGGTGTGTGTGTCTGTGTGTTAGGAAGGTTGATGCAACATCTACATTGAACCTGATAAAGAAGGAAAATGAGTATGAAGTTGGTCCAGTGACTGAGGTGATCTTCCCCTCTGCTCCCTACCTAAGAATAGGAAATTCTCTCCTCAAGAAAATACAGTTGACCCCTTGAACAATGTAGGGGTTAGAGACGCTGACTCCCTGTGCAGTCAAAAATCCACATATAACTTTATGGTCGGCCCTTCTTATCTGTGGTTCTGAATCTGAGGATTCAACCAACCACAGATCATGTAGTACTGTATTACTTACGGGAAAAAAATCCATGTATAAGTGGATCTGTGCAGTTCAAACCCAGGTTGTTCAAAGGGCAACTGTAATGTCATTCAGATTCTCTACAACTTGTCATATCCCAAGTCTGGTATTCATTCACTGAAGAACCACCAGGACTACCAAGAAAAGGAGAATTAAATGAATAAAAAACAAAACAGAATCAGAATCATAGATGACCTAAACATTAAAGTTCATACATATTTTGGTAAATGTTATCAAGTTCAAGAAAATAGATGACAAGGTGGAGAATTTAACTTGACAACTAGAAACTAGGAACTGATTGAAGTTGAACTGATAGAAATAAAAATTATACGAAATTTAAAACTCGGTAGTGGATTGGACACAGGTAAAGAGAGGTAAGTGAACTGGAAGATAGAGTAGTAAAAATATTAAGACTAAAGCATGGGAAACGAAAAGAATAAGAAGTACACAAAAGCGCCTTTGAGACATATGGGCCACAGGAAACATTTTTATCATATGTGTAAACTGGAGTCCAAAGAAAAAAGGAGAGAGAGATTGGGATGAAAACAATATTTCAGAAATAACAGCTGAGAGTTCTCTCAAACTAAAAAGAATATATGGAGCCATACATTCAATAAGCACTAAAAAAAATGCAACAAGAATAAATACAAAGAAAACCACACCTAAGATCACCACAGTACAATTCATGAATAACAAAGAAAAACATGACATCTTAAAAGCAGCCCCAGGAACAAGAGAGAGATTCCTTTCAAAGGAACAGGATTAAGATTACAGCTTACTTCTCAACGAAACTGATTGGATACTAGAAAATAATGGAGTAACATTTTTAAGTGCTAAAGAAAAGAGCTGCCCATTGGGAATTCTAGAGGCAGAGAAAATGTTGTTTGGAAGGAAAGATGAAATAAGGAAATTTGCAGACAAACAAAATTTAGAAAATATGTTCTCATCAGAACCGACTGAATTAAATTATAAAGGGAGACCCCCAGGCAGAAGGAAGGTTATCACAGATGAAAATAAGGACTTTTATAAAGAATTATGTATAACAGAAAGGATAAATAAGTGGATAAACCTAAATAAAATCTAACTGCACAAAAGAGTAATAATAAAATATATCAAAAATTGGAATGCATTAAAAACAAATGGAAGAGGAAAAAAGTAGTCAAAGAAATTTAAGATCTCAGCATTGCTTGAGAAGCAGTAAAAAAGCTAATAAGTCATGGTACATGTGTAACTGCTACTTATGTAAAAATAACAAGCTAATACAAGGGAAAATGGAATTTGAAGAAATCTAAAAGGAAGAAAGAAGAGCAAAAGGAACATAACAAGGTGGGACAAATAGTAAACAAGGAGTAAACGGTCTATAAGAAAATACATTAGGGCCTCCCTGGTGGCGCAGTGGTTGAGAGTCCGCCTGCCAATGCAGGGAACACGGGTTCGAGCCCTGGCCTGGGACGATCCCACATGCCGCGGAGCAACTAGGCCCGTGAGCCACAGCTACTGAGCCTGCGCGTCTGGAGCCTGTGCTCCGCAACAAGAGAGGCCGTGACAGTGAGAGGCCCGCGCACCGCGATGAAGAGTGGCCCCCGCTCGCCACAACTAGAGAAAGCCCTCGCACAGAAACGAAGACCCAACACAGCCATAAATAAATAAATAAATAAATAAATAAATAAATAAATAAATAAAATTATTTTTTTAAAAAAAAGAAAATACATTAACTGTAAATACTCAAAGGACAAGGATTATTGGAACAAACAAAAAACCTAATTCTATGCCACTTACAAGTGACAAGAGTCAGACTCTAAATTAAAGGATTCAAAAATTATGTCATAACAACAATAAATACAATTGAAGATTTTTTTTAATGTTAACACAGATTTGAAAGCCAAAATTATCACTGGCGATAAGGCAGGATAATAAAACCCACTGTTACTTTACAAGGAATATATTATATGTCTAAACTTCAATGCAGTATATGAAGGGAAATTCCAAAAAACTAAGTCCAAATAGAAAAATCTAAATTACCTAGATCAGTAACATAGAACCACAACAACAAATCAGCAGATGATAGAAGATCTGAATACCATCATTTAAAACTCTGGCCTAAATTTACATAAAACCCTGCACCAACAATGATGGAATATATATATTGCGCAGAAATTTTTAGGTGCACATGGCACATTTATAAAACTGACTATATGCTGGTTATAAAACAAGACTCCGAATAAGCAAGAAATTAAAAAATATATAACCAATATTTTACCAAATAGTTGGATATTAAAAACATACTTCTGATCATTATGTAGGTCAAAGATAAAGTTGCAATGGGAATTAGAATTTTATTAATTGAATGATAATGAAAATATGCCATAACACAACCTGTGGGTCGCAAATAAAGCTGTGGTCACAGAGAAGTTTATGTATTCAAATTATATTCTCTAAATGTAAAAGATAGCCTATCACCCTGAGGTAGGCAGCTCCTGAACTGTACCTGGTGGGGAAGGCAGGGCAGAACTTCAGGAGGCCAGCTGAGAGCACGGTGAACACCATGTCAGGAGCAGTCTCCAGGAAAGAGCATTTAATGTACAAAGGGATGACTAAAGTATATTTAAGAGCTAGCACCCTGACTCCTCTTAAGGATGACTTACGGTGCTGGGGAAAAAATAAGAAGTGCTCGATGTAGAAGGTGAATAACTTTGTAATTCCCAGGAGAATCTTGGTACCAGGACCGCAGAATGAAGAACTTGGAGTCCCCGTGGCTAATCCAGCGGAGGGAAAAGGAGAAACACAGACGGGAGAGAAAATAAAGGGAACCCTTGGTGCTGCTGCAGGCCCAAGTCCAGGTATGTGCTCTCTATCGCCACATCTTAAATAAAAGCCACCATGTTCCTCAGTCTTTCAGGTACTTAGAATTTCTCTTTAGAACCTGAAAATGGGGTCAGGTTTCCTGTCTGCATTGCTACGGTACAAAATAGAGGCAGGATGCTTGAAATAGTTCTCCATCTGGCAGAGGAGGCCTTGAAGCTGTGAGCCACTCAGTGCGAACCAGCAGGACATGAAGGATTCTTGAGCAGATCTGAAGCTACTGGGAGGCCTTTCAGGAGTTAAATCCCATAGTAAATACTGTACCTTCAATGGCCCCTTCTCCCTCTCTGTCCAGTCTTCCTCCACGCGCGTGGGGGCCCAGAGGGGTTAAATGAGCACTCTTTGACTTGTACTTGGTGGTCCCAGAACTTGACTTGGGCTTGGAGACTTCCATGAAAACCCTGCCTTCCATCTGCTGGCTTGCGTTTCTTGGTCTCTCTGCTCCAGGCTAATTCCTTCAACCTGCTTTTTCCATTTCTGCCAATACTCCCCCTCTCCAGACCTTCCTAATGCTCTTCTGGGGTGGGAGGAGGCTTACTGAGGGCAATGTGTATTTCTAGAGGGAGAGGTGACCACATGACTTCACAGTGCTCGTCCCCTTGATTATTCAGTTTCTGTCTGGATTAGTCGTGGGTGTTTGTGCACCCCAGCCTCACCCCCAGGAGGCTTTAGAACACTGTCCTTATCTCAGCACTGAGCCTCTCTCTAGCCTCCTTCCCTCTCTCTCCTTACCCACCTTTACCCACAGACTCGCAGGCTTTCTGGACCTCTGAGGAACAGAAGCACTTCACAGAACCTCTGCTACAGAACCAAACATATTGAAATGACTCTTTACGAAGATATTGAAACAACAGAAAAAGAAGACATGACGATTGTTTCTCCTGAGGGTTCAGTTACCTAGGGGGCCTTTAGCAAACTTTGATTGATACATCTAACCCTTCCTTCCTTGGCAATAGTTGATCACACTGTGAGGAAAACAAATTAGAGAATGGAAAAAATAATATTTGGATTTCAACGAAATAATAAAAATGCAGGGAGTATCTTTGACTTTTGCAAGGTGAGAAGAGAGTTTACATTTTGATTATTTGATGGCAGGAATCCCTTTTAAAACAGGGCCAGTCTGCATGATGCATTGAAAAATCAACCTTTTCAAATATAGCCATAACCCCCACAAGATTTCTTGATTCCTCTGGGGTCAGATAAACCATCACATTTCACAGTGGTGCCCTGTACATGAAAGTGATAAACATAATCTGGAAGCACAGCAGTGGCTAAAAATATGGAGCTGGCAGCCATTCGCTGAAATGATTTTTTGCTTTTAATTCATTGCATAAAATGCTCATGTCCAAATTCAGGCAGGTAGATCTTACCAACCATCAAGAGCTTCAACCCTGCTAACAGTTAAGTATGCACTTTTAAACCCTACTTTGACTGCTCCAGAAACTTACTGGGTTTCTTCAGTGCCTCTGTTACTATTTCCTTTGTGTCATTTTGTTTTTCTTTCAAAACATAGCTGTGTGACCTTGGGGAAGTTATATTATTTCCTTGAGACTTGGTTGCCTTCTCTGTGAATATCTGGGTATAATTTTAGTATTGCCCAATAGAATTTTCAGTGATAATGAAAATATTCTACATCTGTACCGTGCAATGCAGTACTCAATAGCTACATGGAGCTAATAAACATCTTTGAAATATGGCAAATGCAACTGAGGAACTGAATTTTTAATCTTATTTTTAAATTTGTTTAAATATAAATAATGCCACGTGGCTAGCATCTGTTGACAGTACAGATCTACACAATATTTTAAGGACACTTTCCACTCAAAAACTCTACCATTCATTAACTCAGCCTAAATATTTTTGCCCTCTGACAAACAGAAAATAATTTATGCTTCCCTTGAAATTATCTGTCAAGACCTTTATCAGTTTGGGGTCATTCTATTCTTAAAATTGACTTTGCTTTATGAAACTTTAATAATGTTGGAGTTTCCTGCCCTTGGTACCACCTTTGTGATGATGGGAAATATTGTGGATGATCAAGGACCATTTCAAGAGATCATGGAGAGAAACCTCCTCCTGGATTTAATTTCATGATGAGGATGTCAAAATGCTGAATTACTTAAAATAAAACCCATACCGTTTTTATGCTAAGTTATATTCTACATGTAGCTGGAAAAATGTTAAAAATATTTTTAAAGAACTGCACATCTATTTTTGAAGCTGATTTGGCTGTTCAAGGCTTGCTAGCACTTCATCCATCTCAGTACTATTTCACTTCGTAAACAAATGCAGTTGCCATAATTGCTGCATATGTGTCTGTGTGTGTTCCCTTCTAGGTGATATGTTTTTGAAGTTGGAAACTATACTTATATCACAGCCCCTATGTAGAGCACAATATCCATTGCTAATTCAGATTGTGTTTTAAGATATGAGACAGAATTTAAGACTTTTATTATAGTCATAAACATCTAGCAAACCAACCAGAAAATAAAAGCTAATTTTCAATTGGTTGGCCAAGAACAAAAAAGAGAGGAATACCTAGTGCAAAACCGTATCTCTAATAACTACTGTTGGATTTAGAGCACACACATGCTAATAAACTTATTTTAAAATAACTTCTTATCAAAGATTTGAGGTTGGACCTGAAAAATTATATCAGAAGTGAAAGTAATCATGTGGTCTGACCAGCCTGGATCACACAAAGTAAGTGTATACTATATATAAAATAGATAAAACTACGAGGTCCTACTGTATAGCGCAGGCAACTATATTCAGTACCTTGTAATAACCTATAATGGAAAAGGATCTGAAAAAGAAATACATATATCTGAATCACTTGGCTGTACACCTGAAACAACATTGTCAATCAACTATACTTCAAGTAAAACAAAACAAAACAAAGTAAGTGTAAAGGGAAGTATAGTTTTATAAATTCACCTCTGATATCCAATGGACCAACTGAAAGACAACAGAAACTACCACTTTCTAGGAGACAGGACACGGCCAGCAAACTAGGCCGTTACCCTCGGTAACGGTCATACCTGCCAAAAAATAGACAGACTAGCCTGCATTCATGAATACATAGGAATTCTTCATTTATCTGGCATTATCAGGCAATGAGGTATTGTATGTTAGGAGAAGTTTTTTTTAAATGACGAATTTAAGAGGAGTTATTTTAACCTTCACTCGGTAATTTTTTTCTAAAATTAAGAAATGTATCCACTGGTGTATCTAATATTTCCTTGATAACTCGGGGTCATCAGTTCAATCAACATTTGCATGAATAATGCGAATGGAAGCAAGACAGGCATGCTTACTGAAACTGAAAATGACATAGCACTGGCTGGAATAACTGATGAGACAGCAAGAAAAAAACAAAAATGAAAACAAACCGTGCTCAAGAAACAATCAGTCAAGTTCTGACTTTCTGTACTTAGTTTCAAAAAGCGATACCACAAATCCCAGCCAGAGACTCCAGCATCATTAGCTGTCTTTCTCCTTTGTTTCCACCTTCCTTTCCTTTTCCTTCTACCCTAGATTGTTCCAGGAAGTGTTTATAGTTGCTTGCAAGACAAATTCTAATACTTGCTTTCTCTCACGCAAACTTCACCATATGTCCATGTCCTGGTGTCAGGCACTGATTTCCTTGCGAATTCCTCTCCCTTTCTAATAGACGTTCTTATTTACCCAGATCCCTTTTTATTGGTGTCCTATTCCAGACTGCTCCACTCCGCCCATCCTCATCCTGTAAAATACATTCACACTCTTTTGTGACCCTACTTATTTGCCCATTAAATAATCAATCATAGAACTGTCGGAATTAAATAGAGAGAGAAATTAAAACACTGGAGTCACTTGGAGGGTTTAAGCAGCTCCACCAGAAAATACCGGGCATGGATTTAAAGAGGCTGCACGGGACTTGCGCTTGTCCAAGTTCTTTCTCAAGAAGTATCTGAAATAAGCCTAAATTCAGAGTTAATCAGATTGGCCTGCTTTCTCAGGTGGACTGGAATTCATTGCTCTTTCCCCTCAACTCCCTGATGTCAGTGGCACTTTCTGGAGATGAGGTGGACTTCTCTGCCTACTGCAGAAGCTCAGTTCCCCCCGGGCCCACTCCCTGTCTGAAATCCCACACTTGAGGCCAGATGCCAGCCTTCCCAGAACATTCGTGGTCTCCTTTCAGTTTTTGAACTGCTCAGATTGAGTCCCTGTAGACTCTTTCTCAGCCTGAAACCTGATCTTCAACCCCTTTCCCTGACCTCGATGGTTACCTTCCTACTTTACGCCTCAGGTCCTTTAGCCATAAAATGATATATTTGCCCTTAATTCTAAAGTCTTCTTTCTAAAGCTCTACAATGTGGTGGCTCCTTGAAAATGTTTCTCTTGCTGGTTTGAATTCTGTAGAGAATTAAAACCACAGCTACTCTAAAAGACAGTAAGTTACGTTGGATAAGGAAAGTGTGCTTTTGTAGTTAGAGTAACAGGGATGGAAGACGACTTAGTATGTTTTAAGATACTCATAATCCATTCTCATGAGAGTCAGGGGAAGAAGGGGAAGAGAGTTAATAAAATACCAAACGATTGTGACAAATTAAGTTCACCAAGATGTAGCTGATCAGTTACTACTTGAATAAGCCACACATATCCAATTCAAGTTTTCCTTTATTTTTCTGAGAAGGGATCCCAGTGAACTGAGTCCCATGTTCAGTAACTCCACGTTCAATGGCTTAGTCTTTCAAAACTGTTACGTTGCTGGAAGAAGAAATATTGCCCATCAGTCCTAACTGATGTTTAGCTATCACACACATTTGAAGTAAATTTATTGCTTTGCCTGATCTCAGTGTAATACATTCCAAAGGGGCAAAGAGCACACGAAAATTTATGGAGTCTCCATCTTCTACACTAAAGTGTGCAATCAATTACATATTATTTGGCCGTGAAATTCACAAGCCATAGGAACCACACCTTTAGCAATGTATACAGTGGTCAACAGCAGGTAATGATAATGATATAAAACAAAATAGACTGTGTATGTTGGCACTGCTGCCAATAAAGCAATCATTAAATGCATTCATACGCATCTACGTACGCTAGGTAAGCTCTTTGAGGGCTATTGCTATGAATTTGACATACCTGTCAGGATATTATAGCCCAGTTTCTATGGCCTGTATTCAAAGACGCTGAGAAAGGGTTCCTGTGGGTAAATTCAGACCTTTTCTCAATATAGAATTTGGGCAACATGCATTCTGAACAGCAAAATTTCACACTGCTTTCAATTTTCCTACACTAACTGCCACCTCAACAAATGCAGGATTAAGTATAATGGATTATAAGAAGTTAGAAAGGAAAGATGGAAGAAGAGAAGGAAGGTAGAAAAAAGGTGGGTATGGAGTACTTCAACATTTATGTAAAGAGTGGACCTAAAACTAACCTGAGGTTACCCTCAACTATTAGCATATGCTATAGAAACTTAAATGAAAAAATTTTAAAAACCTGCAAGGGAAACTCAAAGAGTCTTTGTTTTTTTTTACTTTACTGCATATACACGTCCATCTTAAATAGTCTATGTGCTTATATCCAATAAGAGAGCGTTGTTTTGCAAGGCTATTTGGGTTCTATCAGCATGTAAAGGTCGGACAACTCAACTTGAGCAGAGTTAGCCTTCAGGTGAATAATTGCTTCTTTCAGGTTGTGAGCATTTGAATTTTCCAGAAATGTTTCCCAAAAAATTAAAACTAAAAGAGTCCTAGGACAGCGTCCTTTAGAAGTTTTATAGTATCAAGGTTTTTGGAGGAAGAGTATCCTTGTCGATTATCAACACCATGATTCCAAGCAGGTCAGTTTATGCTGAGAATATTACATAACAGAACCCACTTCACCTCCAGTATACTGACAATGATCTTCCTTACTTCAACCTTGTGCTTCTTAGTAAAGTTGAAAATACTGAGCCAAGAACAGACAGTGACAATGCCAGAGACCCAGATGTACCTGTAGGTGCCTTCAGACAAAATCAGCCACCCAGGCTAAATAAAGTCCTGGTTCAAAACATCCCAACATGAATGAATCTCAAGAACCATATGCTGAGCAAGTGAAGCCAGATCAAAAGGGCACCTACTGTAGTATTCAACTGACATGAAATTCTAAACTGGGCAAAATTCATCTCGAAAGATAAAAAACAAATCAGTGGTTGCCTTGGGGTGGGAGATGGGGATACTTTTGCAAAAGCCTAGGAGGAAACTTTCTCGGGTTTTTGAATTGTTGTCTATCTTTATGGGGGTGGTAGTTATACAAATGTATACATTAATTAAAAGTCACTGAACCGTTAGCTACAAATGTCTGCATTTTGTTGTATGCAAATGATACCTTAGTAAGGTTGACTACAAAAGGAACCCAAAACAAAACAAAGCAGAAGAAAAACCTCTCAAGACCTCAAAGGAAATACACTGTTTTCTTCCAGGGTACCAGATTGGAAATAAGGCATTGGTCTGTTCTACCCTCAGATTATCCCTAGGATTATGTAGTCTATTTTAAAGCACTAGAGTCCCCTATCAGAAAAACTCACCCCATGTTTACTCACTTTGATTTCTTCTCTGCCTCTTCTCCCAACACAGTGAAGTCATTTACGGAAGAAAACCCAGCTTTTTCCAACTTTGCATCATCACATATTCTTTCCAAAGCTATTACTTATGGAATAAAATTTGGCTACACTTTGTAAAAATCTAGCTTTTTGAGCCTTACAAATCTTAGCGGTTAACCTACTGCCTCCATTGGAATTTGGGGAAAAAATTATTTTGCAAATGAATAGCTGAGATTTGACATTTTTGTTTTTTTGTGATTTTCTCTTCCCCTAAGAGGGAAGTGAGTAGGAATGAGAAACACATACATAAAGAAAAAAAAAATTATCTTGCTGCCTTTGCATGGTTATAATTTATAGGAGGCCCTCTTCAACAATAATCTATCATCAGAATCAATAAAATATAATCTCCATGAAGGCCAGGCCAGGATATTTGTCTCTTTTTCAGCAGATTGCAATACAAACCACATTCATGGATACGCTTCGTGATGATCTTTGTAATACTGTAACGGTTGACCATTTCCTCATGCCTTTTCACCTTAACTTAAACCTGCTTTTTCACTAATGACCTCACATTTCCTTCTCTGTCACTTGGTTGTCGGCCTCTTTTCCAACTCCAACTCCAACTCGCATTTCACTCTGGAACCAAAGGAAGACTCACACCTTCCTGCTTTTTAGTGATACCTCAAGGTCATTACCGTATTGCGATCACCCTGAAGAATAGCCAGACAATTGTTATTTCAGAGCCATCTGACAGTTTGTAGCTCTAAAAATTAACGAAGGACCGCATTTGTCAAAAATATCCTAGTTTAAGATTTTGGTAATACAGCAACAGTAATTCCGAAGTCATTTATGACAATCAGTGTGGGAAGCACCCTCCTTCGGGAAGATCCTTTGCCATACAATACTCTTTCCCTGTCAGGTGATAAGGAAGCATGGCTGTGCAAAGTAACCTTTTGTGGAAAGAAATACTTGGCTTCAAGAAGGCTTGAAGTTCATACATTTTTCTTGAATTAGATCCCCCATTAATTACTTTATCCACAAAGAGGTAATTATCAGAATTATGTAAGCGATTAAGGAGATGCTACTCCACATTCTTTCAGCTTGTTGACCTTTCTCACCTTATTTCATGTGGCTATCTGAAACATCAGTGATTTACATGTGTTTCTTTCTTTCTTTTTTTTTTAACAGATTTGTGTGTGTGTGTCCCCCCATGCTGAAAACATCATTAAAATAAAATCTCATGAATAGACTCTTAAGAAGCAGAGTCTACTTGAAGTCCTGGAAAATGTGAAAGCACTAATAATATTCATGGACAGCTCTACACTCTGAAAGTTACTGCAAATTTTGTTGATCTCTATTTTGTCTAGGAGTTTTTCAAATTTTCTACCATGATCATTTGTTAGTTTTATCATTACATAATAAAGGCATTACATCATACAATCTTTTGTTATCCATTGCAGTTTTAAAACTATTCCTTTCCTTGTCCTCAGCAGATATGTCATAGATTATTAGTACACAAGCAAACACTTTCAACGTAACAGTACTTTATAGTGAGAAGAACTATACTGAGCTATCTCTATCCTAAGACAATGCACTAGAAAAGCACTAGGAATTCTTAAGCACTAGGAATACAGAGACGATCAAGGGGCAAGTTCCTCGCCTTCGAGTATACATAATCATTATAGCAAATGCTTAAATAGCACTTAGTATATAACTCACCACAGCAGTCTTATTATACTCCTTTTTAATAGGTGGGCAGAGGAAGCCACAGGGAAGTCATAGGGTAAAGCCAGAATTTGAACCTACGTAGACTAGTACTCTCTCCACGGCTTTAACTACTACGTTAAAATATATATATATGAAAGTTTTATATATATATATATATATATATATATATATATATATATATATATATATATATATATATATAAAACTCCCAAGTATTCCAAAGTTACAAAACACTTATCTACCAAAACTCAGAAAGGAGCACACAAACTTGCATAGAAAATAAACATGTAAAAGTTCATAAATAAACCGCAATATAACCTGCTCCACATAATATACTGACTGCAGTGTCCTGGGCCTCTCCCATCCTTAGGTAGCCGGAAATTACAACAAAATAATACTTTTCACCTTTGGAAGCCACACCATCTCTCATACCACCCAACCAATTACTTGCTTAGAGAGAAGAGGAAATAAACCTGAATATCATAAATATATAAATATATAAATATATATATATATATATAGCATTACTGATGTAGAATCATTGTTTAAAGACAATAACTTCAATAGCAGAGGGAACTTTACCATTGCAGGCTTCAGATTACCTATATATCATAAATATATAAATATATAAATATATATATATATATATATATATATATATATATATATATAGCATTACTGATGTAGAAACATTGTTTAAAGACAATAACTTCAATAGCAGAGGGAACTTTACCATTGCAGGCTTCAGATTACCTCTATATTTCTCAGATTTCGTGCTAAATCATAAAATGCCATATTGTGTCTGAAGCTGTTTTTTCAATAGTCCATTTTCTTAAATGGACTAGCAAAGCAGTAAATACTGAGGAACATTTTGGCTCCCAAATCCTAAAGCCATTCTGATTATGCCTGGGTGATCATGGGGACATCATTGGAACTACCAGAGGACTGGCTGAAATACCAGTGTTCTGGCCAGCTTATAAATTAGAAATTACACAGAATCCAATTTTAGTTTTTTGTTAAGTAATTCCTATGAGGCTTTTGGGCTGTCAGTGTAACGTCCTTTGATGTGTAATCTTTATCGATTAGATAGGGAACAATGCCAATCCCCGGCATAAATACTTTCACAATCTGACACTGAAAACCCACTGTAGGGCATAGGACCCGCAAATAGGATATGAATCACACACATCCACTCATTCAGACAATCCACAAATATTCATTTTTAAGTCTACTATATGCCAATAATGTACCGGGCTCTACGATGCTAAACCATGCTAAATGCTGAAACAGACATACTCAGTTCTGGCCCTCCTGGAACTTCTTACCTACAGAAGTGCCTTCATTGTAAATGGTCAGGTCTCAGCCAATGCTATTGTCAGAAGGTGACCAAATGATAGAGCTTGCTTTCTAAACAAGCTCCACACTCTTTGCTTTCAACATTTTTGCTTTCCTTCAAGGCACATAATCCAGTGGTCAATTTCTCCCAGTTAGGGAGGTTTGGGGAAAATTTACCCAGTGAACAATTCCTTGTGGCCTCACCCTTTCCTCACGCTCTCCTCTGTGCTCTTGAGCTAAAGAGACCTGGATTAAAGTCACTTGCTCTAACCTTATTATTTTAAAATACGGCTGCTCCTGCTTTGAGGATTTCCACTGGACCAACACGGTAGCAAAGCAGCACTGAATCAGAAGCAGGTAAATTTCAAAATGACAGCTCTAAAAATATCCACTTTCCTTTTGTTCTCCTCCTATCCCTTCGCTCTGAACACCTTTGCCCTGAGGCTTTGCCTTTACCCTTCTCTGATTACTGCTCCAAAAGGCTTTCCAAGAGCGGGGGAGTATTTATGGTTTCATTTGCTCCCAAGTCCTTGGTGGAAAAGGATGCTTGCTTCCTGATTCTTACTAATTGTGGAATTCACATCATTAACACAAAAATCATCATTTACAAAAAAAAAAATTTCCTCAGCTTCCTATTTCTTCTGGGCCAACACTGAAAGAATATTTTCAAAGAAACAATATCCTCTCTCCTTTGCTCTTCTGAGTTTCACGTTCTTACCTCTAGTCTCATTTTCAACCCTTATTACGGGATGCATCACAAAAATAGAAGAAAGTTCTTTGTGCTTTCCCTGTACCAGCCAATTATTCTAATTTGTTCTGTCTCTAACGAACAGAATGCAAAATCAACACAAAGCCTGATTATGCGACCTCTTCCAAGGGAAAGGTCTGAGAGTTGTCTATTTACTAATGAAGCTCAGTGTGTATTAAGGGTTGACTGAAGCAATCATCAGGAATTTTCATCCCTTAAATTAGTGTTTTCCACCAGATGCACACCTTTCATTTAGGATAATATAACTTTTAAGTTCAGGAGACAGCTGGAGAAAAGAAAAGAACAAAAGGTAACCAACACAACATTTTAAGTGATAACACAGTAACAGCTATCAACCTTCCCTGAGGAATTCAGCCTATTTTATGGACACAATTTAGTACAAACTCATAAGAAAGCTAACAAAACCCAAAACCGCTTCACAATAGCGTAGAGAGGTAAAGGTCAAAAATTATTACTGCCAGGCCCAGCAGACAATGGCACCTACGGCAAAGAGCACAGGACAGGAAAACCTGGAAGCCTGTGTTCCAGTTTCGGTTATTCCTGTAAGCATTAGTATGATCTGAGTGAACTCAGCCTGCCCTGCTCTTTCCGTTTATAAAAACCTACATCATCCTCTCAGTAGAATGAAATGCCACATCTGAAAAGCTGCAGACCTCTTTAGGAAAGAAACAAAACCCATGCTTTCCAACCAAAATGGAATAACTCAGTCAATGGAGACTTAATAAAAATCTGCCATAAAGCAATTGTTTACTTGAAGTCTATCTTTTGTGGTATATTTATTGGGGTAAGGAGTGTAAGGAAATCATAATTAGAGTTACCATTTATTCCAGAAATCAAGGTCATTAAGTTCAGATTCCAACTTTGACCTTGACCCAGGCTTACAGAGATGTAAGATGTCCCAATACCTCATATCCAACATACATGGGAGAATCAAGGTATGCAGACAGATCCTCTTATAAATATCCCATATGTAGTGGTTTTAATACAGGGTCTCAGATTCGTTGCCGTTCTTCGCATCCAGATGTGGGCATTTTTCCCTTGAATTTGGGCAGGCTTTCCATGCCTTCAAACAATAGAGCAGGGGTCAGTAAATTATGGCTGGTGGGCCAAATCTAGGCCTCTACCGGCTTTTATAAATGAAGCTTTATTGGAACACAGCCATGTTCCTTAGTATATGTATTGTTTGTGTCTGTTTTCACATCACAGCAGCAGAGCTAAGTAGTTGCAAAAGAGACTGTATGGCTTTAAAGCCTAAAATATTGACTGTCTGACACTTTATGGAAAAAGATCTCCAACGCCTGCAATAGTATATAATGAAAGTGATGCTATGTAACATCTAAGACTAGGTCATAAAAGGTCATGCATGATTTTGCATGATTCTTGTGGAATGCTTGAACCCTGGACTCTCATTCTTGGGATACTCTATCTTGAATCTTAACTACCCCGTTATGAGACGTCCAAGCCACATGGGCAGCCATCTATAGGCACTCCAGTCAACAGTCCTTGTTGGGCCCAGTCTTCAAGTCATCCCATCTCAAGGGCCAGACGTGTGAATTAAAATTATCTAGATGATTCCAGACCCAGCCATTTGAATCCTCATGAGCTGAGGTTTCAGACATCAGTCATGGAGTAGAGACAAGCCATCTCCTCTGTGTATTGTTTGAATTGCTGACCCACAGAATCTGGGCACATATTAAAATTTTTGTATATTTCACCACTAAGTTTGGACTTCTTTATTATGTAGCAATAGACGACTATAGCACTGTGTCTGTACACAGGAGATCTGCATTTCACAGAGCACATATTTAGATGTGAATGTTGACTGCTCAATTTCTAAGAAGAACGTATACACACATATAGGTACAAAATGTTTATGTATATGTAAATATTAGACCTATATAAACTAATCTATATTATCCATAAAATGAGGGGCCCTTGATAATGGCTAACATTTTTTTTCGGTATTTATTGTGTTCCAAGAACTGATAAATTCTTGCAATTTTAACAACTGTATCACACCAATGCAAGACGTTAACAACAAGGGAAACTGAGGTCTAGGAAGGCGTATACGGGAACTCTCTGTACTTTCTGCTCAACTTTTCTGTGAACTAGAAAACTGATCTAAAAATAGCCTATTAAGATAGCCTCATCCACCAGAGGGCAAACAGCAGAAGCAAGAAGAACTACAATCCTGCAGCCTGTGGAACAAAAACCACATTCACAGAAAGACAGACAAGATGAAAAGGCAGAGGGCTATATACCAGATGAAGGAACAAGATAAAACCCCGGAAAAACAACTCAGTGAAGTGGAGATAGGCAACCTTCCAGAAAGAGAATTCAGAATAATGATAGTGAAGATGATCCACGACCTTGGAAAAGGAATGGAGGCAAAGATCGAGAAGATGCAAGAAATGTTTAACAAAGACCTAGAAGAATTAAAGAACAAACAAACAGAGATGAACAGTACAATAACTGAAATGAAAACTACACTAGAAGGAATCAATAACAGAATAACTGAGGCAGAAGAATGGATAAGTGACCTGGAAGACGGAACGGTGGAATTCACTGCTGCGGAACAGACTAAAGAAAAAAGAATGAAAAGAAATGAAGATAGCCTAAGAGACCTCTGGGACAACATTAAACGCAACAACATTCGCATTATAGGGGTCCCAGAAGGAGAAGAGAGAGAGAAAGGACCAGAGAAAATATTTGAAGAGATTATAGTCGAAAACTTCCCTAACGTGGGAAAGGAAATAGCCACCCAAGTCCAGGAAGCGCAGAGAGTCCCATACAGGATAAACCCAAGGAGAAACACGCCGAGACACATAGTAATCAAATTGGCAAAAATCAAAGACAAAGAAAAAATTATTGAAAGCAGCAAGGGAAAAACGACAAATAACATACAAGGGAACTCCCATAAGGTTAACAGCTGATTTCTCAGCAGAAACTCTACAAGCCAGAAGGGAGTGGCATGATATACTTAAAGTGGTGAAAGGGAAGAACCTACAACCAAGATTACTCTACCCGGCAAGGATCTCATTCAGATTTGATGGAGAAATCAAGAGCTTTACAGACAAGCAAAAGCTAAGAGAATTCAGCACCACCAAACCAGCTCTACAACAAATGCTAAAGGAACTTCTCTAAGTGGGAAACACAAGAGAAGAAAAGGACCTACACAGACAAACCCAAAACAATTAAGAAAACGGTCACAGGAACATATATATCGATAATTACCTTAAACGTGAACGGATTAAATGCCCCAACCAAAAGACATAGACTGGCTGAATGGATACAAAAACAAGACCCATATATATGCTGTCTACAAGAGACCCACTTCAGACCTAGGGACACATACAGACTGAAAGTGAGGGGATGGAAAAAGATATTCCATGCAAATGGAAATCAAAAGAAAGCTGGAGTAGCTATACTCATATCAGATAAAATAGACTTTTAAATAAAGAATGTTACAAGAGACAAGGAAGGACACTACCTAATGACCAAGGGATCAATCCAAGAAGAAGATATAACAATTATAAATACATATGCACCCAACATAGGAGCACCTCAATACATAAGGCAACTGCTAACAGCTATAAAAGAGGAAATCGACAGTAACACAGTAATAGTGGGGGACTTTAACACCTCACTTACACCAATGGACAGATCATCCCAAATGAAAATAAATAAGGAAACAGAAGCTTTAAATGACACAATAGACCAGATAGATTTAATTGATATTTATAGGACATTCCATCCAAAAACAGCAGATCACACTTTCTTCTCAAGTGCGTACGGAACATTCTCCAGGATAGATCACATCTTGGGTCACAATTCAAGCCTCAGTAAATTTAAGAAAATTGAAATCATATCAAGCATCTTTTCTGACCACAACGCTATGAGATTAGAAATGAATTACAGGGGAAAAACCGTTATAAACACAAACACATGGAGGCTAAACAATACGTCACTAAATAACCAAGAGATCGCTGAAGAAATCAAAGAGGAAATCAAAAAATACCTAGAGACAATGACAATGAAAACACGACGACCCAAAACCTATGGGATGCAGCAAAAGCAGTTCTAAGAGGGAAGTTTATAGCAATACAATCCTACCTCAAGAAACAAGAAACATCTCAAATAAACAACCCAACCTTCTACCTAAAGCAATTAGAGAAAGAAGAACAAAAAAAACCCAAAGTTAGCAGAAGGAAAGAAATCATAAAGATCAGATCAGAAATAAATGAAAAAGAAATGAAGGAAACGATAGCAAAGATCAATAAAACTAAAAGCTGGTTCGTTGAGAGGATAAACAAAATTGATAAACCATTAGCCGGACTCATCAAGAATAAAAGGGAGAAGACTCAGATCAATAGAATTAGAAATGAAAAAGAAGTAACAACTGACACTGCAGAAATACAAAGGATCATGAGAGATTACTACAAGCAACCATACGCCAATAAAATGGGCAACCTGGAAGAAATGGACAAATCCACAATCAACACTGTGAAAATGACTCTACTACCCAAAGCAATCTACAGATTCAGTGCAATCCCTATCAAACTACCGATGGCATTTTTCACAGAACTAAAACAAAAAATTTCACAATTTGCGTGGAAGCACAAAAGACCCCGAATAGCCAAAGCAATCTTGAGAAAGAAAAGTGGAGTTGGAGGAATCAGGCTCCCTGACTTCAGTCTATACTACAAAGCTACAGTAATCAAGACAGTATGGTACTGGCACAAAAACAGAAATATAGATCAGTGGAACAGGATAGAAAGCCCAGAGATAAACCCACGCACATATGGTCACCTTATCTTTGATAAAGGAGGCAAGAATATACACTGGAGAAAAGACAGCCTCTTCAATAAGTGGTGCTGGGAAAACTGGACAGGTACATGTAAAAGAATGAAATCAGAACACTCCCTAATACCATACACAAAAATAAACTCAAAATGGACTAAAGACCTAAATGTAAGGCAAGACACTATAAAACTCTTAGAGGAAAACAGAGGCAGAACACTCTATGACATAAATCACAGCAAGATCCTTTTTGACCCACCTCCTAGAGAAATGGAAATAAAAACAAAAATAAACAAATGGGACCTAATGAAACTTCAAAGCTTTTGCACAGCAAAGGAAACCATAAGCAAGATGAAAAGACAACCCTCAGAATGGGAGAAAATATTTGCAAATGAAGCAACTGACAAAGGATTAATCTCCAAAATATACAAGCAGCTCATACAGCTCAATATCAAAAAACAAACCACCCAATCAAAAAATGGGCAGAAGATCTAAATAGACATTTCTCCAAAGAAGACATATAGATGGCCAAAAGGCACATGAAAAGATGCTCAACACTGCTAATTATTAGAGAAATGCAAAGCAAAACAACAATGAGATATCACCTCACATCAGTAAGAATGGCCATCATCAAAAAAGTCTACAAACAATAAATGCTGGAGAGGGCATGGAGAAGAGGGAACCTTCTTACACTGATGGTGGGAATGTAAACTGGTGCACCCACTATGGAGAACAGTACGGAGGTTCCTGAAGAAACTAAAAATAGAGTTACCATATGATCCAGCAATCCCACTCCTGGGCATATATCCAGAGAAAAACATAATTCAAAAAGATACATGCAACCCAGTGTTCACTGCAGCTCTATTACAATAGCCAAGACATGGAAGTAACCTAAATGTCCATCAATAGATGAATGGATAAAGAAGATATGTTTTATATATTTATACATATATATGTACACACACACACACACACACACACACACACACACACACACACACACACACACTGGAATATTATTCAGCCATACAAAGGAATGAAATAATGCCATTTGCAGCAACATGCATGGACCTAGAGATTATCATACTAAGTGAAGTAATCCAGACAGAGAAAGACAAATATCATGATATCGCTTATATGTGGAACCTAAAGAAAAGATACAAATGAACTTATATACAAAACAGAAATAGACCCACAGACATAGAAAACAAACTTATGGTTACCAAAGGAGCAAAGAGTGTGGAGGAGGGATACATTAGGAGTTTGGGATCAGCCACCACTCTCAACAGCATGTTTGGATAGACGATTAGGCCTGAAGTGCTTAATTTGTTAAAAGAAAGGTATTAAACAACCATTTTATTAAGATATGAAAATGAGAGACAACAACAAGGAGAAATTTAAGTGCAAATTAAAGCAAAGACTACTTTAAAAACTTTTAAGTCAGTAAATCTGCATGACAAAAAACTTGTACAAAATCTAAGAACAGCATGATGCTGTAGTCGTATCTCCTGAGCAAATGAGGAAGGTGATTTAAGAGACAGGTCACCTGTCAGAGCCAGGTTTTAACACCTTATTTCTAGAACTTTTATTTAATGTTTATTCATCAAATTTCTATACCACTTATAAATTCTCTGAATACTTTAATGACTCATCCCATGCCTTACTGTGTGAGTGTTTGACCTTACCAAAAACAGTCTTGCAAATCACAGTATTTTTCTGAAATGTAATCTCTAACCTGGGTTGGCAAGGGAAGTCCATAAGAAAGTTTAGTACTGTGGTTCCAAAAATAATAACAATTAAAAAAAAAAAAACACACACAATTCCCTTTTAATGGTTTAAACTCAAGCATTCTTTAAAAAATTCTTTCATATCTTTTCAAAGTCCTAATAATAAAGGAAAATTCCTTTACAAATCCACCGCTGTTTTGCTATAGACACTTGAACTGAGTGGGAAAGATGTGACAAGTCAAGTCAAGATATTGGTACACAGAGAAAACGAAACAATACTCCTACACCGTTGCTTTAGCAGGGCCTGTTTGTGCTTAGGAGTATCACATCGATACCTTGTATTCCCGAATATTATACCCATCCTTCCTCTATGTTCTTATCATCAGGGATAAAACCTTGTCTTCAACTGCCTCTACTAACCTGCTCGTAAGAAGCAAACTTTCTCATCACGATACTCAGAACCCTAAATTCTCCCCGGTCTCCCTGCGTATCAACCTATTTCTGGCTCCAGTATCTGTCACTTCCGAGAGCACATCACCTGTAATTCTTTTCTGAAAGATCAGGCTCTCTTAACCTCCCACTGTGTCCTAATAATCCATAAGCACAGGGGACACCCCGATATTTGTTTCCTCAACTCCTGGGCTGCCGTCATGATATCAAAACAATCATGCCCCATGAAAATTCATGCTGAGGTGTCATGGCAAGATCCTCTGCTACTTTGTAATTCTCATATTCAACATTTACTGATAGTTCAAAGTAGCAGAAAAGAAGAGGGGATGTTAGCTTCAAGCACTGGCTGGGCTCAGAAAGACTGTTTACTTTAGGTCAGAGAGAGTGCGTATTTATTGCAGAGAAGAAGGAACTAACAGAAAGTGAGCAAAGATTATGTGAAAGAAAATTAATGGAGACAGATTGCAGAGGAGGGAACCAGAGCTTAAATCTGTGATAGAAATAAGAAGCGAGCTTGGTGAAGGAGAGACAGTATCTCCTCTGAGTCAGAAGAGAAGACGACAAGAACACAGGTAACTGCTGAGGTGATGAAGGTAACTGAGGAGTCCCAGCATAGACTTGGTTTCAGTAAAATGAGAGCAGGACAATTACATAGGGGTGGGGATTGGAGTGATGGAGAAAGTACTAAGGGACTTAAAAAACAGACATACTTGTTCTGAAGAGAAGGAAACCAGAACTTTTCAAAGTCACAGAGGAGAAAAAGCAGCAGCTGTATTCTGCACAGCAGATATCTACAGCCTTCACAACAGACTATCTCAAGGAAGCTGCAAGATGCCTGGAAAGTACGAAAATGATGTCAAGAATGGTTCTGCTAAAAGTGACAATTTTGTCAAAACTGACTGGAGAGTGCGGCAAATGTTAACGGTGAAATATGGGGGATGGGTATAAGGAGGTTCACTATACTATTCTCTACTTTTGTGTACCTTTGGAAATGTTTATAATAAAAAATGTTTTTAAAAATTGCCTAGCCATCGTATGACCTCAGGAGCAATGGTTATCTTCCTCAGAAAGCTCAACAACTTGCCAGAACTTTCCAGAAGGTTTTAGGAATTTCAGAGACACAATTGCATACGGATACATACACTCTAGAGGACTGCAAAATTCAATGACAGGGAGGCAAAAAAAGTTTCTAGTTGACGAGGATTTGTCCCAAATTTGTTCTAAGGAGTGAGAAACACAAGTGAGCATTAAAATTAGGCTAAGTGTGTCAGGCGTGACAAACAGGGCCAGAAGATGAAAGCGATGAGGACAAGTATTTCAACTAAGCATATGCCTGAAGAACAATATTATAAAACTTACTTCATCTCCAGAACTTCCTCTAAGTGTTTTCTTCTCTCGGCCCGAAGGTTGGTCACATGAGTTTCCTTCTCTGCCAGTGACTGCTGAGTGCAGGACAGCGTCGCCTTCATGGACTCCAGCTCCTGTTTTACCTTCTCCATGGCCATCAGTAACTCCTCCACCTACGATCAATACAGAAAAGACAGAAACTGAGCATCTGGGTCAGGTATAGTCAGAGGAGCTGGGCAGTGGGCAACGCCTGGGTCCACAAAATTGAAGACACACCCATCAAAAATTCTGTACTCTCGCAGGATCAGACATAAATGGCAGTTAAAGAAATACATCTTTCATCTTCCCTCCACTATAATTCTTCTCAGTTTAGGTCCAAAAAACCCTCATTTTCTTTTTGACAAATGTAAGGGCATCAGAAGTAACAGTGTGCCAGGAACAATCCCTTCTAAGGAATTTATTTGGAAACAGTCCAGAACCTTCCATGGAAATAACAATATAATGCAAATAAAAATATAAGGAACAAAATCATAATAAATATTTCTAGAACGATTTTAGGAAATAAAAGCCATAAACCTAATACCAGATGCAGAATAAACATAAATGAGTCATTTTTATTCGTTCAAACTAAGATTCTTCTGTTTATACCATTACAAAAAGTTTCTTGTTAAAGAAACAGCTAGAATTCAATCGGATAATTTCCTGCTCTAAAGCTGGGTAGGTAGGTAGAGATTTTCTGAGGAAGGCAGGAAGAAAAGAAAAAATATATATAACCAGATAGAGAAGAGACAGAACGCTTTTAAAAGGCCTGTAAAGGATTTCCCTCGTGGCGCCGCCCGCGAGGACCGGGACGGCCGTCCGCGCCGCCCTCCCTCCCTTCCTCCCTGGCCGCCGAGGTGAACCGCGGACAGGCCGCTAGCGGGGTCTCCCGGGCCGTGCGGGCAGCCCGAGGGCCTCCGGGCGGGAAGCCCACCTGTCCGCGGGCGCCAGGCTCCCCGGGGCGGCGCGCCCCGGGCTCTGCGTGACTGGCCCCCTGAAGCAGCGGCGGAGGCGGCGGCCCACTGTTTGCGCCGCACCGCCTCCTACGGCAAGCGGGAGGAGACAGACGCCGCCCGCCCGGCGCCTGCCGTGTGCGCCCGCGCCGGCCCGCAGCCCAGAGCCCCGGCCCGCCAGCCTCACCTACGGCTCTGCCCTCCCCAGGGGCGCGCTGCCGGGACCCAGCCAGGGCTGTGAGGAGGAGCGGGCGGAGGACAGCCGAGGGGCCTAGCGCCAGCGACGGGCGGGAAGCTCCAGGCGCCGCCCGACCCCGAGCTGCCGCCACCGCCGCCGGCACCACCACAGCCACAGCTCCGCCCGGGCGCCCGACGTCACCGCGCACCGCCCCCTGCGCGACTCCCCAGATCCGCCCCGGGCCGACGTCTGCGCGAGCCCCGCCCCCGCGCGACCGCGCCCGGTTGGCGTCCCGAAGCCTCCGGGGAGTGCGACTCGGGCGCGCGCGGGCCTCGGGCACTTTCCGGGTGTTGTCTTTACTGTGATATCTTAGTTAAGTCTAGTGGGGTGGCCCCCCTTTTTTAAAAATTACTAAAGTATGCCATTGTGTTAATTCAACATTAATACTAGAAACAAAAGTGAAAATTCCCATAGCAACAGCTGCTCTTTTTCTATGCTACGTTTATGCTTTTAGAAGTAGTATAAGAGCTGTTCAATGTGCGTTTTGCACATACTGTGTAAAACACATTGATGGAGAAAGAGCAGGGAATGAAGTATTTTGGCTAATCAAATAATAAACAGTGTATTGATTATCAATGTTCAGAGAAATATAATGTAATAAAGTAATAAAGTAGATTAAGCATAAAGGTTATGTGGAATATAGTTTACTTCTATGGCTTTTCAAAATGTGAGCCTGGAGGTGCTGATTCACTCATGTATTCATTCAACAGTTATTTACTGAGTATGGTTCTGGGTACTTTTTTTAGCCTTTGGGAATACAGTAGTGAACAAAGCTGACAAAAATTCCCACCTTCATGGAACTTACCTTCTGGACACCTTCTTGGGAATGCAGCAAAGGAGATTAATAAGAGGTTACTGAGGGAGGAGGAAGACCAGGAGAGTGCGATGTACTAGAAATGAAGGAAAGGAAGTTTTCAAGGAGGAGGGAATGGTCAACTGTGTCATTGTTTAAAGATGTGTCAGACTGTTGGGTAAGAAAGAATTCTGCCTGATTATAATGCCTAATAACAGAGAAATGACTAAATGCTTTTTAGTGTGAGATGAGACAAATGTAAGAATCTTTCAGTTTTTTACTTCCTTTGACTGATTTTTAAAAACATATATATTTCATTCTTTATTCTTTTCAGAACAAAATATGCAACCTGGGAGTTTATACTTGTACTAAGGAGAGGTATGACACTGTTGTTACTAATTATATGTACACTTATTTTTTAAATACATGTATCAAATCAGAAGTTATAAAAGTATACAGGCAAAAAAATAAGTCTCTTCTGTCCCATCCAGTTACTCCTGAAGGCAGACACTGTTTCCAATTTGTTGTTTTTCCTAACCAGTGAAATTTTGTGCAGTAACACGGCATTTAGCTATTTTAAAATTGCATAAATATAACAAGTATTTTTATCCCCTATGTATTTTTTTTTGCAGGCTTAATATTTGTTTTTATAATTTAAGTCTAGCTACCTGCAGACCTTTTTTTTTTTTAAATAACAGCTTTATTGAGAGACAATCCACATACCATACGATTCACCCATTAAAGTGTACAATTAAATTCTTTTGGTACATTCATCACCACGATCAATTTTAGAACATTTTCATCCTCCCAAAAAGAAGCCCCAAACTCATTAGCAGTCATTCCCCTGACCTTTGGTTTTAAAGCTCTCTTTTTTTAAAAAAAATAATTACTTAATTTATTTTTGGCTGCGTTGGCTCTTCGTTTCTGTGCGAGGGCTTTCTCTAGTTGCGGCGAGCGGGGGCCACTCTTCGTTGCGGTGCGTGGGCCTCTCACTATCGCGGCCTCTCCTGTTGCGGAGCACAGGCTCCAGACGCGCAGGCTCAGTAGTTGTGGCTCACGGGCCCAGTTGCTCCGCGGCATGTGGGATCTTCCCAGACCAGGGCTCGAACCTGTGTCCCCTGCATTGGCAGGCAGATACTTAACCACTGCGCCATCAGGGAAGTCCTATATGGGAAATTTTTAAAAATATTTCCTAGAAACCACCAGACTCGTTGGCCAGTGTCACACTGACACTTAGAGTTGTGAAGGAGGATGGGTTTGGGTTTGGGTTTGGGAATGGGTTTAGTACAACTGGCCCAGACCTCCACGCTTCATCCCTTAGGGTTAAAAGAGGGGCCCCCCTGCTCCCTAAGATCAAGGGTTCTCCACCCTAGCTGAACAAAATAGCAGTCTCTTAACGGGAAACAAGTGGGGATAGCGGGCAATGAACAATGGGCCACGGCTGCGGGTGACTGTGTCCGTTAGCTTTAAGGCCGCCACACAGGTCCCAGCAGTTTCTAACAGTACATGGGATGCCTATCACCCAGCAACCTTGACTGACTAGCAGTGGCACCCTGGAAATGCTGTGTTGGGAAGTACCTACCAATGAAGTACTTGTAGGACCCCAGGAAAGAAGAGCTGTGCTTTACAGCACCGGCTATGACCCAAATAGCCAAGGAGGTAGCAAGCAGCATGATATCTGTACCGCAGATCTTTTCTTGTAGCTGGAAAGCCCCAGCCTGTGATGGCAATTCCTATTTTCTTCCCTCTGGAAGATCAGTCCCAACCGCACTACCCCTGCTTCTGCTTCCTCTGAGTCTGAATGTCATCTGCCCACATTGAGGAGGAAAGGAGGAATCCCACATTCCTCCTGACATCTGATTGAAGCACAGGTAAAGTGAGTCTTATGCTGTCCTTACCGAGTTCTAAGTATGAGGGACTGTACTGCACACGCAACCCCAGAATAAGCACTGGAGATAAACCGACTTGCAAACTTTGTATCTGAAAAATCGCCTCAAATCTGAAATCACCAGTATTTCTACGCCATGTTTAGTGTCTATTTTTACGAACCAGTTTTCGAGAGCACCATCAGCAACAGGTCTAGAGCGTTCCTTTCCAAACCTGAATATTTTTAAGCAAACTTTTCATCTTCCTTAGCTAGATGAGTTCAGGAAAAACATTTCATTGATTAAAAGGGCTGCATTACAAAGGTTTGCCCCAAGACAACACAAGCTCCTCGAGAGCAGGGATTTGGGGCTGGTTTGCTCACTGTCCCCAGCATCTACCCCAGGTGTCCTTACATCAAAGCATTCCATAAATATTTGTTGAATTAATGCCATCGCATGACCGGCCTTCTTGTGCTGTAGGATGTGAACTGCATGACTTTCCCCCTGAGGATTAAGATATTGATGGAGCATCCTTCAAGATCAATGGCATGACCTAGATGAAAGATAGGGATGTGTAGGAGGAAACCTTGCCAGTCAAAGCTATCTATCTATTCAGTCTTAAGTGGAAACTCAAAAGACATGCACCACGGGAGCTGGTTGTAGGCCCAAAGTCACAGCTCTCCTTACAAGGAACTGTGTCATGCTAGGAAGTCACTTAATCATAGCAGACACGTACATAAGTGTCAGGCCCTATTCCCAGTGCTTTATGTAGATTACCTCACTTAATCTTCACAACAAGGCTATAAAGCAGATTCTGTTACCATCATGTCCCTTTAACCGATGAGCAAACTGGGGCACTGCGTTACATCACTTGCCCAGTGTCACATACAGAGCATCAGAGCCAAAATGTGAACCTGGCAATCCGGCTTAAGTATCCGTGTGAATAACATCTGCATTGTGTGGCCACCTGGGCCTCCCAGGACCTCTGGGATTTCAGTTTCCTTCACTGTCTGGGGGGCGGGTGCAGACAGTGAGGAATGATGGATACATCAGGAGGCTATCAAACCTTCTCAGCTGCTTGATTGCTTTTTGAAAAGAAATCTTACTTGGCTAGTCAAATTCATAGAAACAATGTAGGATGGTGGTTGCCAAGGGCTGGAGGGAGGTGAAAAGGGGGAATTGTTATTGAAAGAGACTAGAGTTGCAGTTTGCAAGAGGAAAAAGTCTGGAGATCTATTTAACACTGAGTATACTTAACGCTACTGAGCTGTACACTTAAAAACAGTTAACAAAAGTTTCCAACTTATGTGTTTAACCACAGGAAGGGAGGAAAGGAGGAAAGGACAGAGGAAAGGACGGATGAAGGGACTCTTACCTGGCAGCTCAAGAAGTAAAACAGAAGCGGAACTGCTGAATCACTGGGAAAAGGAGCCCAAGGTCCCAGCCTCTCGGCTTCTTTCCCCAGATCCTCCCACCAGAACAGCCCCTCGGGGAGATCATCAAAGCAAAGTTTTAAAACCACTAAACAGGACAACTTCTCAATTCTCTTTAAGACAATTTCAAAAGCCGCGGGTCCAATCACACTCTCAAAAGTCTCCAGCTGAAAAGCCCTCCTGGCCCCTCAAGGCCGAATCGATTCACACTCACCACCATGGTCCTTGAGATTGTCCACAATGTAGCCCCAGCGTAAGTGTCCAAGCTCACAGAGCACCGCCGTGGCCCCCTGTACTCAGAGTTACTCATCACAGCGGTCTCTTGAGCCTCTGTGCGCTGCCTATTTCATCCTTGTTTGTGGAGTGAGAGCTGTGTGCTCACCCGCCGCCCCAGCTCAGAAGGCTGTTTCTAGTCCCACCTTAGTTATGGGCGAGGCGCTATATCTATGCCACTGTCACCTGCACAAGGTGCCCAATTCCCCCACCTCATCTGTTCTGGGGGCTTAACAAGTATCCAGGACTCTCAGATGGAAGGGTGGAGAGGGAGTAATTCAGAAGAGACTTAGGCACAGAGGAGCATGATGATACCCCATCCCTCCCTATCCCTCAACCAGGGTGCTGAGCCATGGTTCATGATCAGGGAGAGAATGAATGCTGGGAAAGCAGCCAACGCCATAACCAACTTGTAGCAATGAGGGCCAGAGAACTGAGACGAAAGTACGTGGGGGCCATTGGCACATACTGTTCAGTTAAAAAAAAGCAAAGAAACCAGGAATGCTAACTAAAGGACAGAACGATTATCATCTTTGACTGTAAACCTCTCTCTGCATCATCCTTGGGTCCTAAAGCGACCTATTTCCATCACACGCACATTCCACCAGCAGCCGAAACTCACCTCAGCACCCATGCTATATTCTGACCCAGTTTACATGGAGCTGACTGAAAGGCAAAGAATAAGAAAATGAGGCATTTGAAAGGGAAATCCATGCTTCCTAGTTTAGAGCTGCACAAACTCCTTTGCCCACCACAGGAAGGGATTAGGCTACTCAATCCGAGTAACCCATTTCTCTTTGTTTGGGAACATGGTGATTCTATTCAGAGGGCATAAATAAGATAAAGGACCCACGCATACTAGATTTTTCATTTGGCAAGCAGAATAAAAATCTGAACCTATACCTGTGGGAAAATAATCAATTTTTCATAGACTTATTATAGGCTTCACAAAATCTACTGCACACATATTTTTAAAAGTAAGAAAGCGGCTTTTTCATGATACTTAAAATACATGGCATGGCAAGAATTATTTAAAATGTGTTTCTGAGGCCTGAAATTTGGTACTGCCTGCTAAAATATAGATGATTTGGATAAGGCTGTCTTCTCGGGATAAACGTGAGACCTAAGCGCATCTTATCATAAAGCTAATAGGAAGGTTGGTATTCAGGCAGTTAAGTAATTGGTATAAATCCTCCCAAGATATTAGATCCCCTGAACTCGCAACAGTTAGTGGTTGTTCACTGGCCTGTGTGCATTAAATAACTCCCCTTAACCCAGAGGCCAGCAATCCACTGTTCACATAAAGTCAACACAAAGCAGAGCAAGAGGAAGCAGAGCTGAATCCAATAGATACATGACCACGACTCACCCAACAAGTGTTTTCCGAGCAGCACGCCAGGCCTGGGAAAGTGGACACGTGATCCACGGCGTCTGGATGCCCAGTCTCGATCCAAGCAGATTGGCTCCATTTTTATGAGCCATCGGCTTGATTGTCCACATTGGTGGGCATGCTTTTCGCAGGAACACATCTCTGTTCTAAGCGGAAGGCTATGCGCCTACACCTGTGACCAGCCCTGTATGAGGAGTGTACGTGCGTGTGTGCGTGCGTATGCGTGACTGAATGAATGATTTTTAAAATGTCTACATAAAGCAGATCTAATATATGAACATCTCCATTTACAAAAAGGCTTTCATTTTTTTTATCATGCAGCAAGTCACTGAAATATTACACTATTTTGTGTCCAGCAACTCCCTTCAAGGAGCTATGAAAACATGAAGCATCACTGATGTCAGAAGTCACAGTCTAGCTGAGAAGACAAGTGACAGACCCGAAACAGAGACCACAGCAAAGGTCTGACACCAAGTGTAAAACTTCAGGAGTTCACAAAATCCAAAGTCACTAAAAGCCCAAGTTGCTGAGAGGACTTGGAGCAGTGGGCGTTAAGAAGGGCAGCAAAGATGGTAGGCTTTAGATTACCAAAGGGACGGAGGTGGCGTTTCACGGAGGTACAAAAAGCAGAAGCAATGACTTAGAAGCAAAAAGAAGCCTTCTGTTTGCCGATAGCAGTGACAGCACCTGCCCTGATCAGAGCCACAGGAAAAGGGCTCATTATAGGGTGGGGACTCGTTATGAAGGGGTAACAAGCTGCCCAGAGAAGTTGATTTGTTACATTAGGGAGTCATTTTAGGATCCTGAATGGGAACAACCGGGTGTTCCTTCCGTATGGTGAGAACTCACCCCAGGATTCCTTTCAAGAGCACGCTCCCCTTGACATTGAGTTAATGATTTCATTTGCACTCAGCTTTCCAATATCCCACCTCAGTGGTTCCCAACTTATGGACCACAGAGTTATGCCAGAGGTCCTGAAGGCAGATAAGCACTGCCCAGAAACGACTTGCTCCTGGCATATTGCCGCTGTCTCGTTCTAATATCTGTAGATATCATGTGAGCCATAAAACGCAAATTCACTCCGAAGCCACAGTCACCTGAGTTGCCCCAGGCGCCAGCCTATGGCTGCACATGGAGTCACTGTAACAGTAGCCCAGATGTCACTAGCTCCCACCTCCCTGCTGTTCATGCAGGACTTCAGCCTCCAGTAAAGTGCCCCTCAAGCATTCCTAGGATTTCCCAGGGATTTGGTGCCTGAGCCTGCGAACAAGGCCGTCGTCCTCTCAGCGGCCACTGGGCGGCGATGGGTCCACACAGCTCCCTCTCCTGCGCCTTCAAGCACCCCGAGGCCTCCGCAGGCCAAACTGCAGGATGGTCCATATGGAGTAGGGGAAACATCTCATTCCTCCTGGGAGCTACCATTCCCAAAGCAGTCACACCGGTGCCATACACGATAGCTTACCGAGGGTATTTTAGAAAAACAACTCTGACAGTTGTTACTTACAGCCCTCAAGCCGTGAATGAAAACTGTATGTGAAGGTGAATCTAGCGGAGGTTGGACAGGAAGAAAAATACCAGGGACAGAGCCCATGCCGTGCTCACAATCAACCTTCCCATAATGTGCTATCAAAATGCACATCATCCTGTTTGACCCAACAAATTAAACTTCTAAGCACACAAGGAAGTGAAAAGTGTAGGAGGATTTTCAACGCAGATTATTTGCAAGAGTGAAAAAGGAGAAACACACATCTCCTAGTACAGAAGGGGTTAAATTATGACACACTGGCAGGGTAGAATACAGGCAGCTGTTAAAAACGATGACATCAGCTTGGAAGTACCACTGGAGAGCTCTGCGATGCATCGTTAAGTGACACGATGCCAGTTAGAACAGCGCTCCACAGCCTGTTAGGAGGCGGGGTGAGCGGCGGGCAGGCCAGCGAACCTTCATCTGCCGCTCCCCATCGCTTGCACGACTGCCTGAGCCCCCCGCCCCCTCCCCCGTGGAACCATTCTCTTCCAGGAAACCGGTCCCTGCTGCCGAACAGGTGGGGGACCGCTGAGTTAGAAGACATTAGGGACAGCGTGATCGCATTTCAAAAGTGTGGAGGAGGGGCCGGGAAGAGGTACATATGGATATTATATGTCAGGAACAAAACCTATGGACCTACTGACAACCTTTCTCCCTCATACCCATGCCTGAAGGGGAGTCTTTTTTTTACCACCCAGATCCTTTATGGAACTGATCTGGGAGACAGTAAGAGAGATAAAGAGTCCTCAAATGGCCAGATTAGTCTTCATGAGAGGAGATGAAAGAGGAAGTAGTGGATGAGAGAGGCAGGCAGGCAGCCAGCCAGCCAACCAGGAGATGGAAGAAAAGAAGTACCTGGAGCTTTTAAAGACGGGGGAGGTGGACGTCCTGGAGCAGCTACTGAAGACTTGGTGTACAGGAGAGAAAGCTGGGTGACGTAGGTTCAACATGTTTGGCCGTGTCATGTGCTGTGTGACCCCTCCACAGAGTCTACAAATACACCCATGACAAAGATCTAGAACACGCATGAGGTTTTGAGATCAGATTGGTGTTTCTTCCCCATGTTTCTGTGCTGCCCATGAGGTGAGAACAAAAGCTAGTTTAAGGTTGTACATGTATGAAAAACGCCAGGAAAGACACCCCAGAAATTGTCCCAGCGGTAACATCTGTCAAGGTTGATTAGGTACTGGTGGACTTTGTTACAACAAAAGTGTATATCACATGTATCATTTTCATGGGCATGTATTTTACTTTCACTCAGGACAGAGGTTTGGGTGAGGCAAGCAGGGTGACTACAGTGCAAAACTGAAGAAGACACTGACTCTCAGCGTCTTGCTGGTTCAGAGCCGCATGTAAACACCCCCGTGAGGGAGTGCCTCCTTCACTTAGCGCCCTACCCACCCTGCTTGCCTCACCCCATCCTGGCTCTGCTTGCCTTGTTAATCACAGTTCTGAATCTCATTGAAATTCAAACTGGGATGCTCTCTGCCACACACACTGCATACAGAGTACATTGCCATTCTGAAAGCACTTTCGTATATGTAGTTCACTGTCTCTTCATGACAATCTCAGAGGCAAATGAGACTAGTATTATAATTCCCATTCTACAGATGGAGACCAGAAAGGTTAAAAGACCTGTCCAAGATCACACTGCTAAGTGACAGCAAACTCAGTTCAGCTGAGTTTGATTACCATCCCCAAGTATTTCCATGACCCCACCCACATACAAAACAAACAAAAATTATCACTCATACCTATCAGGAAAACAATGAATCTCTGAAGTGAACCTAGCCCAGATATTCATGTCTCCCATCAAATAAGGCCCGGCAGCCCCCATTTGCCCCCTTGGAAACCACGGAGGCAAAGCCCACAGAAGATGTAGGCAGCCTCTAGCCAAGACGGCGCCCCATGAGGAGCAGCCCCTCTGGATTCTCGAGTAGCAGCAGGTTTTCAGGACGAGCAGCAGGCCTTCACGAGGGCCTACAGGCAGGTCCGCGGCTGCTGGCTGGCACCAGGTGTGAGCCATGGGAACTCTGGGAGCTGGGCGGGGGGGTGTGTGTGGGGAGCATCTGCACAGGAGGCACGAGCCTAAGAGAATCTCTCAGCATTGGACATTCCACAAGGCGTACATGCAGCTACTGGTGGTCGGCACTTTCGGGTTTTCGCCTTGAGGTGAGCGGAAAGGAATAACACGGCACCACTAGCCACCAGCCTGGAGCTCAACCAGCCGGCCTGGCAGCCTAGACATTTGCTTAAGGAGTTAATCCAGGCAGACCCTGAACTACCCTGTTCACCCAGCTGTGTTTCAGGGCACAGCACGATTCCAACACTGCATGTAATAAAAATGAAGAATACCCCTCCCCCTGCCCTCTGCAGATTCGTTTTTCTCGGGTCTCACTGGTACTTTCGTTTAAAACTAAGTTTAAAAATAAAGAAATCAGCAAACCACACTCATTTGCCAAGTGTGCTTTTTTTCCTTCCTTCACAAACCTAAATCATACCTGGCAGAATTCATGCTGTTCTTGTTTACCTGTTCCTCTAAGAATATGAATCCATTTCCCTCTAGCCTGGGTTTTAGGTACATTGTTTAGCCAAGCCTTTACCTCCCTCTTCTGTTAAAAAGAGGAAAACATACAGCAAACTCAAGTCCTATATTTGTGAAAATGTTAAGAGGAAACTACCCTAGGATGTTTACACAAGCTGTGTAAAGTGGCTTTAAAGAGGCTCTAGTATTCCAGTATTACCCATACTACATTCGAATTAATACTTCCCAGAAAAAGTAAACTTTAAATAAGATCCAATCAGGATCAACTGCACACTCACCTGAGTAGCTGAACAAAATCAATGGAGCAATTCTTCGGTCATCGGACTAAAAGATTCAAGATTGACTTTTTCCCCCTTTTAGTAAAATATGAAACTCCCTGGTAACCTGAAGTATTATTGGGTCCTGTATCTTGCAAGGATTTATGCGCCAATTTATCTAAAAACTGCCTTTCAACAGCTACACGAATGGCTGAAATTGCTTGATCTCGTCAGGCAAAGAGTTTTTAAAAACATTAACCTCAGAAACAGAATATATATATATATGTCTGTCTCGTGCTAAGTACCAGAGTTGTCAATCATGAAATTAAATATTCCTTTGCAAACTCAGCTATATCCTAAAACAGCCAATGATAACCTCTTGCAATACTCAGCATTCTGTGGAGAATTGAGTTTCTAAAGGGCCGTATACTGTCCTGAACGTAATGGGAGATTCCTTTAAGGGAGTTTTTCCTTCTGAGGAAAACAGCTGTACACCGTGGACTACTGAAAAGCCCCGCTGGGCCTGTCTTATTTATGAGATGTTTCCACAGCGGGGTCTTCTGTGTTTACATCGCGCTGCTCCTCTTAGTGAGGGTGACCGCTACCGAGCCTTGGATTAGGCTCTCAGCGTATATACACACACTGCCAACCGGGCACCATGACCCTCACTTCTCAGCGGAGGAAACAGTGTTAAAAGGAACTTACCTGAGGTGGCGAAGCTTGGGGAGAAGCGGAGCTGGGATGCAGTCCCAGCAGTGAAACCGCGAGGTCTGTGCTCTCCAAGGCAAACTCCGCCCACCCCCCCACCCCCACTGCCTCTTTGAAAACCTCCTCCTTACCTGCTAGGCAGGCACACCTGAGACCAGTAGTTCCCTGGGGATAAGAATCACCCGGGAAGCTTGTGCACTCTACCTTCCCAAAGCCCCTTCCCTGGAGATTCTGACTCAGGGGTTCCAAGCTGGACCCAGAAGTTGTCTTTTGAACAAATGATCCAGGTGATTCTTATCATCAGAGGACTGTGGGAACGGTCTTAGATCAGGGGTGGCCGGGGCCAGGGAGTATCTTTGGCTTTATGGGCCGTTAGGTCTCTGTCACAACTACTCGACGCAAAAGGAGCCAGACAAAATTCATGAATGAACTGGCCTGGCTGTGGTCCAATAATTTATTTACAAAAACAGGCGGCTGGCTACAGTTTGCTGACCCTTCTCTTAGACCATTCATCATACCATTAAAAAAGAGACATTAATGCCTGCTATTTGTCACCTCACTAAGGCTATGTCTCAATCAGGCAATTGACCTAATGAAAATCCTCCCAACACCATGAAACATCACTCTCATCAAGAGGATAAAGTCAAGGTTGTGTCTGCCCTCCCTCAAGCAAGAACAGATGGAATTTACATGAGAGGATGCAGTCTAAGCCAGAGAGTAGAAGCACACTGTATTTTAATGTACAAGACACACTGTATTTTAAAGGACAAGCACACTGTATTTTAAAGGACAAGAATGAGGTGGTAACTATAAGATGCTGGTGGAGATTGTGGCGGGTTTTCTTTATGCAGTGGATTTTCTAGGGCCCCCAAAACTCTTCCTGCATCCTGGGAATTACTAGCTCAGACCATCATATCATTTTTCCCGGTACCTATTGTTATATTCTTTTTTTTACTCCCTCATGAGGATGATTGATGCTCAGCTGAATTCAGAGGAGCGTTTGATTTGCCTGCCATCCTCTGGGAATACCCCTGCTAAATGCAGGAAAAGTCACTCAACATCAAAGATCATTCAGCCACGGATGTGAGAGCTACTGTCACCTTATAAAGCTTACAATAGCCAGCGTCCTCTTACAATTTTCCCCAGCGCAAGCTACAGAGGTGGGGAGGGTTGGAGGGAGCACGGGTTAATACAGTGGAATTTCCTTTGGCACCAGCTCCAAGCAGTCTTTTAACAGAGATGTTTAATTGATCTTTATTGAGCAGAACCTTCCCTTCTGCTTAGAAAAGAAATGATCACTTTTCCCTCGGGTTCTATCTGGAGAAGTTAATAGCCCCAGTTTTCTCTTACAGCAGAGATACTTAATGACTGGGAGACTATCATAAGTAGAGTTTATTGTCCAAAATACAAACCCAGTTCTAATCAACCTGCACAGTGAGATTGCCTTGCTTGTATCTGTTGATACCTGGAGGAGCTTCTCCCAACTGACGAGCGCATTGTTCTTTCCACTCAGGCTCTGCTGTCCAGTTAACAAATTGGATAGCGAGGTAATCTATAGGCCTTTGCCAAAGACCGCTGAGGATGCCCTAATGTGTATCAATTTGATCCTCACATGCAGTAGCTCCCAGGTGAGGCCCGAGAGCGGAGCCATAATCATTTGCGTACACGGTGCAGGAATATTTTGCAGGTGTGAAGACGATCATTGCAATACTTCCAGGACACAGAGACACTTCCGGGATTCAGTACAAAGACAGCTGTTACTGCTTGGCAGCTATGAAGAGTGATGGAAAAACAAACAAACAAAAGTAATACTTACAGAGTTCCTTTAGCTCTTTTATAAAGGGCTTTATTGATATTAGCGTTACTTTTTGAAATAACTTCCAAACACAACAAGCAGGTATTAATATTTCCCTTTTAGAGCTAGGAAATTTTGTATTAAATGTTCTGACTGCTGTGCTCCTTGAGGACTAGATTTAGCAGTAAACTAGAGGCTAGGACTTGCTGCTACAGTAAACTCTTACTATTTGGGAATTTGTTCTAGAGATACAAATTTCCTGGGTCTTTTTCTTTGTCCTCTCCTCCTTCTGGCTGCCGGCTTTCCCCACCTGCCACCTGCCACGCCCTCCCCAGCCCTCCAAGTTGCCATCCTGGCATGGCAGGCACCGTGACCATGATTTCTGAACCACATTTTGGAACCTGTAGTATGAAAAATACCAGTGTTCTTAGGTGGACAAGAGGACAGAATTTTTGAAACCATGATTGTCCACAAAAATCGGAGATATCTGATCACTCTTATAGTGTCGCTCTAGCATATTCTCCAATGACGAGCAAAGGAAGGTGTGGAAGGGAAGCACCTACCATTTACTGACACAGTTCATAGGCATATACTCAAGGCAGGTGTAAGGCCCGGGCCTGAGGTCTTCCCGGGAATGTGAGAGGGAAGGAGGAGGGAGGCTTTATACCTGAGATATTGGATTCCTTTTCTCCCCCCATTTTACTGAGATATAATTGTCATATAATTTTATATTAATTTCAGGTGTACAACATAGTAATTTGATATGTGTATAAATTGCAAAATAATTTCCACAATAAGTTTAGTTAACATTTACCGCCTCACATAGTTACAATTTTTTTCTTGTGATGAGAACTTTTAAGATCTATGCTCTTAGCAACTTTCAAATTAAAAAACAGTATTGCTCGGTGCTTTGTGTCCACCTAGAGGGGTGGGATAGGGAGGGTGGGAGGGAGATGCAAGAGGGAGGAGATATGGGGATATAGGTATATGTATAGCTGATTCACTTTGTCATACAGCAGAAACTAACACACCATTGTAAAGCAATTATACTCCAATAAAGATGTTTAAAAAAAAAAGAAAACAGTATTTTTAACTATAGTCATCACGATGTACATTACATCCCCAGGAGTTGTTTCTCTTATAACTGCAAGTTTGTACCTTTTTTTTTTTTTTTTAAGTGATTTTTTTTTTAACACCTTTATTCAGCATAGTAATTTAAGTCCCTTACTTCATTCAGGATGTCACCAGTTGCTTGATTCTAGGTGTTGATTAATTAATTAATTAATTTATTTATTTTTGGCTGCGTTGGGTCTTCGTTTCTGTGCAAGGGCTTTCTCTAGTTGCGGCAAGTGGGGGCCATTCTTCATCGCGGTGCGCGGGCCTCTCACTATCGCGGCCTCTCTTGTTGCGGAGCACAGGCTCCAGACGCGCAGGCTCAGTAATTGTGGCTCACGGGCCTAGTTGCTCCGCGGCATGTGGGATCTTCCCAGACCAGGGCTCGAACCCGTGTCCCCTGCATTGGCAGGCAGATTCTCAACCACTGCGCCACCAGGGAAGCCCCAAGTTTGTACCTTTTGACCACCTTTCCCATCCCCCCTACTCCCACCTCTGGCAACCACTAAACTGTTCTCTGTTTCTATGAGCTCAGTTTTCTTCGATTCGTATACGTGAGATCATACAGTATTTGTCTTCCTCTAGTTTCACTTAGAGTAATGGCCTCAAGGTCTGTCCTGGCTTTTTTTTGCATCTGGTATCACAGTTAAACATGGTTAGAACCATGTTGGTGTTGTTACCAGGTCCTTGTCAGGTGTCATGGGCTGAGTTGTGTCCACCACGGAATTCACAGGATGAAGCCCTAAACCCCAGTGTACCTCAGCATGTGACTGTATTGGGAGATCAGGCCTTTAAAGAGTAATTAAGTTAAAATGAGGCCATTAGGGTGGATCCCAGTCCAATCTGACTGGTGTCCTTATAAGGAATGCAGATTAGACACACAGAGAGACACCAGGCCTGCCCAGAGGGTGAAAGCCCCGTGAGGACACAGGGAGAAGGCGGCGCTCTGCAAGCCAAGGAGAGAGGCTGGAGCAGGCTCTTCCCTCAGGAGCCTCAGAGGAAACCAACCCTGCTGACAACTTGACCTTGGACTTGACCAGCCTCCAAAACGGGGAGAAATAAATTTCTGTTGTTTAAGCTACCCAGACTGTGGTGTTTTGTTATGACAGCCCTAGCAAACTCATACAGATACCAAAAATTAACGTGGAATGAGGCCTGGAACACCAACCGCTTACATGTTGTTTGCTACATGCCAAATACATGCCAAATACTAACTCGATCCTCACCATAGCCCTATGAAGTGGGCACTATTGTTCTCACCCCCATCTTACAGACAAGAAAACTGAGGCACAGAGATGTTCAGTGAATTGCCTAAGGCCATACATCTGACATGTGGAAAAGCTGGAATTTGAACCCAGTCACCAGTCTCGGAGTTCACTGTTTTGTCTCAATTTTCTACCTGTTATCCCCCAACTGATCATCCACAAACCTTCCAAAACTGGTTCAGGAGGCAGTGTGGAAAGCAAACCTGAGGATACTGTGCCCCACTCTTGAGAGGCAAGGACTCACAACCTGGGAAGCTTAGGAGGGACAAGGAAAGCTGGTTCATCTCAGAGGCCCATGGATGGAAGGAAGAAACACCTGGGCCTGGTGAACCGAGGGCCTCGAGGCAGGAAGGCTTTTCCCATGTTGGCTGTCACCCTGATCCACAGCTCTGCCATCAGGTAGCCTTGGGTTCCTCCAGGCACATTGGCCCTATGAGTACATGATGTACTACAGGCTGCTGGAGCATATTGGATGTAGAGTCAGAAATGGTTCACTCCCTCTCCAGCTGTCATTTCTCCAGAACAAGCAGGGAAAAATTACCAGACAGGGAGGTTCACCTTCATCCTCTAGACCCGGGTTTCTCAGCCCCGGCTCTAGTGACATTTTGAGCTAGGCAATGTGTGACTTTGTTTCTTTGTTGTGTGTGACTGCCATGTGCACTGTAGGATGTTTAGCAGCATCCCTGTCCTTACCTACTAGATGCCAGTAACACATCAGCTACTTGTGACAACCAAAAGTGTCTCCAGATATTGCCAAATATCCCCGAGGGGACAAAATCACCCCCATTGAGAAGCACTTCTCTAAGAGAAACAGAAAAAGGTACTTCCTCAAGACACCATTTCCATCTGTCAGAAGGCTGTCATAATAATATATGCAAACGTTCTACATTTATGGTGTTGTACAGTGCACAACCTGCCCAACTGTCCATGGTCATCCACCTCCTCCCTCCCTCTCCTCAAGCTTCACAGGAAAATGAGGCTAATCTGCCCTACACTTTATCGTTCCTTTCTACTTTCCCATATTTCTGAGATACTATAAGGAACCCCAGGGCTTCCTGGTCTAAACTTGGGGTTCAGTTCGGGATTGACCTTTCTCCACCCTGAGGTAAGGATTAAGAAAATAAAACCTGTGCTGATCCTTCTGATTTTCTAGTTCAGCCATTAATGTGACAGGCATGAGGTGCTGATAAAGTGGCCAATTTATTCAATCCCTTTAATGGACAGAAAAAGTTTAAACTTTTATTGGTTTAGCTTGCCCCAAAAGCAACTATCAAATGTTGGCAGGATACAATGAAGGCTTACCTTGTTAACATAGTTAAGTCTCTCTCTCAGAACTAGCCCATTTAGCTCCAGGGTCCTTAGCGCACCCGACGCACTTACACAGCATTTAAGAGCTTTACACAACTGGAAGGTCACATCTTTATTTCTTATCGCAGGAACACGACTTCTGTAAACTTTATTTCTGTCACAACCTAAAGCAAAATTATTGTAAAATGAGTGATTTAAACCATACATTTTATCATCATTAAAAAGCACCTTTAAAAAAAAAAAAAAAAAGCATCTGCTCTGTGCTAAGGATAAGAAACGACTCCTGCCCTTAAAGCCTGCATTAAGGAGGGACATGAAAATTTGAATCACATGAGATAAAGAAGCATCACCTTTATGCACAGAGGTTCCTTGGAGGCAAAATGTTATATCTGAGTGACAGCTTCATGATAACCCTGAAGCAGAATCTAAAAAGCTGAGGCTATGCAGAGGTGGAGTAGGAGGTGCATTAACTGCAGAGGGAGCAGCTGTGCAAAGACACTCAAGCCTGACACCTGCTGGGCACTGTAAATACTGCAGGTGGGGATGACTAAAGGCCAGGGGTCCAAATGTGAGAACAGACAGAAAGGAAAATAGAGATGTTGGCGGAAGCAAGCCTGGGAGACAGCATGGCTTGTATCCCACAGGTGATGAGGCCTGGGGTTACCACTGGCTAAGTAAGGGTGCCTCCGCTGATTAGAAAGAGGTGCCCCGCTGCTGAAGGACCAATTAGATAAAGGGAGTGATCCCAAAAAGCTCCCCTTCCTCAGGGTCAAAGAGCCCCAGGAGGCTTGGCCGAGCACAGTTCAGACTACACGCCTCTGGGCAGAGCACACGCTGGGCGGCTAGTATGCACTAACTCTGTGTGGGCAAGCCATTAGCAGCATTATTTTAAGCGTATCTTTTTATGTTAGAAGATCACTCAACCCGAGTAGGCAGATCAACTTAGAGGAACTGAGCCCAGGGGCCGTGAAACCACCCAGGAGCTTCTGCCATAGTCCGGGCAAAATGTAATATGGATGAAGAAGCAAATTGAGGAGGAGGCCAAAATCTACGAGCTAGACCCACTGGATTGAAGACATAAAGTTCACTGAAGGAACTCTGAAGAGAACGGGCTCTGCAATAAACTTTTCTTACATTCAACGTAAAATATTAGGCAAAATTAAATACAGTGGCCTTTAAGGTCCTTTCAGCTCTAATTTCTTTTGATTTCTAACTTATTACTCTGGTTAAGTAAAGTCCCTTCAGAGGTACAGAACACTTCCTACACCTGCATTGGATGCAAAGAATAATCTGACTTCTCTTCACCAGGGGATGAGTTGAACTGTCCTTGCAGAAGAGATAACAGATGGTGTGAACCCCAGATCCTAGAAAAAGGCCAGGCACACGATAAGTATTCAGCTTTTTGAAAACAAATGAACAATCATTTCCTCTCCTAGATCTTCACACCCTTCCTCTGCTGGCTACTTTCTTTCAGCTTATAAACATCCTCAAGTATACCCACTTAAAAAACTCTCAGACCTATGATTCTTTGGATCTTCTTGTGGGTAACTTAAGTCTCTCCCATGCCTTCAAACTCTTAGAGGAAAACATAGGCAGAACACTCTATGACATAAATCACAGCAAGATCCTTTTTGACCCAGCTCCTAGAGAAATGGAAATAAAAACACAAATAAACAAATGGGACCTAATGAAACTTCAAAGCTTTTGCACAGCAAAGGAAACCATAAACAAGACCAAAAGACAACCCTCAGAATGGGAGAAAATATTTGCAAATGAAGCAACTGACAAAGGATTAATCTCCAAGATTTACAAGCAGCTCATGCAGCTTCATAACAAAAAAACAAACCACCCAATCCAAAGATGGGCAGAAGACCTAAATAGACATTTCTCCAAAGAAGATATACAGATTGCCAACAGACACATGAAAGAATGCTCAACATCATTAATCATTAGAGAAATGCAAATCAAAACTACAATGAGATATCATCTCACACCAGTCAGAATGGCCATCATGAAAATATCTAGAAACAATAAATGCTGGAGAGGATGTGGAGAAAAGGGAACCCTCTTGCAGTGTTGGTGGGAATGTAAATTAATACAGCCACTATGGAGCACAGTATGGAGGTTCCTTAAAAAACTAAAAATAGAACTACCATACGACCCAGCAATCCCACTACTGGGCACATACCCTGAGAAAACCATAATTCAAAAAGAGTCATGTACCAAAATGTTCATTGCAGCTCTATTTACAACAGGCAGGACATGGAAGCAACCTAAGTGTCCATCATCGGATGAATGGATAAAGAAGATGTGGCACATATATACAATGGAATATTACTCAGCCATAACAAGAAATGAAATGGAGTTATTTGTAGTGAGGTGGATGGACCTAGAGTCTGTCATACAGAGTGAAGTAAGTCAGAAAGAGAAAAACAAATACAGTATGCTGACACATATATATGGAATCTAAGGAAAAAAAAAAAAGGTCATGAAGAACCTAGTGGCAAGATGGGAATAAAGACACAGACCTACTAGAGAATGGACTTGAGGATATGGGGAGAGGGAAGGGTAAGATGTGACAGGGTGAGAGAGTGGCATGGACATATATACACTACCAAACGTAACATAGATAGCTAGTGGGAAGCAGCCGCATAGCACAGGGAGATCAGCTCGGTGCTTTGTGAACACCTAGAGGCGGGGGATAGGGAGGGTGGGAGGGAGGGAGATACAAGAGGGAAGAGATATGGGAACATATGTATATGTATAACTGATTCACTTTGTTATAAAGCAGAAACTAACACACCATTGTAAAGCAATTATACTTCAATAAAGATGTTTAAAAAAAAAATGTTGACCCTGATTTATCTAAGTAGTGGCAGTTCATTTAAATTTTATGTTTTTCTTTGTAGTTTTTCCCCTTTTTCCCCAACATCTTGGAATAAGAAGTTTCACAGTGAAAAAAAAAAGCTGTTGCTAAAAATCAGGTTAACTCAAATGCCTATTGTGCTACTCTACTGTGAGTCATTTAAATTCATCAGTACTCTTAGAAAACTTTTAATAACAAGAGATATGTGTTCCAGGAGGACAGTTACCATTAGAATATTTATCTCATTTGGAGAAGATCATCCAATAGAAATCCCCTCAACCTTACTGAAATAAATGCACTAGAAAAGTTTAGTCACTAAAAGACATGCCTTGAAAACATTAAAGCATTTACAACTTAAACTGCTGCAGTTGAATATAATTCCAAAGATACTCAAATTTTAGAAATGTAAGGCTAGCATGATATCACCTGACCAGAGTAAAAACAATGGCTTCCTCCTTGGCTCTTGCATCAGATGTCAATTCCCACCCTTGCCCCACTTCCACCTGCTCTATTTTTTAATCACACTGGTGGATCTCAAAATATTTCCCTATGAAAATAAAAGGTACAGAAAATTATCGTTGGTTTTTGATACGATAATTTAATAGGGCTATCTGGATTAGGCTGAAGATGATCTTAAAATAAAGAAAAAATATTGCTAGGTAATACCATTAAAGGAGAAAACTAGGAGATATGATTAAATTACTGAGGGATTATTTTAAAGTCTTTAAGACACTGTAGGAAAACAGATGAAGTTTTCCAATTAATTATATCTATTCATTAGCACAGGTTCGGCATTACTTCAAATTTCTGTTGGGAAAGCAGCTCCAGTTGCTATATACAACACAAAAAAACATTTAAAAAGCATCTTAGTCACACTGACCTCTTCTTGATTAGTCCTAATATATCAGATTTTAATATGTGCAAAGTCTTCCCAATAAAATGGGTAAGTTGTGATGTATTAAAAGGAATACAGGGCTTCCCTGGTGGCGCAGTGGTTGAGAATCTGCCTGCCAATGCAAGGCACGTTCGAGCCCTGGTCTGGGTAGATCCCACATGCCGCGGAGCAACTGGGCCCGTGAGCCACAACCACTGAGCCTGCGCGTCTGGAGCCTGTGCTCCGCAACAAGAGAGGCGGCGATAGTGAGAGGCCCGCGCACCGCGATGAAGAGTGGCCCCCGCTCGCCGCAACTGGAGAAAGCCCTCGCACAGAAACGAAGACCCAACACAGCCAAAAAAAATTAATTAATTAATTAAAAAAACAAAAACCAAAAAAAAAAAAAAAAAGGAATACAATGCATCTTTTTCTAAAACAAGAAAACGAATTATACATATGTGTATATATACACACCCACATATATATATTAAATTATACACACACATACACCATACACACAAGCAGAGAACCCCAAATTAGATAGAACTGGCCAATAAAGTAGATTATATCTCCCTGGAAGTCACAGAAATGCAAAATAAGACAATGCTATTAATTAAGTAGAAAACTGGAACACAAAATTACATATAAAATTATATAATTATATGTTAAGTTTTGTGTGCATTTGCGTGTGTCAAAAACCAAATGAAACATGCTAACATATTAACTGGTTGGTGTTACGGATGTTTAGAGATTAATGTTTTTTCATTTGAAAATTTCCTCATAGAAAATGGTCGTGTATTATTGATTGTGTATTATTTTTATAAGAAGAATTTACTTCGAATTTCTAAAAAGGAATAACAGATATATGCTTGCATAAAATGTCAACAGAGTCTATTCTAATTCTGAAACAAGTTGAAAAAATATTTTCTCAAGACATTCGGCAAGTATCACCTAAAATTAAATAGACAAGTCATCTAACTTTGTGTTCAGCTTGGCTTTCTTCATCTTCTGTAATAACCACATTTGTGGAACAAATTCCTATCAAAGGTTCAGACCTAAACAAAAACTACTGAGTAAAAACACATCTGTTTTGGCTTTTTCTCCGAATAGTTCCCAGTATTTGTTAAAATTGAGATCTTTATATTAAACTACATGCACAAATAAACCCTACCAGGACCAAATGTTACAAAATACAGCATGAGGCAAAGCAAATATATTTCACGACAATAAACTAGGTACCTTCAGGAACAACTTCATTTCTTTTAAGCCATCGCGATAAAACTGCCAATGAAATCATGTCCAGCTTTTTATTCTACAATGTTTTGAATTTCCCTAAAAACATCAAAATATTTCCTATTTCCTCAGTTAATAACCATTTCTATATTCTGACATGGCACTTTATGTGGGCAGTAAAGAAATATTAAAGCAAGCAGAAGAGTGATTAAAAGCAGTGACTAATGTCGGAGAGAGCTGGGTCTGAATCTTCAGTCCTGACTCCTAATTTTATGGTCGTTAGAAATTCCTTAACTCCCCCTGAACATTACCTTTCTCACACATAAAATGACAGTAGTAATATTACACCATAGAATTGGAAGGTTAAGTCAGATCACATATATATAACTCTTAAATTACTATATTAATTATATTAAGCAAGCAAAACTATGCTAACTAAAAGAAAACAGCCAATGGTATTGATTCCCAAGGAAATGGAGGGAAGTAATGAAGGAATCCTTCAGCCTTTGAATAATAGTCAAGTTTTTCTGTTTGTTTAACCTATTTCCATCTGAATAAGTCAAAGGCGAAAAAGAAATCAATCATGAAGTCCAGTCTGGAGATAATTCAAGAAATCAAGAGATTATATTACAACTAAGTCATGCAACTCAGGTGGAATCAGTAAATAGATTTTAAAACAAACTGGGTCTGGGTAATAAGTAGGAAAACAATACTGTTGCATAGGTCTCTTGGGTCTTTGCTGAGGTCCACAAATTCTCACAACTTCCGGTGACTAAACAAGTGCCTATCACTTCCCTAAGGAATGGGAAATAAAAGCAATAGGAATAATTAAACTTGGTCCATGACCAAAGGTAGAGTAACAATCTCTAGAAAAGAAGCTTACTGGTCAATACTCTTCAACCTCAAATTTGATTTCTCACTGAGATACCAAGAAAAGTGTTTGAGTTTGGCAATCCCAAGAAACTGACATTTTCAAGTCAATTATGATACAGTTTGGACCTTACCAAGTTTCTAAATGTACATGTTGTAAAAAAAAAAAAAAAAAAAAAAAAGGCATACCACAGAAATAGATGTGGGTAGTGGTAAATCGCTATGTTAGAACACTGAACCTGATTCAATTTCAGCCAGATACTTTATATTCTGCTCAAATTCAGTCTGTCTCAGATATTTACTGAGAATAACATTAAATTAACACCAGGTTGGGGGTGAAGGGTTTAGCCTTACTGACCCATACAATAACTGGTCTTGAGAACACTAGGAACACTGTTGATTCTGTACCCCTTATACTCATTGAAAGAAACCAACATTTCCAGGGAAGTCAAGACCAATTTGTCTTGCCAGATGCTTAGAACAAGGAATTACAAAAGGACAGTTTAGAATATACTCCACCTTCCTGGGTCATGTGTTGCTGTCATCAAAGGAAAAATTCTTGTTTTCCTCTTTTGGAGGAGAGGGGGTGAACAGGTGGTGGTTGTTTACCTGAATACAGAATAGACTAGTATGAATAAAATAGAATGAAAAGATGGTTGAGAAAATACGTAAATAGAAAAGTCTGAGCTGGAAGTTTCTGGTCCCTTTCTTTCCGGTCAGCCTGTACTTTGGTCCTAATGTATATGACAGTGTCCCAAAATGCTTAGTCTACATTCATCAGGATTATGTGCATGTTGCATCTAGAGCACTTAGGGTAAAATTTTTCTTCAAAGAATTTTACCTTTAGGTTGAAAAGAAATATGTTCCTTGTAACATGGTATAGAAAAATATTCCACAAATGGGACTTCCCTGGTGGTGCAGTGGTTAAGAATCCACCTGCCAATGCAGGGGACACGGGTTCGAGCCCTGGTCCAGGAAGATCCCACATGCTGCGGAGCAACTAAGGTCGTGCACCACAACTACTGAGCCTGCGTTCTAGAGCCCACGAGCCACAACTACTGAGCCCAGGTGCCACAACTACTGAAGCCCATGCGCCTAGAGCCCGTGCTCCACAACAAGAGAAGCCACCGCAGTGAGAAGTCCGTGCATCACAAGCAAGAGTAGCCCCCGCTCGCCACAACTAGAGGAAGCCCGCACACAGCAACAAAGACCCAACGCAGCCAAAAATAAATACAGAAAATAAATTTATTTTAAAAAAAATTCCACAAAATAAATCTGATCATCAGCGGAATAAAATTTCTGTGCTGCCTATTTTATGCCAAGGGCTATTCTAAGTACTGTAAACAAACGTAAACAAACACAACCTTTGGACCAGAAACCAGGTTCTTCAAACGACACTTGAAAACCTGAGATCCTTTAGGCATCCCATAAAATTTGTTTCTTTAACCCAAATTTCACAAAAAGGCAAAAATAATCATATTCAATCTGAGTAATTTAACCAGGAGAAAAGTGCCCAACGCAGAGAAGGTTATACCTAAATATTTGTTTAGTGAATAAAAGACACAAGAGGTGAACTGCTACAGCTGGCCAAGACTAGAGCAAGAACAATGATCAGAAATATACAGGTTAAAGAATTTCTCTAGTCAGAAAAAAAAAAAAAAAGCTAGATATTTTTAAATGTCTGAATGTTTGTTTCGCGGGGTTAGAAGGCAACATAAGGAGAAGTGGTTCAGTACCCTGGATAGCTCCAGGGAGGCACAGTTTCTCAAGTCCCAGATCTACTTAGTTGCTGGTGTCTTCCAGCTGCAATTTCCCTGTTAAAGGGCTCTGTCATTTTTAAGCCAGATTCATGCCCCATAAAAACAGAGTAGACTCCTCAACCCCATCCTCACCCCGAAACACATGGAACAAATACGCACACAGAGAAGTCTAGCCTGTTCGTTAAAAAGACAGTATCTTCTGTCCTGACCAGGGAATAAACCTGTCACTTTAGAAAACTGATCCAGGAAGTCTTATCTCTTGCTGTGTGACAGCTGATCCTGAGAGGGCTCACCGCCCAGATCTAGAGTAAGGGTTTACCCACGGGATCGATAAAGTAGCTATCTTCGAGTTGAAGTAAAACGTATTACCACACCATAATTCAGTGTTATAAACTCAAATCAATAAATCTCTTTCTGAAGAAGACTCTACCGGAAGCATAGTACCTCTCCATAACATTCACATAAGTGAAGCAACTTACCCATGAGCTATGACTACAAAGTCGTGGTAATGATTATAAAGTAACAAGAACTGTAAAGTAAAATGACACCATTTCATATCTCAAAACTATACAGAGCTAAAGTAAAATACTGACAAACAAAAGAACCTCATCTTTACTATTCTACTTATTTTGCTTACCTACTGAGTTCCTAAATCTTTGCTTGTTACTATACCGTAGCAGTCATCTTATGGTTGGACATTTATTTGCATAGTTTCTCCCATACTAGATTGCAAATTTCTTGATAGGAGGGATCATGTATCATTCACCATGGCCAATGGTATCCTGGACACAGTAAATGTTCAATAACTGTTTATTGAATTAAACTGAGTTGAAGTAACTCATCTCTGGTTTATGAAACTTCTGTTTTCATAGCAATACGAGTGGGAGCCATCCCAGGACACAATCATGTCACCGTACAGAAAAAGGAAGAGTTGTTGGTTCTTATAGTAAACGTAACAAAGAGATTTGGGGCATCTGGAAATATTTACCCCATAAAGAATCCTATGAGAGAAAGTAATACAAACCATACCTTCCCTTCTGCTGAGAAATCACAGAAGATTCTATTTCTGTCGTATTTTTAAATCCCCAAAGACTGTATTATGAGGGAGAGAAATATAAAAACAATTGAACCCTTGAGGAAAACACAGGTCAAAAGAGATTCCTTTTAAAGAAAGAAAAAGGAGGCAGGGAAGAAAAGCAAAGGGGGAGAGGAGGAGGGAGGGAGGGAAGGAGAAAGGACGAAAAGAAAGATGATGCTGTTAAAAGTGATGCTGGAGAGTAATGAAAGTTATGTCTTGACAGATGGTGAGAAGGTTAGGATAAGCAGCACCACCCAAAAATTGTACAAGTAGAAAATAAGCTTATTCTTGTTGGTCCATGGATTATATTACACGGAATAGAGGAATGGTGGGTATGTATGTTTGTTCGTTTGTTTGAAGATTACTTGTTGGGCAAATGCTTCCAGGAAATGCTTTGGGAGAGTTCACTTAGATATCTTGCAACAGACGCTCAACTTCAATAATCTCAAAAACTGCCCAAGTTTTCCAAGGCAAATCCACATTGTATGCTCAGTCTCACCAAATTCATATACGCTGTCCATTTTTATTCTTACGTAAAATTTATCTTACATGAAATTATCAAGTGTTTTAAAATAGTTATTAAGAGTTTGGAGCACTCATGTTAGAAAATTAAGTGTTACCAAGTGAGGCTCCTTTTTTTTTTTTTTTTGAGGCCCCTTTTTAATTCAAGACGTTTTCCATTTTACTGGGAATCAATTCTGTCTGGTGTTTCTAATCCAGCATGTTAAAAAATCATCCTACAAGGCCTCTGATCTTGGTTAAACACTAAAATTTCACAGTACAGATCCAAATTTCCATAAAAGTGACTCTGCTAGTGAATCCATTTCATTTGTCCCCTCCATCTGCAAAGAATAGATTTTTCTTTTCTACCTCAAGAACACCTAATCCTTACATTTTAAGAAACAGTACTTGAGTGCTTTTACTGCCAAAAGTCTCATTGTAATATAGCTGGACTATTCCCCTGTGAGTACTAGTTAGTGCTATTGCTTGTTCACACATGCTTTTTTAATTTCAAGTATGATTAGTTATAGGCAAGTCACTGAATATTTAAATTTGGTACAGACAGGTTTTCAAACTACCTGTGAACAGAAGCCTGTAAATTAGAGGGAGTGTGGGAATATGAAATCTGAGCAGAGCTGTTTAAAATCTGGCTGTTGTACATTATGCTCCCTTCCTTACCTGTAACACCTGCTTTCTGCGGAACCAGAAGTCTGTGTCTCCTGTGGCTTAGGTTTTAGACCGGGGTGAGCGTTGTAACAGCCTCACCATAATGTCTGGCATGTTCCAGACTCCCCTGTGGTTGAGAATATGCATAAATTGAGATGGATTAGGGAACAGCAGAATCTTCAAAGCCGAGAGAGAAGTCCAGAGACCACAGGGAGACCTCAATGCCCATTACAGGCTTAAAGAAAATAAAAATAAAACTCTAGAATAGTATTGACTTGCTAAAACCCAAAATGAACATAAGTATTAAATTTTTACTAGACTGTAAATCAAACCTTAACAAAAACCTAAGTCATCAGTTTAAGAGGAAACCAAACTGTTGTAATTCTAAACCCAGAGGCAGTAGTGCGGTGTGAGATAAAATGCGTGAGACCAAAAATTGGCAAGTTCTGGATTCTTTTTCCTATTCTGTTTCTTCTGAAATGTACCACCGAGCATATCACTTAACCCTCCTAGACCCTGGATTTCCATTTTTTCATCTGTAAAACAAAGAATCTGGACTAGAAAATAACTAAACTTGCTTCCAGAAATAAACAGGCATTTCATTCCATTTGAACTCAAATCTGACTTGCACTTGAACAGTTCTAAAAAGAGAGAACACTTTGTGTCTTTTATAAATGTGTTATAAGTTTCCGAAGTTAAACTCTAGTTCCTTATGAGGGTAATATGCGTTTTTCTTTCAAAACAATTCCAGATGATAGGAATGAGGACAAAGACCTGAAGAAGTGAAAATATATATATATATATGAATCTATGTGTGGGTATATGTATCTCCAGTTCCAGAGTATATTCTCATTTTCTTCCAAAATCCTGCAAAGTTACAGAAAGTAGAGCATAAGGGCCAACATAGCAGCTCCTGGCTTGAGGTATGTCTCCTTCACCACTCCTCTGAGTAAACCAAGGAGCCAGAACATGTCAGCAGCAAGAGAAAGCTTCCTGCAACATCATACGAGAAAAGGCCCATATCAGAGTCTAAAACTAGGCTGCCAAGAATTGCACTTAAGTTGTCGGAACCACAAAGGACAAGGTATCTGCCGCTCCTCTCCTACTGTATTCCATGGTCTTATCATGAGGGACAAAACTACAGCCAGCCTGTACTCAGAGCTGTGGTCCTGCCCTGGCAGCTTGAAATCCTAGTCAGACAGGCCACATGATGCTAATGGAGAAGTCTAAAACATTTAGCAGCGTCAGAAATGAAAAACAGCTCAAGAAAACCCAATGAGGATCCAAGCACTGAGAATGACGTATTTCCTAATGACCAAATCCAAGTTTGGTCCACTGAGACATAGGCCGTCTCTTAGAGTGAAATACCTTAGACAACATTAATTAATACTGTGAGTGATGGTTGTTAAAAAGCAAGGCAGAAGAAATAGTCAAAGTTTAACCTCAAGGAACATGTGTAAACCATAGCTTTGAGAGGAGGTGGCAAACATATAGGTGACTTCCCTGTTCTGTTTATCTAGCAAACAGTCCTAATCAATAACATGAGTCTTTTCTATAGTACCTGGCTCTCAGTTCCACAGTCTTTCTCAACAGCCAGGCCTTACTAATCAACCTGAATTGGCATGAGAAAGAAAACCTATTTACCCCTTTTCCTATAGGAGAAAAGAGCCCTGTGTGTGGAGAACTGGGAAGCCTTGTTAGTCCTTTGGGCTTCACCATTAACCAGTTAGACAAGTCACTTTGTAATTCAAGGCCTCTCCACCCTTAAGAATAAAATTTCGAGTAGGGGTGGACTATCTCTAAGTTTCCTTTGTGTGTTCAAGCCTCATATATTTATAATCTTAAGCGATGGGGAGTATCTATGACGACTGAAAAAAGCATGACTATCCCATAACTCAAACAAATAAAGTTACTCATTGAAGTTATCAATTATCGTTATTTTTTTTCCTCCTGAAGAGCTGCAGATACTAATTATAAGATTCTTTGTCCAACAGTGGTTATTTAAGCCAGGAAATATATTCTAATCCAACTCCTTCACAGATGAGGAATTAGATTTTCAGAAAGGTTAACTGATTTGCATAATGTCATGCCAGTAAATCTGAATACCCAGATTATGATTATCAACACCAAGGTTATTAGCACAATTATTAGTTTTTGTGGAGTTTACAGAGTGTTTTCCAAACTGCAAACCCAAATCTATTGACAAGCCAGTACCTCTCCTCCATCATGGTCTCGTTTGTGGTGATTTCTTTGTACCTGAAGACATTTAAGGTGCCTACGTTCTTTCGATTCCTTCCGATTCCTTCTGATTCCTTATTCATTGAGCACATTGTACTCATCCATTCATACCTGCAATTTGCCAGTTTCCCAATTTAGCATCTCTGAAATATTTACTAGTGGGGAGTATACTTCTTTACCGCATCATAACTATGCAAAGTAAGACCTTATCTAACACAAGCCCTGTGGAACCCAAAGGGCAACCATTTACTGCTACCTTTTTGTCTATTGTCTTTTACCTGCATGTAGTTGCTGTTTATGCTTCCTTGAGCGGAAATTAATTAACTCCCTAAAAATCATCATGATACGGCATAAAATGATCTTAATACGTCACTGTGTCTGTTGTCTAAGCTTGAATCCAATTTTCAAGTGCTTTATGTTGATTTGATAAGCAAGAAGAGGCATTTCAGGTTGTACATGAAATAAATGAACATAAATTCACCAAGTGACCATATTCCTGTGGGAGCAAAAGGAGGCATGGTATTTAGCATAAATGAGTGTAAGTGGTGAGTTAGATAAGTAGTCAGGAGACCCGAATTCCATCCTCAACTTTCACACTAAAGGTACAAACTTGCACAACTTTCCTCACTTCCTTGAGCCCCAACTAAAAGTGAGGGAGTTCAACTCGCTTTTTTAAGATTAGATTCATATCTATCATTTTATGACTACCATGGGCAGCCCTGAATACCCCCTCCTCTGCATGTATGGCAGCTCTTCTGGGCAGTTATCTAATACTTCACGTGGCAGCGCACACCAGCCCCTGTGCTGTGCTTCGCCAGGATGGCCCACTGCCAGACCGCAGGCACAGCCTCCGGCCCTATGACGAATCCCAAGCATCCCAGGGCAGCAGTCAGTAGCAGCCTGCTTCAACAAAACCTAAGAAAACAAAACTTCTCATCTTCACCTTCAGTCTTTACTACACGGGACAAATCTAAGACCTTAATGGCTACTTTTTCCTCCAGTGTAAAGTGCCAGGACAGCTGGCTCTAAAATACTTCATAAAGCATGCAAAAAGCCCCAATTCCATAGGCATGTATCACTGCACTAAGAAGGGACCTTGGAGAGTTTTAATATTAAAAACTGAGACCCACAGAATGGAGATGTTAGGACTAGAACCAAGCGTTCTTGATTCCAAACCGGTGTGCTCCCAAGGGGAATTTATCAAAGTACAGAGAGAATTCACAACTTCTTACTTCAGTGGATTTTAGTGGGGGTTTCTGTAACACATCATGCAATCTAGTGTTTTCTTAACATTCATGGTGAAAATTTTAGAAATCTCCACATCTTGATTGTTATAGTGAAGCAGTACAGTAATGAGACAAAGCATTTGTTCTCGAGCTAAAATCACGTCTCCTTCACTTATATTTGGCCAAGTTAACTTCTTTGCACTTCTTTTCGCCGTCTGAAAAATGGCATTAAAAATGCTTTCAAATTATTTTTGAAAGTTAAAGACAGATAGCTAATGTAGCATTAGTAGTGCTGTGCCTTCACACATTCCTTAATGGAGTCAAAAGACATATGTTGTCTGACGGTCACAACAAATCTTACAAATTAAAGTATCTCTTCAATGTGGCCTGATATCCCAGTTGGCCCTTGGGCTAACATACTAAGATGCACTAGTGATCTTGAGGACATTTCCTGCAAAGGTCCTGGACTGATACTGTTCTTTGTTTCCAGGACTCTTAGAACCAAGCTGCATGGAAATATGACTGGGGATTTGAGAAGATATTTTGTTTTTTAAACACAAGTTTAAATAAACTTAAGTAATGGAAATAAAAGAAAGTTCTTATCTTTTTTTTTAATCTCAAGATGGTACAGGAGAGGCTACAAACGTACCACTTCCTGGTAATGTAGAAATAATTTCTGAGAACATTAATCTCAACACAGCAATTTAAACCAACACACGTGTGCATTCATTATAAAAACAAATATCAGCTGCAAGACGTATTATTCAATGTAGGATCAGACAACTAGTCCTTAATACCTTACCTGTCTAGTAGAAATCACTACAATGCAACTTATTTTTACTGTGTATAATGTCACTCTAATTTACCTGGAAAGGATTAAATTGTGTTCAGCATTTTCGTTTTAAGAAGCATGAACTCGTTAAATTTAAAAGTTTTTTAGTTAAAATGTTTATAACATAGAATCCTAAAATAGTTTTCTCCTGATAGTCTGCCTTCCTCTATATGTACAAGCAGTCATATGTGATGATCTGACTGGACCTGTTTAGAAAGAAAAGGCAACTTTGCCCAAGAAGCTACTTTGCATGAACCTGAGATGAGGTGGAAGAAGGAAAATCACTGGACTGACTGAAGCAGAGTGATGATTAGGGATCAATGAAAATAGAACAGTAAACTGAGGGCCATGAATCCTAGCACAGCAAACAGGAGTAAATGAAAGTTTTCAGGAAAATAGTTATGTGGGATGCATATGCAGTCAACTAACCTTTGACAATGGTGCCCAAAACACAAAATGGGGAAAGGATAGTCTATTCAATAACTGGTGTTAGGAAAATTGATACCCACATGCGAAAGAATACCATAGACAAAACTTAACTTGAAATGGATTAAGGACTTAAATGTAAGACCTGAAACCATAAAACTTCTAGAAGAAAACATAGGTGGTAAGCTATTTGACATAGGTCTTCGCCATATCTTTCTGGATTTGACACCAAAAGCACAGGCAATAAAAGCAAAAATAAACAAGTAGAACTACATCAAACTAAAAAGTTTCTGCACAGCAAAGGAAACAACCAACAAAAGGAAAAGGCAACCTATAGAATGTGAGAAAACATTTGCAAACTACCTATCAGATGAGGGATTAATATCCAAAGCATGCAAAGAACTCATATGCCTCAATAGCAAAATTTTTTAAAAAATCCAATTAAACAGTGGGCAGAGGACCTGAATAGACAGTTCCCCAAAGAAGACATACAAATGACCAACGGATATATGAAAAGGTGCTCAACATCACTAATCATCAGGGAAATGCAAATCAAATCCACAATGAGATATGACCTCACTACCTATTATAATGTTTATTATGAAAAAAGACAAGAGATAACAAATCTTGGTGAGGATATGAATAAAGGGAACCCTTGTACACTGTTGGTGAGAATGTGAATTGGTGCAGTCACTATGGAAAACAGTATGGCGGTTACTCAAAAAGTTAAACATAGAACTACCGAATGATCCAGCAATCCCACTTCTGGATACATATCCAAAGGAAATGAAATCAGTATCCCAAAGAGATATCTGCATTCCCATGTTCATTGCAGCATTATTGACAATAGCCAAGATAAGAAAACCTGTGTCCATCAATGAACGAAGAAAGAATATATGGTATATATATTCAATGGAATATTATTTAGCTATAAAAAAGAAGGAAATCCTGTCATTTGTGACAACATGAATGAACTCGGAGGGCATTATGTTAAATGGAAAAAGTCAGACTGAGAAAGACAAATGCTACATGGTATCACTTATATGTGCAATCTTAAAAAAAAAAAAACTTGAACTAATAGAAACAGAATAGAAGGGTCCTTGCCAGGGTCTGGGAGATGAGGGAAACAGGAAAACGTTGGTCAAACGTACAAACTTTCAGTTTTAAGAAGAATATGAATAAGTTCTGAGGATCCAATGTACAACATGGTTACAGTAGTTAATAATACTGTCTTGTATACTTGAAATTTGCTGAAACAGACTTTAAGCATTCTCACCACCAAAAAAAACAAAAACAAAAACAAGGGTATGGGGGTAGAGGGGAACTATGTGAGGTGATGAAAATGTTAATTAACTTGATCAGGACCAGTATTTCCCAATGTCTAGGTGTATCAAATCAGTTTGTACACTTTAAATATATACAATTTTATTTGTCAATTATACCTCAAGAAAGCTGGGAAAATAAGAACTAATATTTAGTAAACGAAAAAAAGTTATGAGGTAGGTGTTTAGGAAATATTAATTAGGAAACACTGTACAGACAGGACTAGAGCAGACAGGTACTGCAAACAAGGAAGTAATCTCTCTCTTCTTCTATGGCAATAAACTAAGAGTACCCAAGCCTGACAGCAATTCATCAGCAATGTCCCAAAATTCAGATTCCCAAGAGAAAGAACAAACGAATAGGAGAGAAGAGATGCTACGTATATCCTCAGCCCATAGCTTTATCTGTTTTCAGTCTACAAACCAGTTTCTTACAGTCCCCTGGGAATAGGAACATGAACCTGCAGGAGGATAATGGCTGCTTTAACATCTCTCTCTAAGCTCATCAACGATGTGCTAATAGTTCATACATTTAAGCCAGACACTCATAACTCATTTTCAGTGGTGCAATTGTCTAATAAATTGTTGGAAACTTTAAAAAATCTTCAGTGTTCCATAGAAATGGAAGCCTTTTCACAATAATTGAAACCAGTAATGCAAAACAAATGTATTTCCTTGATAAATTTAGTTTTAAGTAAGCTTTAATTTATATGCTAAATTTTTTAATTTAGTTCAAGTTTTGGCAGAGACATGTTTATTTTAATTGTTGGCCTTCAAAACTCTAGCTTAGGAATAAGCATCTGCTTCTTTTCAATTTTCCGCATAAACTGGGTAAATTTCTTCAAGTTGCAAATGAGGGGTGAATATACACTGTATTGCTTCTGGAAAGGTTACAAAATTGCAGCACTTTTTGTGAATCCTTTATGAGAGATCTTACAGCATTACCCTTAAATCTTAACTAGGGTTCTTATAATGTACTTATATTTAAGCTGTTTTCAAAGAACATAATACATTAGCATCTAGACCTTGTGCCCAAATATCCCTCTTTGGAGCACTTGTCGAATACTCTAATACATTTTGAACTCCTCTCATTGCTTTATAGAGATTCACAAAACACATGGATCCTTTCTCTAAGATGAAAAACCTCCCAGAGGAAAAGCACAAACACAGCCTCAGCCCACCTATATTGGAGACCCTGTAAACAATCTGACAAATAATAACATACAGTGCGTATTTCTCCAGCTATAGCCTTTGGAGGAAATCAATAAAACTTTCAGAAAATTAAAGTTAGAGCTCTTGAAACACTGTAGGAGGTAACATTCATCCTTTGCAAATACCTTAAGAAAACTGACTTCTGAGAGAATCCAATCCCTATTATAAAATAGTCTTCCTTCACCAGTAATGGCAACACTGGTAAAGGCACTGCTAAGCATGTTTGCACTCATCTGAACCAAGCAGGCATAGAACCTAGGTAACAACGCCCACTGGCTATTAATATGATTGAAACTATCTGTGAATTGGGACTCAGTTGATATTCAGATGTAAAACCCCTGAAAATCTACAAGAGCATTTTCTTCTGGGGTGTTTTATTTCGTCGGTTTCTTTTTCAGTCTACCTTTTAAGGTATTACCCAATCTCCATGTTATGTATGGTGTCTAGCCATGGTACTGATGTTCATGATTCCATGAAATGGCATCTTTGCTTTACAAAGTATCAGGGTTATAACAGAGAGAGTGGTGAAGGACTAAGAAACATACTTTAATAGAGCCAGTTAACTTGCTGGACACTAACATCCAGTCAGGAGCCTCAAGTAACATCTCTGCCCAAAAGTTTCAATTGCTAAATATCAAGGGAATAATACCAAGGCCCAATCACAGAGTAGCAAATACCAGAGGCCTGGGAAAATCCCAAGAGAATAGCTTCAATGGCAGTGATTCTCAAATGTTCAAGGTACACAACAATCACCTGGTGAATGTGTAAAAACAGTTTCTGAGGCCGATCCTCTGAGATTTTAATTCAGCAGGTCAGGCGAGGTCCATGAATTTATAGTTCTAACACGGCTGGCGGAACCAGAGCTGCTGCTCTGAGGAACACACTTTGAGAACCACTGTCCCACCACTATTAAATCATAGTCGGCAGTCTTGTAAAATGCAAGTTGATTTGCATGTTCATTAAAGTTTGAGAATCACTGCTTTAGGAAATGAGGCAACAGGTTTGTTTGGTTTTTTCCTTCCTCCTGTGATATCAGGATAGGGAGATGGTGAAAAGAGATGTTTTCAAAAGAAAGTAAGTGCTTAAATCACACTCTTTGTCATGAAACAAACCTATCTGGCCACCTTGCTCACCTTCCTCAATGAAGCATCACTCACTCCTTCCTTTATCCACCTCTCCATCCTCACTGTACCTTACCTAGGGCTCACGAGGAGACAGAGGTCCCATATGAACTTCAGATCTGCATGTTATAGATTTCCCGGGAAAATCTAGAATGCATATAATTGTTTTTCTAGTCCATAAAAATTACACTGGCATTAAACAAAGAATCAAGTTTGAATTACATACGTTTAGAAAACTTTTCATGTAAATAACTTCACAAGAAATTCACAGAAAAATATTTTTTTAGACTGATTGGCAACAGGGCCACGACAAGAGCAAGAAATGTCAACAGAGTGGCCTCCAGTGGTCACCCATGTCTCAGAGATGGAGGAAGGAAAGATAGCCTCTTGAGTGATTTGCACTGTATGTAATTTTACATTACATGTAATTACGTGGACTAAACCAAGTGTAACACAGAAGACTAAACATGCTATCATTCCATGTGATGAGCCTCTACAAAGAGGAAAAAACAGAAGATGTGAAAAAAAACACTTTTTTTCTACTTTAATTTTGTACCTATATGACATGATGAATGGTCACTAAACTTACTGTGATAATTATTTCATGATGTATGTAAGTCAAAGCACTACGCTATATACCTTAAACTTTTACCGTTCTGTATGTCAATTATATCTCAGTAAAACCAGAAGGAAAAAAAAAGTGGAAGATGTGAATATATCAAGCCTTGGCAATGGGAAAGGCCTAAGTCCACGTGACTAATCACACCTCCTTCTTGCTGATTCAGGCTATTGTAGATTCAGCAGCTCCAGCAGCAAAACAGCTTATCTGTTAATAAGCTACAGAAAGATGAGCCCCAAGTCCCATCACGCACTGCAGAAATGTGAGTTGAACTGGCAAACATCTCCCAATCCACCACAATAACCCCTTGCCTCGCTTACCTGAAACTTTCACACATACCACATCTCCCCAATTATTTCCATAATCAGTGAGCCTATTGCTGATCTAAAACCTGACACATACATGAGTAGATTCCAGGTCTGTTAAGTACCAGGAGCAAAGGAGGACATAGAAAAACACCACATTTAGTCTCATTTTCTCTGAGAAATTCAGTGCACTGCAAGACAGCACTGGACTGAGAACACGGAACCAAGGTTCTAACACCAGTTTTTCTACCAGATACCTTGAAGCAAGTCACTTGGCCTCTTTCATTTCATTTCTTTCAAAATTAGACTACATTATCATTCAGATACTTCCATATCTAGGAGTCTGTGATTATGCTGAGTATCCATGCTATTAGAAAGCCAAAGAAACAGCTACTCAGAAGCACATGGAAAATAACCATCTTGGATGAGACTTAAGAGCTGCAGTGGCACTAGCTCCACACAAGGCATCCTAATCCCAGGTCCGAACTCGGTACTGCAGGCTGCCCAGAAACTGGGGCATATAATAAGGTTTATTCATATGAGCATCCTTCCGAACTTATTCAACCAGAAGTCTTTCATGAATACCACCCAGATGCTGAAATTAGGATCGCCATCCTTAGGTATCAGGGATTAAAGTATGATCCAAAGAGTTCAAGTTGCCTACAAAATGTCTACAACTGCATGGAAGTTGAAGGACTCACTCACCTCATTCCCACCACATCCTGCAAAGCCTTTTCTTAGAAGGAAATCAGAAACTCCCTTTTTTGAAGACAGATGGGTAATTCATGTACAACCATCTATGAGACTGCCTGCATGGGGCCTCCTTGTTTGAAGACTACACAGATTTTAAATTAAAAGAACCATCTATGTCAACTCTGCCTAGATGATGTGTTCAAAGGGAAGACTCAAAGCAGCAAACTAGAGGGAACTTTTCGTTTACTAATTTCTAAAAAGCCAAATAAAGCCTCTAGGAATGGTTATCTGTCATTTCCTTTCTCAGCACCCACTGTTCCTTCTTCTGGCTGCAGTCACAATTTTTATTTGCAAACCACGACTACCGCCCTCAGTGGACCCATGTCTTCTGTCCCAGGGTTCCTTTTCCTCTAAGAATTTTATGATCTGCATGAATCACTTTGCATAGATAACTAAAATTGATCATTAAAATTGGAAATTAAAAAAAAAAAAAAAAGAGCATGCAACACCCCGTTCTTATTTTGCTTCAAGGATACTCCTACTGAGCTCATGGAGCTGAAAGCTGCAAAAACTTGAAGGATCCTCCTCTCAGGTTGAAAGACTAGGACATGAAGTACCCAAGTATGCCACACAGAGTTCAAGAAAAGGAATACAGCCAGATCTTCCATCTAAGTATCAGGAAGAAATCGGAGGTAGGGAAAAGAATTGGGGTAGCTCAGCAGTAGCCTTTTTCTTAACGTCAGAAGCCTGATTTTTATTCCGAAACAAGACTATAAAACAACATTTCCCAGACATTCTCGCATGGAGGTGTAATCATGTGACTGTGTCTGGGCCAATGACCTGCAAGAACAAGTGTTATGCTGGCTTCCAAAAGGCTCTGGCGAAAAGTCCAACTTAATGAAATGAAAATGTCTGATTAGACCTTGACTTGTCCTGACAACTCTGGTCAACTATTAATGCAAGGAGTATCATGAGGAAGAAAGAACTGCTTGCAAATGTACAAAGTAAGCAACAAATACCCCTGTCAACAGCATTAAATTATTTATCAATCACACACTACAGGTTATATCACAGTAGTTACAATGATGGAGGCCACTGGGTCCTCACCAACAAAAAGACTGGTTCTTCCACTTTTAGGACAGTTATGTAGAGCAGGGGTCCCCAACCCCCCAGGAACCTGGCCGCACAGCAAGAGGTGAGTGGCGGGGAGCGAGCGAAGCTTCATCTGCCGCTTCCCATCACTCACATTACCACCTGAACCATACCCCCAACCCCCCGTCCGTGGAAAAACTGTCTTCCACGAAACTGGTCCCTGGTGCCAAAAAGGTTAGGGACCGCTGATCTAGAGGACTACAGCGCACTCAGCGTTTATCAGGAGTCTGTGCTTTCACAGAATCTACTCTTCAGTAAGTCTACGAATCTTTTATCCTTGGCCCTAAACGCCAAAATCAGGGTTGTACTTTATTATAATCAAGGTGTTCCGGAATTTCTGGTGAAAATAAAAGTTTATACTCATATTAAAAGTGAATAAATGTTTCTGAATCTACCTTTCATCTTTGGTTAATATGTTTCTTACTAAACAAGCCAAATTCATAAAGGAAAAGACAGGTTACCTCATAACACTTTCTTTTCAACTAAAGCAGTAAAGACCCACACTAACACTGCATTTTTTTACTTCCAAATTCTATACATCAGGCTTCTCACAGAAACTTTCACTTCAGCCAGTGGAATACCTTGCAGGAGGCAGGCACTCAAGAAATATTTGTTAAGGTGACTTGAACATAGTAACACATTAGGTGAACATTATAGGAAGTTAGCCTGAGAAGAAAACAGCTTTTTACCATGTTCTTTATTGCCAAGTGAAAGGATATACATACATAGCCTTGTTCGCTCAAAATGTACCCTCTCCACATCACTGACATCCTGTAAATGGCCATAAATCACAACTGGTCCTTGTCATGAGAAAAACTGTGTGTCAACTTGTGTGTGTCTGCCTTAAAAGACAGGTGCAAGGGTAAAATCAAACATATTTAAGTGCTTGGGAAAGAAACACTGCTCTACAGAAGCAAGGGACTATTAGGGGCAGGAATTATAAACATATACACCTTTTATAGCAATAGACTCCAGACAGGAAATCAGGATGAGACTGGTCTATCCTGGCATTCGTTTCATAGAGTTTAGTTTTGTCTGATGAATATTTAAACCCAAAGCACTGCAGTGGTAGTGCCAATATATGTCATATTTTCAGTTGCATCTCCTTTCTGGACTAGGAGCGCCCCTAACTACTCATAAGCCTTAAAATCCTAATTATTGGGTAGACCAGCGGCAGACTGGAGTGACACAAAATTAAGGTTGACTTTTAAGAAAATAGGCACATGTCTTGTACTGCTCTATTAGATACACTTTGGCATTTTGCAGAGCCCAAATGAATTACAGAAGAGACACAGGTACTGTTAATACATCACATGCCTTCTAAAAATTCTGGAAGACGTGGGGAGTCCCACATCATTTCTTTGGGACTAGAGACGTTGCCAAGGACTAAAATTGATGATGCATAGAAGGAGAACCCTCCAAAACTAACTCCTCTGCTTTGCTGACCCAAAGGAAGCCAAAGGAAAGAGACTCTCTCACTCCAAGTAACTCCCTAAACTAACAATGTTTAGAAAAAACAAGTATTTTCAAGATGGTTCAGAGTTGGAGGATAGCAGGCAGAGAGTAGAAACTGACTTGGATTTGATTATGGGGTCACGAGAAAGGATCAGAAATGTTCATTTTTAGTTGTTATTACTGAAGTTTTTATAAAATCCCAAGACATTCACTAGAACTTTACTAATTAAGACACGTAACCCACACACAACTAGACTACAAATACTTATAATACATGTTTTTGGTTTTTGTTTTTTGAGAAAGAAATCTCAACTACCAAAGGTTCACCAGCTGCAGGACTTCAAAGGCAGTAATAGGAGCAATGGTCTCCAATGACTCAATTTGGAAAGAAAAATCTCTCACACAACCCACCCATTAGACAAGATGACATATACATCTACTTCAGGACACCTTACGTTTTGGATGAATAACCTTGAATTTACTTCACAGCCAATAGCTTGCCAGAGAAAACTTCGAGTTGGATCCTATTACTTAATACACTAAATCCACAGCTCAAAGTCCATCTCACTGGATAACTGAATATAACTAGCGATGGGAATTAAAACTGAGGATGCCAGCAGCCCTGATTTCACTGTTATTATTTGTACTGTGTGAAATGATTTTCATATTGGCAAGTATGGGATCTCTGAAACTGTGCACTCTTCCTATCTACCATGGTACATACGATTATTTGCCCATGCACGCTCTGAGGGGCAATGTGGTACAATGAAAGGAGCCCTGAGCTTGAGTCAAAACCAGTTCTAGTGCCAGCTCTGCCACTATCTGGCTGAAGACCTTGGACCACACTTTAGGTCCAAGTTTACTCATTAATTTATTTAATAACCATGATTTGATCACAGACCTAAAAGAACACAACACTGCTCAGCTGTAAAAGGGGGGAAACTAGACCTAGTTTATAGAACTGGTGTTAGATTTAAATGAGATAATGGGTGTACTTTGCATCCAAGACACATTGGTGCTAGTCTTCTTCTACCACAACTATCAGGCACTGTGTTCAGTCTAAAACACCACTGCAGGGAGCACACTGGAAGCCCTCATCACGTTTGTCATCACTGGGTAAAGCCTCTTGCCTCTTAGTCGGTAAAATCCATGAAGGCCAGGATTTTCTTCTTTCTAATACACAGACACATCCTCTGAACCTGCATGTGCCTCAGCACCTAGTAAGCACTTAATAAATAATTGTTGAATGAATAAATTCTCTTTTATTCCTTAAAATAACTCTCGATCAACTAATATTTTTACCATTTTACAGTGAGGAGGCTGAATAATGAGATAAACTGTCTATAAAATTAGGTGATAAGTCCCTTCCAATTCCACAATGCTATCTATAGTTTTTATATTTTCCAATAGTTCATCATTATATCATTCTTCCTAAATAATTGCTACTTACTCACATTTATTGGTTATTGCTTAAATAATAGCAAGAGTCTCAAACTATAAAATCTACTCCTATCTTTAAGGAAAATAAAATATTTGAACTATAAAAAAAAATCATTTGTTTCTAAGAAAACTTTATTCTCACATCTACACACAAACTATCTAATGAGGTTATTCTTAAGAAACTCTTCCAAGTAATTTTCCCAACCTGAACTTCCATATCCTTTTCCCCAAATAAGCAGCGAAATAAACAATCAGTCAAGAGTGATATTAAAAACATGGGGGCAATCCTGTCCCTAAAACATTTCTTCACCAAAATTTGGATTCTTTCACTTTAAGAGCAGCAAGATCATCTTTTTTACTATCTTTCAGAAGATAACTGTAGCTTTCCTAGTCTGGGGCCCTAAATGAGAAAGACCTGGGTTAGATGCAGCCAATGTCACAGGGTCTCGTGGCTCTGAATCAGTATTTTCACACACTCCCAATCATAAATGCCCCAGAGACCTCCTATCCCCAAAACGGACACTGCTGTATCTCAAGTTCAGGTTTACAGAATGATGGCCTCCTCCAAGGCCTTCCTTAGAAAACGTATTCCCAAATTTGCCATCTCACCTCACGCTTCCTTCTCCAAAAGCAGCCTACTCTTTACCACTTATAAGTCTTCTCCTCTAGAGGGCTGAATGTATATTGGGGCACTCAGCAGATATTACACTCTACTCCATCAAAAGGATCTCATAAATTTGTTTTCATTTAGTAATTAACATTCCTCTAGACTCGCAGAAGTGCTGAGGGCAAAGTCATAACGCTTTTAATGGCAAAATCAAAATGGAAGCCCAGGTCAGACTTCACATCTAATGCTGTTGCTGGCAGACCCAGTGATTTTGAGACCGAGCAAGATGATTTTATCATTAAGGCGTCACCACTGCTGTGCAGGGAATTTCTCTTTCATTACACCTCAGCTCCCTCCCACCTCAAAACGCTGCGTACAGTTCTAACGTGCTCTGAAACCACAGCAACTTATGACAGAGCAGCCATCATGATGACCTGTAAGTCATCAAGATACATATCAACCACTGGCTATGTTATTAATACTTGAAGTATCAAATTTGCTAAGGAAGCAAAAAGGAGCTTCATTCTTCCTCAAGGGGAATCAGAAACCAGTATGTTCAAGAGAGGATTTCCATAGGAAAACCGCCCCTGCCTCAGACAGCACCTACCATCAACATGTTTATGGGCAAACACAGTATCAGAAAAACATGCTGTGAGTCTTAGAAACAGCATATGCCTCATTTCATAGGGGCTGCTATGGTGCTAGGCATTGTTTTTTGTTTTTTGGGTTTTTTTACTGCATTTCAGAGAAATAACCGTAAAATGAAGGTCTATAACCAGCATATAACACAATAAACAACAGCATCAACTTCTGCACCCTTTTTGTGAATGGTTTCCCTATGCTTTAATTGAAAATGTAAGTTTTAATATGCTTTGCGTTTTCTCTCAAAATAGTTTGGGACCAATTCTATTCTAAGACTTCTGTATTTACCATCTCCATCCAAGGTCCAAAGATTACAGAATTTACAAATGAAGGACACCCCCTACACACACACACACACACACACACACACACACACACACACACACACGTCAGTAATAGAGGAGCTATGACAACAAAATTCCTGAATGACAGAAAGAAACACAGAGGACAGTGGCTTGAAACAGCAATGGTGGTCACCACAAGCTTTGTCCTAGAGTTCAGCTCAGGTCTTTCTGAAAGCCTGGACCAAAAATTCACAAAAACAAGAAGCAGTAACACAGTTCACATAACTTTCCTGAGCTTAAATATATAATAGAGCTGGGTAACTGTCCAACCTAGGTTGTATCTTCAGGGAATCTCAAACTCTCATAAAAAACCAAGGTTTCTGGCTCAAGAAAAGGCTTAAAGTTAGAGATGAGCATTGTTAAATCACTGGTTCCTATTCACATTTCAACCCTTGAAATAACGTTTCACTACTTGTCTCAGTCACCAGCGACTCTAGTCTGTCTTGAGAAAGCTCACACGCCTCCCTGGACTCAGCCATCTCCTTCTCACCGACAGGTCAGGTCCAATACAACCAAAGCTTAATTCACTTTAAAAGATATGTGAACTATTATTCAAGGACAGTAGCTGTCTGTTTACAGAAGCTTCATCCACATCAAGGCAGCTGAGTTTGTGAGCTTGATTTTTGTATTCTTCTTTCATTCTGTCAAAATTCAAGCTTACAGATATTTCTACTTTCAGTCTATTCTTTAATAAATGTCCCGCTCAGTGTAAGACAGGACTCAGAGTTTCAATGACATAACTGTATATTTTCCCAAGAAAATTGTTTACGTACCTTTCCATAAATGTTTTAACTTTTTCACCTAGAATATAAAATCCTTGAAGAAAATGTCTGTCTTCTATAGTTTAGGAAGATACATGCTCAACACAATTTCCAAATCACCTTTAGTACCAATTTTAACCATGAAGAACACTGAAAATTCTACTGTAAATTATCAAATATATGGAAGCAAATATATAAATGAAATTCTTCTGTCATTTAGTACCAAGAAGAGAGATACAAATATAGGATAATTTCTCAAATGAGTTTCAACTACTTAATGTGCTACTTTAAAGCATATTCACAAACAATAGAAATAATCAATCTGAAGAACTGGATTCATCTCTATACACAAGGGACATTTTTATACAGTTTCTCGAAGAATTAGCCACACAAGCACAATAGGTACCATAAAGATTAAAAGAAAGTAACTGCATTAAAAATACTTCAGTTTATTAAAAGGAACAGTTCCTATTTTATATGTATACACATCTATTTTTATAGAAAAGAACACATCTATTTTTATTCTAATTTCCATGACTCACTCCCCACCCATTCACCGAGGAGATAGATAACAGTTGATCCTATTTTTCACCTTTTAATTTACTCTACCTGGAGAAACAAAATTCATCACTGTCCCATGTTATTTTCCCTCCCCTTTGGACATTTATCCACTAAATAAACATCTACTACCCACTGCTGTTAAGCAGTGTGCTGGGTCCTGGGGCTCCATCCCAGTCTCCTCCGCTGGTTTCCCCTATTTGCCCCAATTTCTAAGCGCTGAAGTGTCCCAGGACTCAGCCCTGTCTCATCCTCAAGTCAGTCTACACATGCTCACTTGGTGGTCTCAGCTAGTCTCCTGGTCTAATTAGCATCTATCCTATGCTGACCACCCCCATATTTATATATACTGCAGACCTCTTTCCTGGGCTCCAGTTTCACATATGGACTCACCAACTCATCCTCTGCCAATAGATGTTTTACAGATCTCGAACGTTTAACAGGCCCAACTAACTCCAGATCTTCTCCACCAAACCTCCTTTCAAAGGATGAAGTTGATGACAACTTCGTCCTTCTAGTTAGTTAGGCTGAAATCCTTGAAATCATCCTGACACCTCTCTCTGTCATACCCCACATCCAAGCTATCAACAAACCTCTCTTGGAAGGCTGGCCAAGGAGACACTTTGACGTAAGCTTCTGCCCAATCCTGACGCCTCTGCCTCCCTCCCACTATGTTGTTCCCAAGGGCACATGCTTACAAGTATTCTACACACTAAACCCTGTCTGAGTCTACTTCCCAAATGATCCAAATGCTTCAAGTCTTCACTACAAACATCCATTACAATATTGTGCATACAACAGCTTATCCCTACTAGAAATAAAACAAAGGATGATTTTAGCTGATCTATGTGTAGAATCATATAGTTATAGATTCAGAGATTAAGGATATTTCTTGTCTTCTTTACAAGGACACTGAATGCCTCATGCTGCCTTACTACTCTTTTTGTTTATCCTCCATGCAGCAATGAAAGGCTTTAAATAAATCTTATCCATTCAAGTCCAACTGGTATTTTTTCTTTCTCTTCCCTGAGGAGCATCTTTTTTCTATACTACCACTTCTCTATTACTTCAGTTATTCACTGCCTTTAGTTGTTTATCTTATTTTTTTCAGAAATATTCCTTCATAAAAAGGAGGTGCTTAAAAACCTCATTTCACGAGTAGGTATGAAAAAGAAATATCTTGAACACCTTTCCTAAAAAGAAATCTAAAGGTAGGTAATTTAGTACATAAGCCTTTAGGAAAGCATTAGAAGAAAGTAAGACAAAGTCAAATATCAACAATTTACTGAACATAAATTCTCATTACACAATAAAAGTATCTCTCCTTATAACTTCAAAATATTAATAGGGCAACACAGCAAAATATCAAGTGTCAGATGCAGCTAGACTACAAAATGTTACGTTTTTATTTTAGAAGTATGATTTTTATTATTGCTGAAACGAGAATTTTAGAAAAAAAACTACCATCAGTTTCTTAACATGTAATTTATTTGTAAAAGTCAACCAAAACAATCTGAATTCAATCATCAGCTCAGGAAGCAGATTCCATGACATTTTTTTCCCCTAAATGCTAAATGACACAGGCAGCGATAAAATATGCAGAGAAAGAACCATGTCACAGAAGATGTGACAATTTTGATAAATGATGATAAATTGTGATGTAGAACAGCCGTTTATAAGCTGCTGTTTTCAAAAACATGTATTTTAATGATGATTTTTGCCAAATATCATTTTAGAGAGATATTCTGTAATAAAACCATTGACAAACAAAATTGGTACCTTATTATAAATTAGAACAGAAATGTATTTAAGTTTTCAGCAAACTTGTAATTTTGCTTTGAATGAGAATGCATTTTAGATCCAGTCAGTTCCTTACAATGTTAAACACAGTCATCATCTGACCCAGAAATCCCACTCCGAGCTATAAAACAGAAATTAAAACATACTTTCACACAAACCCTTGTACATGAATGTTCATACATGCAACATTATTCATAAAAGACAAGAAGTGCAAACAACCCAAATGTCCATCAAGTGACATATCATATCAATAGAACAGAATATTATTCAGCAATTAGAAGGAATAAAGTACTGATACATGCTACAATACGGATGAACCTTGAAAATATTATATTAAGGAAGCCAGTCACAAGAGGCTACATATCATTATGTTTATATGAAATATAAATTCTATTTATATGAAATGCCCAGAATAGGCAAATCCATAGAAATAAGATGTAGATAAGTGGTTGCCTAGGGTTGAGAGTGTAGAGGGAATGGAGAATAATTGCTAATGGATATAGGGTTGCTTTCTGGGGTAATGAAATGTTCTAGAATTGTGCACGGTGATGGCTGCACAACTCTCTGGCTATACACAACCTCTGAATTGTACACTTTAAGTGGGTGAACTGTATGTGAACTACATCGCAAAAAAGCTATTTAAAATGCCAGTTAAAAAGGCCAGTCATGGGCTTTCCTGGTGGTGCAGTGGTATAGAATCCACTTGCCAATGCAGGGGACACGGGTTCGAGCCCTGGTCCAGGAACATCTCACGTGCTGCGGAGCAACTAAGCCCACGAGCCACAACTACTGAGCCCAAGTGCCACAACTACTGAAGCCCGCGCGCCTAGAGCCCACGCACCGCAAGGAAGAGTAGTCCCCGCTCGCCGCAACTAGAGAAAGCCACACACAGCAACAAAGACCCAACGCAGCCAAAAATAAATAAATAAATAAATTTACTTTTTAACAAAAGGGCCGGTCAGGTTGTAGCTGTTTATAACTTGTATAGACTTTTCAAAGTCTAAATCCCTAATTATTAAAATATGTTTCTTACTGTCCACAAACCTCATTTCATTTCCTTACATAAAACCATCTGCCTATTCCACTATAAATACTACACGTAGTGAAAGAAAGTGCTTCTAAAATTAAATCATGTTTTCAAAATAGATTTCTCCTTAATGTATTTAATTTTAATGATTCGCATGTGAATTATCCACACTTTCCATTAACTATGGTTAAATTTTCAATCTCAGATAAGTATCCCCCAATACAAAAGCACATTAACAGGCCATTCCTCTCCCAACACAAGCTGTGTGGACTAAATTTTTAACGTATTAGCTTGAATTTTAAAAAGCAAAATTAAGGAGGCAGATCTGTAAGAAAAGCAAGCACATGAAGTCTCAGAATTTTAGAATGCAAAATATTTTCAAGATTGATCCTCTTCAGGACTACCGAAACTTTAATATTTAAGAACTAACCCCAGGAATTTTGTGATATTCTCCTATCACCTTACTTTTTAAATTTTTATTGGAGTATAGTTGATTTACAATGCTGTGTTACTTTCTGCTATACACACCTTACTATTTTGCCTTATTATTTATATTTACATTAAGTTGATTCCTTTCCTTTCTTTTCTTTTTAACTTAGCAATGTATGACACAACATCAGTGAACTTATGGGTTTGGTAAGCTATCTGTACTAGTCTAACAAACATTACAATAAATAAAATTTTCAATGGTGATGTGTCTATCACTTAAAAACATCTTGCACATGATCAGTACTACATCTACCACACTATGGGAAACACTCATCTAGTTTTATCTTCTCATTTTATGGGTGAGAAAGTTGAAATTCCTGGTGACTCTCAAAAGTCTGTGCACATCAGAACCTCCTGGAGGGTTTGTGTTAAAATAGAGAGTGCTGGGCTCTTCCCCAAGAGCGTAGGTCTGGGGGAAGGTCTGAGAATTTACGTTTCTAACAAATATCTAAGTGGTACTAATGCTGCTGGCCCAGGGACCGCCCTTCAAAAACCACTGACCCAAACCTACTAACCCCAAATTAGTCAGACCAGAATTTAAACTAGAACCCAATCTTCTCTTAGATGCTCTTATAATTATATGCTCTAGCAAACATGTTTAATGTTGCTGAATTTTATTCACCTTTCACTTAATTTTACTCTTTTCAATAAAGGTGATTATTAAATGCTAAAGATCAGGTTTATACATTTTTAAGACTTCAGAGTTGTTATAAAATAGTGATTAATAAAAATTTAAGGAAAAGAACATTACAATCACCTTTGAGGACCCTGAATCCCTTTTCTTGGTCACATACCCTCCCTTAGTCCTTTGAGATAAACATTATCTTCAAGTTTGTGTCTTATCATTCACTTGCTTTTCTTGTTAATTTTCTCATAGCTGTATCTCTAAATAATATATTGTTTAGGTTGTATGTTCTGAGCTTTATACTATATCTTTTCATGCTATTTGCTTTTTTTTTCAATATGATGTTTTTGAGATGTAGCCCTCGGTTTTTATCAGTAATACATTGCTTTCATGGCGGGGCACTATTTCATCTACAAGAAAACAGCACTAAAATTGTTGACTTTTTTTTCATTTTGAAAAAATCAGAGGTAAAAAAGAAGTTGCAAAAATAGTACAGAGAAGTCCTATGTATGCTTCATCCAGTTTCCTCCAATGGTTACATCTTACCTAACTATATTACAGTATCAAAACCAGCAAACTGGTTTTGGGACAATGCTTGTGTATAGTTTCATGCCATTTTATTATATATGCAACTCTCAATTTTTAAGTTCTTTTTTCTTTTTTTCTTTTTTCTCGCGGGCCGCCCAGGCCGCGAGACCAAGGGCCGCGGGGGCCGGGCCGGCGCGCTGCCCCCGCCCCGCCTCAGGCCGCCCGCGCTTGGGCCACCGCCCGGCGACGCGAGGCCAGTCCCACCCCGCCCCCACCCCCGCCTCCGGCCCGGGGGTCGCTCACCTTCCGCGTTGCCCCAGACCACCATGCCCGGGCACAGCCGCCTCCTCCGGCCTCGCTGGCCCCGCCGCCGCCACACGGTGCCCTCGCCTGGGGCGGGGAGAAGGGCCGAGAAAGGAGTCGCACCGCCGCACCGCGGCCCACGCTCGCCCCACGCTCGCAGCGGCCAACCTGAGCGCGCCCAATGGCTGCTCTGTCCCTCCCCCTCCGACGGGCGCGCGCGCCGCGGCTCCGCCCCGCCCCTCCCCTCCCCTCCCCCTGCGGCGGCCGGCGCGCTCCCAGGCTCCTCCCCGCCCTTCCACACCCGCGGCGGTTCCGGCCCCGGCTCGCACTCCGCCTCGCGCTAAGCAACTGCCCGCCTCGCGCCTAGCCTCGGGCGACCCTGAACCACCAGCGCGGCGCCCCTCCCAGGCCCGCCCGCGGAGGTCAGCCCCTCCGCTGCACGGGACCGTCTCGCTCGCGGGGGCGGAGAGGAGCGCGGCGCCGGCCCGCCTTCCGCATCCCGAGACCTGCGCGCCTCCCGCTGGGGTTGATGCGCTGTTCTCCTCTCTGCGAGTCCCCGCCCCGCGCTGCACTCCCCAGTCCGGGAGGACACTAGTTCAGGGACTGACCATGCTTAATCAAGATCATTCTATTGATATTAATGAATATCTGAGTTACTTCCTTTATTCCCCCCCCCCCCGCCAATTGAAGACAATGCTCCTACCTATTAGAAAAATGAAAATCCAAACACTGACAGCCCCAAATACTTGCAAGAATGTGAAGTAATAGGAACGCTCATTCATTGCTGGTGGGAATGCAAAATAGTACAGCCATTCTGGAAGAGAGTTTGGCAGTGTCTTACAAAACTAAACATACTCTTACTATACGATCCAGCAATCGGACTCCTTGGTATTTACACAAAGGAGTTGGAAAATTATGTCCACATAAAAAACCTGGACACAGATGTTTCATAGCAGCTTTATTCATAATTGCCAAAACTTGGAATCCACCAAGATGCCCTTCGGCAGATGAATGGGTAAACAAACTGGTGCATCCAGATAATGGAATATTATTCAGCACTAAAAAGAAATAAGCCATCAACCCATGAAAAGATATGCAAGAACTTTAAATGCTTATTACTAAGTGAAAGAAGCCAATCTGAAAGGCTACATACTCTTTGATTCCAACTAAGTGATACCATAATGGTGGATAATGTCATTAGTCAAAACCCAGAGAACATACAACACCAAGCGTGAATCCTAATGTAAACTATGGACTTTGGGTGCTAATGAAGTGTAAATGTAGATTCATCAATTGTAACAAATATACTTCTCTGCTGAGTAGTTGATAATGGTGGAGGCTATACATATGTGGGAACAAGGGGTACATGGGAAATCTCTGTACCTTTTCACTCAATTTTGTTGTGAACATAAAACCGCTCTAAAAAAATAAAGTCTACAAACTTTAAGCTATAAGATGAATAAGGTCTGAGGTTCTAATGTATAGCATGGTGACTAATTGATAACACTGCAATATATAACTAAAATTTGCTAAGAGAACTTAAAGGTTGACCCCCAAAACATATACATATATATTTATATAGTCCTCTTTACCATAAATGTACGGCTGTGCTCCTGGCTTCTCTAATCTCTTCCAATCATCTATTTTTATTTCTGCTCAGCACCATGCTGTCTTAATTGGTAGAGTTTTATAATAGCGAGTCTTAATATCTAGTAGGTCAAAAATCCCCAATTCACTCTTCCATTTGCTGTTAAGAATCAGCTCACATGTTCTATGTGGGGGAGGGAGGTGAAGGAAATTCATTTTAGTTTCATAAAATCTCTAAAACAATTTGGGGAGAATCACATCTCCTGTAGATTGAAATTTTCTATTGAAATAAGATTTATTTCTCCATTCCTTTAGTTTTTCTTAAGTGTCTTTGTTTTATACTTTTCTCCATATAGTTGTTGCCTATTTTTGCTAGAGTTATTCCTAGGTACTTTATAATTGTGATAATATTATAAATGGTATCCCATTGCCTTTTCTAAATAGTTGTAGCAGAGTACAGAAATGCAATTGATTTTGTATATTGATTTTGTTTGCAGTATACTTGCTAACCACTTTTATTCATTCGCATACTTCATCTGTAGATTCTTTTGGTTTTTCTACAGGGACAAGATATCCTCAATGACTAGTGATAGCAGTTTCTTCTTCTCCAATGCTAAGAATTCTTCTTTTTCTTCCTGTGGAAGACTTCCTATATAATGCTGCAAAGAAGGATTATCTTATCTTGTTGGTGAAAGGTGTCTTATCTTGTTTCCAATATTAAAAAAGAATGTTTTCAATGTTTCACCATTAAATATCACATCTGCTGAATATTTATACCTTCTAATGATAGTTTGTTCATTTTGTATCATGAATAGATACTGAATGTTATGGAATGTATTTTCTACATCTCCTGAGATTAAATTTTTTTTAAATCAAGAATTCAGTGGGGGACAGATGGATTGAGAGTTTGGGGTTAGCAGACGCAAACTATTATATATAGGATGGATAAACAACAAGGTCCTACTATACAGCACAGGGAACTAAATTCAATATCCTGTGATAAACCATAATGGAAAAGTATGAGAAAGAATGCATATATATGTAACTGAGTCTCTTTGCTGTACAGCAGAAATTAACATTGTAAATCAACTGTACTTCAATAAAAAACTTACTCTGGGGCTTCCCTGGTGGCGCAGTGGTTGAGAATCTGCCTGCCAATGCAGGGGACACGGGTTCGAACCCTGGTCTGGGAAGATCCCACATGCTGCGGAGCGACTAGGCCCGTGAGCCACAATTACTGAGCCTGCGCGTCTGGAGCCTGTGCTCCGCAACAAGAGAGGCCGCGATAGTGAGAGGCCCGCGCACCGCGATGAAGAGTGGCCCCCAATTGCCGCAACTGGAGAAAGCCCTCGCACAGAAACGAAGACCCAACACAGCCAAAAATAAATAAATAAGTAAATAAATTAAAAAAAAAAAAAAAAAAGCGCATCATTTAAAAAAAAAAAAAAAAAAAAACTTACTCTGCATCCATAATGTGTCACACTGTTCTAGACAGTAGAGGTAAAGCAGTGACCAAACAGATGAAAACACTTGCCCTCAGGGAGTTCACCTTGTATTAAAGGAGAACAAACACAATGAATAAATAAAATGCATAGTTTGTTACATATTGATCAACACAAAAGACAAAAATGAAGTAGAGAGGGGAACAGGTAGTGTGGGGAAGGAGGTCTGCAACTTCAAATGCAGTGGTAGGAATGGGTGTCATTGACAAAATGACATCTGGCAAGAGCCTGCAAGCAGAAACAAGAGCGTAGCTTGTATGCAGTAAGCACTGCAAGGCAATATGAAGTTCTGTTACAAATTCTGTGAAGGAAAAGTGAATTTCTGAGTAGGTTCACTGGAAAATATAAATGTTAACATATCATTTTAGTTGCTAATTCCCTATCACAAGCAATGAAGCTTAAAAATCTTACATCAACTATTAAGTAAATTTAAAAAACAGCTGAAACCATTATAACCACCAGTAGTACCAAAGTAGCATTCTTATTAAAAGTATGAAAATAACCATTTCAATACAGAATACAGAAAGATAACAAAAATTATTCTGTTGTTCAAAGTAAATTATTATACAATTTCAACTTGGGTCACAGAAGCCTATCAAAAAAATAAGTATGGGAAAAGCATAAGTGGAAAAAACAAATATTCACAAGTACAAGACCTAAAACTCATTGTAAGTACTCCCCATAAGTAATCTGACCCAATCCAGGGCTAACACTCTAAAGAAACATGAAAACAAAAAGACAATCACTCAGAGACCAGATGACAGAAAGAGGAATGGAATCCTTTCAAAGATGTGTTACAGAAAGTTCAAGTACAAAAGTTTCAAATGAATATTGAGAATGCAAAAGGAAAAAAGACCCAGCAAGTCTAACTAGCAATGAAATAAATAAGCAAAGACAAAAAGAGAAGTACATCTAAACACACAAAGACTGACCAAAAGAGAATAAGGAAACTCCTAAACCAAAAGGTCACAGAGGTGTCCTATCCAACATTAGCTCATGGGATGATGACAGGTGTTTATGGGGGGGAGGGGGGGCGGTGAATAGGTCAAAGTTAATCTGTTAGATTCTTGATGCAGTACATCTCAGAATCTTTCAAAATGCCACTATGGATTATGAATCACTAACCTACTTTGGGGGTAGGGTATGGGGGGCACAGAGTAAGTACGCATAAGGATGTAGTCTTTCCCATGCCAGCTCACCACGGAACCCTTTATTTTGCCCAAAAACAAAAGTCTGTGAGAAAAGTGTTGTCCTAAAGGATGGTAAGACAGATGAAAATCATAAATCACTTTGAAGAGTTAAAGGAATGCTAAAAAAAAAAATTTTTAAGGACCTTCTGGTTGTTGGGTTTTTTTCTTTTATTATTGGTAGAAAGCCAGCCAAGAATCAGTTGGACTTACAAACATGAGTACATGGATGAATAAAAGATAGAAAAGAGAAAAAATCAAAATTCTGATATATTTTACTGAAGAGGATATTTGGATACAAATTTTGTTATGAAGCAGTCCAACTATGCTAAAGTAAAGAAAGAAAAATGCAAGGGTTGTACTCGTCCTAACTGACAAAAGTGAAATAAATCACCAGGATGGAATGGTATCCAACCAGAGTTCTGGATGCTCTTGAGGACGACTATGAATTTGTAGGCAAAGTTAGATAGAATCATCCAAATAGCCCCAAATTTGGCTCCTACAAAGGCTCTGGAGAAGACCCAATAAAATAAGATTCATTGTGGATTTGTTGGAAGTATAGGGTAGGTGGAGGGAATTTTTAATTAAGAATAGACTCAGACACTGAAGTAAAAATAACCTAATAGAAGAAACACCGTAAAGTTATAGAATCTATAGATATCTGTATTAATTCTATATCTATAGGTAGATTCTGTATCTATAAAGAGAAATAGATATAAAACACCTGAAATTTTTTGAAGTGGTAAATAAACTGAGGCAGGAAATAATGTTGATTTAGACTTTCGACACATCTTAGACAACATTCTTCAACAAAGGCTTAAAATATTAAATCACTATCAAAAGAAATATTCTGCCCCAGATAGGAAAGTGGCTTGGTGGCAGAAAACAAAAGGAAGAAATAAGCAAAATTTCAAATATAGTTTATCTCGGGATTTTAGTGAAAACTAGTCTCATTTGTATAATATTGAAAAATGGAGCACACGGCAAATGTTCAGGTTTAGAAATGAGCAGTGAAATGCCAAGCGCCAGAGATAACCGATGGAGAGTTATTTATTTATTTAGTACAGTCCTGGCAATGACAAGGGTCATAGCCAGTATGATCCACGACATTCAAGGAAGCTCTCCACGTGCCAAACACCACCTGAGTCACTGTATGTGCATTACTTTGTTTAGTCTTCACAACTTCCTACAGAAGTAATTGCCATTTTATTCCATGAGTTTACAAGCTAGACAGTAAAGGCTCAGAGAGGAAAGTCACTTCCCCAAAGATCACTAAGGTAAGTAGGAGGCAGTAATAGTAGCTACTAAATGATAGAGCTAAAATTTGAAACCTGGCAACTGACCCCAGAATCCTTACCTACTTTGGGGGTAGGGTATGGGGGGGCACAGAGTAAGTATGCATAAGAATGTAGTCTTTCCCATGCCAGCTCACCACGGAACCCTTTATTTTGCCCAAAAACAAAGCACTGCGAGAAAAATGCTGTCCTAAAGGGTGGTAAGTCAGATGAAATTCATAAATCACTTTGAAACGTTAAAGGAATGCTAAAAAAAAAAAAAAAAAATTAACTACTGCACCAATGGTTCTCAAACTTGAGCATGCATCAGAATCACCTGGAAGGTGTGTCAAAGACAGACTGCTGGGCCCCATCCCCTCGAGTTTCTGACTAAGCAGATTTTGTGGGTTCCGAATTTCTATTTCTATCAAACTGATGTTTCTGCTCAAGGGCCCACACTTGGAGAAATATGGTCCTAAGCCACAGGTGGTGAAACAAAGAAAGCAAGAGATCACGATAAGAATGGTCTCGGGTAAAGGAGAAAACCTAGGTGAAGAAAGCTGGCGTGGAATTAAGGAAAGGAGGGATGAATCATCCAGTAAATGGGGTCAAGCTAAAATCACATGGAAATTTTCCTGGGCCTTTTGCTCCCTGGGTGGGCAAAGAGTCTTCCTGGGACCTCAAACAGCCTAAAACTATTCAACCCAGCTTCGGGCACAGTATAAATTTAATGGCAAAAGAATGTCCCCACGTTCAGGATCTCTGTACTCTGGCTACCACCACAAACCTTACCCACTGACAATGCCTAGAACTCCTTTAACAGAAAACAAAACGTTTTACTTTGTAGCAAGAAATAGAAGCTTGAGAAGGAAATAAGTCCTAAAAAGTGAATATATATCGCTGTCTACAGATCTCATTCCAAATGTAAATGACTGCTTATAGATTAACCATAGGTCTAATATAACATGGCATGTCTAATATTCTTAAAATTACAAAATTTCAGTTTTATTACTTTGGAGAGGAAGCATGATGCTACATGAAAGGCATCAAATTTGGTGTTAGAAATCCTATATTTGGGGATAAATGACTTCTGACAAGTCTTTTTTTGTTTCTTTGTTTACATTTTATTTTTGGCTGCGTTGGGTCATCGTTGCTGCACGTGGGCTTTCTCTAGTTGCGGCGGCGGGGGCTACTCCTCGTTGCGGTGCACGGGCTTCTCATTGCAGTGGCTTCTCTTGCTGCAGAGCACAGGCTCTAGGCACGTAGGCACGTGGGCTCAGTAGTTGTGGCTCGCAGGCTCTAGAGCGCAGGCTCAGTAGTTGTGGCGCATGGGCTCAGTGGCTCTGCGGCACGTGGGATCTTCCCGGACCAGGGCTCGAACCCGTGTCTCCTGCATTGGCAGGCGATTCCTAACCACTATACCACCAGGGAAGTCCAGACATTTTCTTCATACGTAGAAAAGGAGCAGTAGGGACTTCCCTGGTGGCACAGTGGTTAGGAATCGCCTGCCAATGCAGGAGACACGGGTTCGAGCCCTGGTCCGGGAAGATCCCACGTGCCGCAGAGCCACTGAGCCCATGCGCCACAACTACTGAGCCTGTGTGCCACAACGACGGAAGCCCGCGCGCCTAGAGCCCGTGCTCCGCAACAAGAGAAGCCAGCGCAATGAGAAGCCCGCGCACCGCAAGAAGAGTAGCCCCCGCCCGCCTCAACTAGAGAAAGCCCACGCGCAGCAACGACCCAACGCAGCCAAAAATAAATAAATATAAAATTAATTAATTTTTTTAAAAAAAGGAGCAGTAATTCCCCACAGAGATGTGAGGATCAAAAGGGATCCTATTTGTGAAAGCATTTGGTCAATTATAACTCACTTTTTCAATTATAAGGTGTTAGGACTACTTCGGGGAGTAACACGTTTTATACAAGCTGTTACTAGATGTGCACTGTATTCAAGTTTAGGGTGCATATTAACGTCCAGTGTCATTTATACACAAGAGATGCCTTCTAGGCTCAAGAGACAAAAGTTACAAGCGATAATCAGGCATTCATGAAGCTGGGATTTGATAACGTTTCTCCCAGTCTAAACGCAGTGGGAAAAATCCAGAACTGAAAGTGGACACAAACTACTTAGTATTTTAGGAAAGCAGGAGAGACACAACAGGATTGGGAAGAAGTATCAAGTCTATCAGAAGCTCTCAGGGACGCCTGGCGTCTACCTACAGAGGCTGCAACCAGCATATTCTTAGGACAAAACCCTAAGGTAGTGGGTGGTTTTTTGTTTGGTTTTTTGTTGCCTGAGAGTGAGCTACTGTCCCGATATCTCACTCTAAAACCTATAGAAAGAGAAGGGCTGTGTTCCTCCAGCTGTGGCACCTCAGGGTAGGGTCCTCTACCTAAGGCTCTGAAAAAGTAAGGAGGGCACAGTGCTACCTCATAGTACAAAAAGGTACGTGAAAGACCTATGTTCTCCTTCCTCTGCTGCTGGCAGGCACTAAGATGAGGAAGAGATGCTCAGAAGGCCATGGCATGGTGATGGAGGAGTCCAGTCTGGCTGCGGCACCTTCACGACCTTCGGAAAACTGTCGGCAAGCTTTCAGTAGAGTAGGTTCAGGCCACAACGTGCATATTCATCTTTCATCTGTTTAAACAAGGCACTCAATAGTAGGTGTCACTGGTCACTTCCTATTGAACAAAGCCTACAAGATTTTAGGTAAGCATCAAGACACTGATGTTGGGTCAGGCGAAGATTTCTTAGCTATGACACCAAAAAGTATATTGATAAAAGAAAAAAATAAGCTGGGCTTCATTCAGATAAAAAATAATGCATTTCAAAAGACACCATTACAAAAGTAAAGACGTGCCATGAACTAGGAAAAAATATTTGAAAATCATATATCCAATCAAGGACTTGTATCCAATAATAACACGTGTTGGCAAGGATATGGAGAAACTGGAACCCTCATGCTTTGCTGGTGGAATTGTCACATTCGAAACTGCTACTTTGAAACACTGATTCATCATATGACCCAGGTAATTACCCCTAGGTAACCACCCAAGTGAAATTAAAACTACATGCACACATCAGCCAGAGCGGCGAAAACGTGGAAACAAACCAAATGTCCATTAATTGGTGGATGGATGAATAAAATGTAGTATATCCATACTATAGAATATTCTTTGGCAATATGATACATGCTACTGCATTACCTCAAAAACATTACGCTAAATAAAAGAAGCTAGACACAAGAGACCACATACGGTATGATCCCATTTATATGAAATGTCTACAAGAGGCAAATCTATAGAGGTAAGAAGTAAATTATCGGTTGAATGGGTCTGGGGGTGGGAATGAGAGTGATTCCAAATAGGCACAAGGTTTCTTTTGGAGGGTGATGGAAATGTTCAAAAATTAGATTACATGATAGGTGCATACAACTCTATAAATTCACAGATTTTACTAAAAGCCACTGAATTGCATATACTTCAAAAGAGTCAATTGTATGGCATGTGAATTATACATCAATAAAATTGTTTAAAAAATAAAGAAATTTAAAAGAGAAGTCAGGGACAGCCCTGACCCCAAACCTCACTATGAAATGTTAACATATTTACACAGAAATCTGCCACTTCTCCTGATGTCGCCCTTCCAGAAACTTGACTCTTAGGATGACAAAGAACACGAACGAAGAGTAAGAGACCTCCAAACAGGGTCTAAGATAGCCATGGCTCATTTATGCACTGTAGACTACAGGAGAAATTGGAAGTCCTCCCCTCGCCCCTACCCAGCCTGAGATGAAAACTTAATGACTCATAGGTACAAATGCAGGGCACCTAATTTGCAGCTCGATTATCTGGTTTTCCTCAGCAGCTACATTAACTAAGTGACAGTTAATACTGAGGATGGGATCAGAAGCAAACTATCAAAGCACAGGCCTCTGGGTCTGGTCAGCCCCTTACAACTTCACACCACTGAGGGCAGGGCAGCAACGGTACCCTGGTGGCCAAAAATGGTTATGACATCTGTTATCTGAGGCTGGAAAGAGAATCAGTTTCTCAAAATGAGGTCATCAAAATGGCCATGGGTATGCACCCATTTATGATACAGGTTCTCTTGCCTCACTCAAACCAACTGAATCAGAACCTCCAACAATGATACCTAAGAATCTGCATTTTTAACAAGCCCCCTCGATGATTCTTATGTTTTAAATTTTATTGTGCACAAGAGCCCTTTACTTAGAGAATATTAGAGATGGAAGGAACCTTGATGGTCATCTAACCCAAAGTTCACATACTGTAGATGAAAACACTGGGGACCAATGGTGTAACATGATTTTCAAAGATCAAGTAGTTCTTTAAACTCTTTAAAAAAAACAAAACAAAACTACGTCTCTAGTCCTAAAAATTGTCAAGAATACTACTGACAAAAGAGAATATAAAATGTACCTTGGAAATACTTTCTTCAGAGATTGATGAAGATAACATGCTTAATCATTTAAAGGGATATGTTTCTGCTCTCAGGAAAATTAATCCAGAGCACCTCATTACCTGAAGCTGCCAACTAAATGAGTCATCATAACAGTTAAATTATTTTTTCCTTGTTGGTATGTTCAGTTTAATTATTGCCTTTTTTCCCCCCAAACCTAACTCCCTTGAGAAAATGCATAGGTTATTTGACCCAAAACACCAATATTCTTACAGATCACAAGCATTAAGTCATCATTTCCTCTGAAGCCACATCTCCAGGGCTGCAAGTCATATTTTTATATTAATGCAGCCTGAATTCTCCTGTGCGTGGGTCCTAAATCATGAGCTAGCAGCTCTTGCACAGAACCTTGGAAATCCAAGTGCTTAAACCAGTCCAGATTGTTACCTGGCAGATGTCTTTTATCCATAGCCTTTATCACAACCACAGCTTCAGTGAAACTCTCTGCGTTCCATGTTTGTTGAATAATTTTGTCACTTTTTAAAATGGGATGAATAATGCAAATCAATAGCAGAACACTTATTGATCTAATGGCTTGTCTACTACTAGGCTGGCGTCTGATGCTTTCTCACGGTAGAAACAGGAAGAGAAAATCTGCCAGCATCAATGATCTGTGGTTCTTGCTGAGGTAGAAAACATTCCCAGTACTACCCTACCCAGTTTTGGTGAATGATGCTGTGCTGAAATTTAACAGCAAGGAAAAAAACACCTCGACAGGAGACATTTCCCAAACTGACAACTGAAAAGAATTTAAGACAAGAAAATCCAAATAGATCGGAAATGTAATTACAGTAAGACCTCTTATAATAGTGACATTCAATGCATTCTTGCGTGTAACATTTTGACAGTCAATCTTTTTTCTCTCTCCTTCTCTTTCATCTCCATACTGCTATCTTTTTTTTTTTTTTTTCTGATAGATTGTGAGAGACCTAACATATGTATGAGAACACTTCTATTTTCTGCTATTGAGAACTGTTCCTCAAATCAGGAAGCCATAGCCTGGTACATATCTCTTTGCTAGTGACACTGGTTTTAGCCTCTGGTAAAATGAATGGTAGGCTGTTAACACCTCCATCTCATGAAATTCTTACTTCTCTTCCACAAGAAAGTCAGCAGCTTTTTGTTTCCTTTGCTCCTCTCATGATGCCATCACTGCATTCTAAGAATTTTTCACAAAACTTCTAAATTAAGTTACCGAAGTCATTCGTTTTAAGTCTACTAGCTAGAAAAAAAGCTTGACTTGTGTTTGCTTCTACTCTGCCTTTAGTGGAGAAAGACTTAAGCTAAGAACGAAACTAAGAGTGAAACGCGAAATACATACACATACATCCTTCAGAAACTAATCTAGCAAATTGCTGCTAAAATAATCGTGCTTATAATGATTCTCTTCTCCCCGGTAAGAGTGCCAGGTATGTAAAAGTCCAATTTCCCTACCTGACTTTTTGGACAATTGCATCTATGAAGAAGCAGGTGCTTAAAAAACAAAGAAAGAAAGAAAAATTAAAAAGTCTTTGATCTCTTATTTTTCCCTGGTAACCTGTCACCTCTTCTCACTGCAGGAAAGATTAGTGAGCTTCCACAACACTGTCTACCCCCAGGAAGTAACATAAAAAGTTCAAAGGCAAGGGTTGTAGTAGAAAATACACTTCAAAACTCAAGTTAAAATGAAAGAAAGTTAAGACCCTGGTGCCCATGTTTGTTGTTTTTTTTTTAATTTTAGAATTTTATTTATTGTTTTATACAGCAGGTTCTTATTAGTCATCAATTTTATACACATCAGTGTATACATGTCAATCCCAATCTCCCAATTCATCACACCACCACCCCTCCCCCCTCCACTTTCCCCCCTTGGTGTCCATACGTTTGTTCTCTACATCTGTGTCTCTATTTCTGCCCTGCAAACCAGTTCATCTGTGTACCATTTTCCTAGGTTCCACGTATCTGCGTTAATATACAATATTTGTTTTTCTCTTTCTGACTTACTTCACTCTATATGACAGTCTCTAGATCCATCCACATCTCTACAAATGACCCGACTTCGTTCCTTTTTATGGCTGAGTAATATTCCATTGTATATACGTTTTTTGTGGCACTGTCCTCACTGCCCCCTCATCCCATGCCACACCCAATACCACCACCTACCAGGACCAGGGAGATTCTAACTCAACACCAAATAACAAAAAGTAACTTGGGTTAAGCTTGGTAAACATTCATAGGAAACCACACCTGGGGAGCTCTTGATCTGCCCATCTCAACGAAAAGGTACATTTTCTATCTTATAAATAAATAGAATGATAGTTCTAAGCTTGTTCAATAGAACATTTCTGCCAATAATCACATTTCCTGTTAGTCACCTTTTGATATCTTCCTGATTTCAGGCACATATATGTTGTAACTGGATGAAATACCTATTTTGAAACGAGGTAATGGCAATGCAAGATTCACTAATGTTTTTTGATGGAAGGGATAAAGCCTGGTTCGGGCAGGGTAAGAAGAATGAAAAGGCCTGCAGCCTAGGAGCTCAGGAGGACTGGACAGGGATTTGATGGAATCGGCCAGTGAACAAAAACAATGGCTGAGAAAGGAATCAGAACAGAGCAATACTGACTTCAGTAAGTAAGGACTCAATGCTGGATGGATTGCTTTTAGTCAATTTTTTTGTCCTAAAAAAACATGAAAAAAATTGTTCAATGACTTGTAGAGCTTTAAGGCAAAATGCTGAAGGCTGGCTGAGGGAGGGTGGTAGGAAGAAATAAAGATGAACTAGATGCACAGAAATGTCTTTGTCCTGAATTTCTCTAATAGATACCTAAAATTTTCCTTTCTATAATGAATGTGTTATGCCAAGACTCCTCATTCCTGGAGTAGCTTTGTTATACATAGTACAGCCAAGCTGTTACATAAGCTGATGACATCATTCATTCATTCACAATTACTGAACTCCTACTGTATGCCACACACTACATCAGGGTCTGTGTATATAAAGTTGTATGAAACAAATACTTTTCACAGCAGCTCAGTGTTCACACACCTACTCTGGAGGTGAAGCATTGAGACAAAAGATAAAAGGACTTTAGGGATGCATGCCAGAAAGCCAGGCCTCCACACCTACCCACCTCTTTCTCCAGCACTTCATTCCAAATATCCAGGCTACAATTTCCTAATCATCTATTTTGGGTTGAGGACACAATACTTTCTGATCCACTGAATTACACAATCAACTGAAATTAGACTCATGCTTCTAACTAGCACTCTTGGTCCACTGTCCATTCGGACACAGGAAGAAGGCAGTCTGAGACAAAGAAGTGCTTCTCTCCCTGACTACTTATCCTGAAAAAATGTCTGGGGAGCTATATGGAAGGCCTGGGAGCTTCAGGGATTTCTGTGACTAGGGCATTCCTCCCCAAAAAGCAAAACCACATCAATTAACCCACTTCATTTCAGCCACTGAGCAGACATAAAATTGAAATAACTTTTAGTTACTGCCAATTTGGGATCTAAAGAAACCAATGATCCAAGAATAAGAGGTTCCACAACCCATTATCCAATTCTACTCCATTCCTTTTAATTCTGGAAAGTATAAACTCTGGTATAGCTTTGTAACGTTCTCACGACTTGGTTATAGAGAAATGACAAAATCCACCCATCCATTATCTAAGTCTCAGCTCCATATTACAACTTTGAAATGTGATCATTCTCTCAATGGAAGAATCAGAAATTAATTTGATGTGCATTGATTTTTTAAAGATTTTCAACCCCCTCCTTTTTCCTTTCCAAAAACATCTTTATTGCTGAACCAATATCCCAGAAATAGACACAGGATCCAGACTCCCTCACAGTCTGTCTCTGGTAAGGAAATAGCTATAAACTATAAATAAGAGCAGTGATTTCCAGTCTTCTGAAATGTGCTGTATCTTATCGCTGCTTAATTTTCGGTTACACTCCGGTTCTGCTTTTCTACTTTTCCGTTAGCGTGACCTGAGACCTTAGTGCCGGGCACAAAGCACTGTTCTCATTGTCCTGATAGAGTCTAGGGTCCCTAAGAGAGCAGACAATGCTGTGAACTCCCAGCCCTTCCCAGGACCTCTCCAGCCTCACCTCTCATCTCTTCCCCATTTACACTCTGCTCTCCAGGCACACCAAATCACGGTGCAGTTCCTCTCCTGGATCTGTGCCTTGTACAGTTACAAATGCTGGACCCCTCCTGACTTGGCATCATAGTAATGAACTCACCAAGCTGTCTACCTGTCCGTCTCCCCTAACTAGACTGGAACTACCAAGGATGGGGAGAATCGCCTACTTGTCAACCGTGCTGGCATCTACTAGCTCAGTGCCTTGTTAAAATAATCAAGTGATGAGTGAGCCCTCCCCCAAGCATGGGTCAGAAGTTCCATCCTCGAGTACCTTATTGGCTTCCATACAAGATTGGGAGCTCCTCAAATGTAGGGATGGGGTCTTGCCTCACATCATAACTCCTGATCTTGTTTCCAGAACACTGTTGAATAAATATTTGTTAGATAGGTAGGTAGGTAAGTAGGTAGCTAGCTAGCTAGCTACATGGGTGGGTGGATGGATGGATAGAGTGTGTGCGTCTCTGGGGGAGAGAAGAACAACACTAAGCACCTGTCAATGAATACTGAAGGCGATGTTAAATGGGATGAATGTCTTCTCGAGCACTAGGTTAGAATAAGTTGACCCTAGAGCCAAACAGCCTCATCTTTCCACTTGGACTCTCTAAGCCTCAGTGTTTTCATTTGCCAGTGGGGTTAATGATAGTCCCAAACCCCACAGGGCCGTTGTGAGGATTAAAGGAGCTTTAGAGAAGTGCTTGACGCACCTTAAGAGCGAAAATCTTGTAAACCAGGAAAACATGTGTGACTGCCACTTACGGTTTCGAATCTGAAACCTCTTCCTAGTCCTGCCAGAAATGACACATGTGGTAATTTCCTCTCAAAAACCTGTTAGAAGACACCATTCTGAATGAATCACTGAGGCATGGAATTCAATTCCATCTAGTCACCTTGGTATTTAATCAGTTATTTTCCCAGGGAAAGAGACCAAGGTAAATGTCATAAAAACCAACTTACAGAATCTTCTAGCAGTTCCCAAACCTATACTCACATCGTGGTAATTTGCCCATAAGCCAACCACCAAAGAAACTGAACGTGAAGGAAACATTCTAGTGAGTGTGCTGCCAGAGAAGGAAATTACTGGCCTTTTTTTTCTTTTCCTTTTTTTTTTCTTCAGAATAAAAAATGAGCATTTCAAGGATTACCATATTAAAAGGATCACACCAGGAGAATTTCTTTTTTTCCCCAGTCACCTATTTTTCAGAGAAGTTCTATTCTACAACATTTAGACCATCTCCCCACTGTCCTCCAATCCAAGTCAAGGTAGGAACTGCTGAGGCCTCAGAGCAGTGAGCCATCCGACACTTTCCTGGAAATGCAAATTAGAGAGGGAAAGAGATTTTTTTTTTTAAATGCAAAGCTCATAGCCTGAAGAAAGACAGTACCTCCCACGTGTATCCACCTCCTCCTTCTCTCAATCCTGGCCTCTCACATCCAAAAGGCTTTTAACATTTTCTTTAAAGCAGCCCAGGAATCTGCCCAATAGCTTGTTACTACTGGGCCCAATTTGTCCCGAAGTTTGCAATTAATGCAGTAATTAAAGCCCTTCTGAAGGGCTCCAGAGCCTCCAGAAGAGGCTCTCTTTCTACAGAAACACAATAGGAGGCACATTTAAAAACTATATTTCCATTGCCAACAACGTGGAGCGTTCCCAAATAGCGAAAAGACGGTAAGAAAATTACCTGGAGGATGGGGGTCCCTAAGGGGGCACTAAAGGTGGAACAGAAACTCCTCTCAGCATCATCCACGCTCTGATGCTGATCCTGCAGCAGAGAGAACTCATGTGAAGATGGAGCAAATTAGCAGAATTAAACAGCTGGGAGCCCTGGGTCACATCACACCTCTTCATTAATGTATCCTGGATGACGGCAGTGTAACACAACAAAACCACAAGAATTAAAGTTTACAAAAGAAAGAAAACCCATGCTTTTCTATATTGACTGAGAACTTAAAAGATTTAATAAAGATCGACCATAGTAATCACTGATTTTCAAACACAGGCTGGGACTAAGAGTCCTGGGTGCAAAGCGTTAGCTTTCCAGCTCCAGACCATGTCACCCTATAGAACGGCATAAAGGCAAGCTGGTGTTGGAAGAGGCCCTGGGTTTAAAATCCAGCTCTGACTTTGACTATATTCACGGATGAGGACGTTTGGGTCACATATTTATACCTTCTGAGCCTGTGTTTCCTTCTTATACAATGGGGGTAACACTGTGTGTTACCAAGTTTCTTTGCTTAACCAAACTTTCGTCGGGCTCCTGAACCTTCTCCTAGGTCCATCTTTGCAGTTCTTTGTAAAACCTAGTTTTAGCACAAACCCTTCTAAGTCAGTTTAACAAGAACTCTCCTCCCCTTGGTATCTGATTGGCTCTGTATCCTCCACTCCACCCCCAGCTGATGTCTGATCACCCTGGCCTGTCTTCAGCAAGAATCCTTTTTGGTCATTTTAGCCAGAATCCCGATCACCCCATGATTCCTCTTAGTAATTTCCCATCCACTGCCTCCACCCTGCTACTTGCTTGGCCATAAATCCGCACTCACCACTTGCCCGTGCTGTATTCAGAACTGAGTCCAGTTCAATACTGAGGTCTCTTTTCCCTGCTGCAAATGTCCTGAACAAAATCTGTTTTTACCGCTTTAACTACTGCCCAGCTCTGGTTTCTCTTTGACTGCCGCCCCCTGCCATGTATGGTCCACCACCAACCTAACCACCCTCAAGAAAGCTTATTCTGACCCTTCCAGGTAAAAATGAGCTCCAGCTCCTCTGAATACTTCTATCATTTATCCATGACTTGATCATTTGACGTTTTGCCAAAAATAATCTCGTAGTGTAGTTATTTTCCAAGGCCCAGATACTTCCCAATGAGACTATAAACACACTGGTCATCAACCATACTTTCTTTATCCACCCCAGTCCCAAGCAGAGTCTCTGACCTTGATTAATTCCTAATCTATTAAATTTTGCCAGTTGACTGTGGTGTGTTCTTTTTCCCTCTCCTGAAGAAGTTAGCAACTGCCATGCCTGAATTTGCAATTCAACCACCATTTCCCTCTCCATGTGCTTGCGTCCTCCTTTGGGGTCTCTCGACTTGGCACAAAGAATCTACTGAGACAGTTAATTTTTTTCTCACTATAATATGAACTTGAATTAAAATATAATGTATACTAACTGTTGTTTTAGAGGTTCAAGACGAAAGTTCCAGAAGACTATTGCAGGAAGAAATCTTAATGAACTGGTAAAACAATCCCTCCACCTGGCTCTGGAAAACTTCCCAGCCAACTTCTCAACAAGCTTTCACTATCCATTATACCTTCTCTCTCTCTCACATTTTCCACCTTTCCCCACCCTGGACGTGTGTTCCCAGGGATGGCTGGAGGACGTCCCTACACACAGTTAATTCCTTCACCACTCATTTAAATCATCTCTTTTTCAAAGGAACCCAACAAATCTTAGAGTGGAAAAGTATCGTGAGTTAACTGATTGCTTCTTCCCCGTAAGGGAATTCCCAGGAGTGGGAGGCCTTGACTGCAGGGGGATTACTGCTGCTTCTCTCTGCGGGAGAAGGAAGGAAGGGGGCTCTGAGCAACGAGGGTGGTCAGGGAGAAGTTAGGTCAAAAACGACAAAGGTCTACCACACTGCAAAAGAGTAGAGCATTTTCTCCCTGCTTCTCTTTTCTTTCAGCCGATAATCCTGATAATTATTTTACAGGGAAAGGTCACATTCTCCTAATCAGACTTTGAGTTGTGAATGAAATAAAGTTGAAAACATCTACCTGTTCTCTTTGCTTTCTGGTTTTCTTCCCATCATCTCAACCTGCAGCTCACTCCTCTGATTTCCATCTCCAAAAATAGAAAAGAAGGGGAAGATTGGGAGGAGAAAGCCACCTGCCAGAGGAAGCAGAGCTGTACTTCGGAGAGTCCCTCACCTACTCAAAGTGTGGTACAACCTACACACCTGCCCGAAAATTACACACATCTGTGCCCTCTGCCCCATGAAAGCCCTGCTAACTAGACAAGGTGCCACATGAAAGTATTTCACATTTGGAGAAGAAAAAAAAAAGTGCAATAAGTCACGCTTTAAAACACTCTACTAGGTGCTGCTGGAGACCCACAGATGTGTAATCTTCAATCTCCCGCCTGCAACCTAGCCAGGAAAATAAGCACATAGACACCATCATCCAGAGCTAACTGCATAATGGGTACCAAACAAATAGTAATGGTAATAATACTGGATCCTCTTTGGACTGTGCTAGTGGCTTGAAGGTGGGGGGAAGGGTATTGATTCCGTGTCCTGCCCTTCACACCTCCCTTCCTCTCTGGGGTTCCCTGCTGAGGGGCATGAACACAATAATTGGCATCATTTTTATAGATAGGTGGACAAGTTTCATTTTTTTGATGACTTCCAAATCCAGAACTCCTTTGGTAAACAGTGTCTGCGTACAAAGCTTAGCCACAAAGTCTCCCTGAAGTTTTCTACTTTCTCCAGTCCAATCTATCCTGGGACTGTGGAGCACGCCCACAGCCCTGCAGCAAACCAACCTCACTGAGCGCTGACACAGACCCCCGAGCATTGCGCTGGGGTTCTGGGAGGGTCCCACCCACGCTGTGCGCAGGGAAGGCCGGGGGGCCTGCCATGCATAACAGGCAAGGGGTCCTCCAGCCGTCCATGGGAACACAAGCCCTTTCACACTTGGCCACAGACAGGGAAACACGGCCCAAAAGGACACAGGGCCCCATGAAGGACAGCCTGAATCAATCATCTGACCAACTCCTCCTAACATGGGAGGAACTTGTGAGGAGGATGGTGGGAAGAGGAACCCAAAGGATTCCCTTATTTTCTCTTCCCCCTTCCCAGCGATGAATTCTGGATATGTTTCATTCCTCTGACCTACAACTGTTTCTATCATTCTCGAATTCATTCCATCCCAGTAATGATAACGAAGTCTAACTAAGGAAGACTCACAGTTATCTCATGCCATTAGACATGTAGGAAATAGACACGCAGAGATGCTCCACCAGCCCCTACTACAAAGTTAGCTGGACGAGGCCCTAAAGGATGGAGAACCTGACTTTTTTTCATTTATTTACTCATTCATTTATTCATCACTGCATCTATATCACATCACCTGGACCCAGCACATTAAAGCAATCTGCAGACCAATTGAGACCTAGAAATGGATAAACAAGAACCCAGGAATGCAGGGCAGCAGGTGGAACCGATAGGCATTGAAAATGCAAAGGTTGCAACATTTGTTTTGTCTTTTTGAAACAAGGCTGGAAACCACAAGGCCTAAGCCCGTGACAGCCTTCTCATGACATTTTCAGGAGCCCTTCATTCATGGAGACGAATGCATTGTTTTGAAGGACAGCTCATATTCAGTTAGCCGCGCAATATCAACCTATACAGGTTTTTTAAATTATCATTATTTTAAAATTAAGGTGAAAAGTGTTCAAATGCCACAGAGCTCCTGAGCTTGTGAAAATCTGGAAACCTCTCCCATGACCACAAATGACCTGCCCCCATCCACCAACTGCCCAACTTAATTTGATGGCTTCATTTACCCTGGAAGTGCCAGCCCACGTCCTGTGTTGGAAAAGTCATTTGCTCTCGGAAGGTATTCTCTGGTCATTCCCTCTTCTCCTTAAAGCCCATCGTGTGGTCAGAAAAAGACAAGAACTCAGGTTAAACCCCAAGATGGCCTTTTTTCCTTCTGATTTCACAAACTACTTTGGGAAAAGATGGCCTTTCTGAGACCGCTGAGCTGACAGATTGTAAAATACGAATCTGCACCATAAGGGTAAGGTCCTTATTCAGCAATGTATCCGAGTGTTTGGCTCATAATAAGTGCTCAAAGCATATTTACTGGGGGGAAAAAATGACTATGAATATGGAGATTGTAAGCAGTGCTCTGAATACTTTGTGGGCTTTTAACACTTTGTTGAGGATTTAAAACAGTGGACATCCTTAGGACACTGCTTAGTAAAGGTCAGAACATATCATTGAATTAATGACTGTGTAAAGTCATATGCTATAAACTATCAATAGTTATCAATGATCCAGGGGTGAACATGCTGCTTGGTTGGTTGATTAGCTGGAGAAGCATTTGTTTCATCCCTACATATCTACAAAGTGTTACAAATGCATTTGAAACGAATGGCATGAAAGACCCATACTTCCTTAAAATATTGCCAACTACAGGCTCTGCAGACGTTAAGTTTGCCCTCACACTAGAGCAACTACCTTAGGTAGCACCTGCTGTGTTATGAGGTTAAAAATTTAGAAATTAATGCAATGTTGCTTATATTCCATTTCCAAGATTCTGGTTCACTAATTCACTTAAGGCCAAGACCAGACCCAGGTAAGCTGAAGAACCTTCATTAAGATAAATAAAAGTCGGCCAGACCTCTGGGAGTGGACAGGAAACTCCTTCGATCTGCTAAGAAATGTCTGGGAGCTAAACAGATTACCATGGCATTGTAAAAGGATTTCTCAAATCAACAGCTCTGAGAGTTTATTCCTTTTAAATGTAAGTAGGCAAATATCCTGTCCAGCAAACAAACATACAAATGAAGAAAAGAACCAAATCACAGAAACTGGGGAAATAGTAAATCATCATCATAATAGCATTACAACAAGAAGAAGAATTGTAATTATTTTCCATCTTCTAATCCAGAAGCAATAACACGTCAGATAAATTTACGATATACTTAGGTACTGCAATAGTTTTAATGGGTGGTCGCTATTAAACGTAATAAAAAATGTAAAAGCAATTAAGAATGAGACCAGAGACATGAACTTCAAAGAATGATGGCCAGGGCTTCCCTGGTGGCGCAGTGGTTGAGAATCTGCCTGCCAATGCAGGGGACACGGGTTCGAGCCCTGGTCTGGGAAGATCCCACGTGCCACGGAGCAGCTGGGCCCGTGAGCCACAACTACTGAGCCTGCGCCTCTGGAGCCTGTGCCCCGCAACGGGAGGGGCCGCGATAGTGAAAGGCCCGCGCACCGCGATGAAGAGCGGTCCCCGCACCGCGATGAAGAGTGGCCCCCACTTGCCGTAACCAGAGAAAGCCCTCGCACGAACCGAAGACCCAACACAGCCAAAAATAAATAAATAAAGTAGCTATAAAAAAAAAAAAAAATTAAAAAAAAAAAAAAAAAAGAATGATGGCCAAACAATATCGTCGAAAATAACTATGTTACTACAGACTCCCAACAGGATATGAAAAAAACCTTACCTCAAGATAAAAACAAAGGCATGTTTCCTGATAATAGCATTGAAGCCAGGGTATTATTCTATTTTCTCCTACTAAAACAGAAATTACATTTCTTCCAAGGAAGAGTGTTGATATACATTTTATCATTCCCCCCCCCCCCAAAAAACATAGTAATAACTTCTCCCCCATTTGGTGAGGTTCTTTTGTGAGAGTTTTATTATCTGCAGTGGCAGGTGGGCCTGTGTTTGTTATACAGAAGTTATCCAAGGAAGGGGCAAATGTCTAGTATTAATTGATACACTCCCTGTTCTAATTATTTTTCCAACTCAAGATACACATATGCAACATGCTTCTACAAACGGTTTTTGACACACTCTGAAAACATAAAATGAAACAATCCCACTTACCTGAAGAGTGTTATCTTAATTAATATGCTCTCTAAAGGTTGCTTGTTTGTTTTGTGTTTTGGTTTGCCCCAGCAGAGGTGCTTTCTCCTTCCTGGGAGAAGTTCAAAGATCTAAACACTTGTGACACATTTGTGACACGTTACACCTGTATTCTGGTTAAGTGTACACCTATCTTTTCTCCTCAGCTGGATTATAAATTCCTCACATTTCTCCATATCCCACTTAGCAACTGTACCACGCCAGGAGCAGTGAGTGATCAATAAATAAGTATTTGTGGAATTAGGGAGGGCAGGGAATACATACTATTGCTTTCCTTATTTACATTATAATGGTCATCACATACAGTGCCTTTCATTTTTTCCTAAGAGCCAAGTAGAGAAAACCTGCATTTAGTATACAAGGAAACTTTCTAACAAGACTGATTTGGTTCTGCATCCCAGCTTCACCACTCATTTAGCTGTGTGTCTTGGGCAAATACCATAACTGCACTGGGAGAGTTTCATTTGTAAAATGGGTATAATGATGGCAACCTCTGGATTATTACCAGGATGTAGTGAGATAACAAACAGGAAGGGCTTAGCACAGAGTGAGCACACCAAATAAGCTCAAATCATTCGTAGTGAGAAGATAGAAAGCAGCATTATGTCCACTTTTTGTAGTTACCAAGGTTGGTTTTCATCTTGCTCAATTCCCTAAGATATTCTAAATGCAAAAATATCCACTCTCAGCCTGGTTCCACAGAGCCCACCGCAAGGTGGGAGATCTTCCCCAAGCCCAGAGCCTAAAACGGTTGAGCAGCCATCGTGCACTCCAGTTGGGCAAGTGGAGTCTGGCAGGTTGATCTTTCTCTATGTGCTGGAAGCTTCCCTCAAAGTCATTCTTGGATTAAGGCCATTGCAATTCCCCTCCCCAAGGGCACCTGCCCCAATCAGGGCTCAGTGTGAGGGGGTCTCCACTCTCCTCCCCGGGGAGTCTCGGACACACTCTCTCAACCCCCTTTCCACCATCTTGTCTGCCCGCATTGTACCCGCTGCTCTTCTGAGAGCATCCTTACTTGGTGTCCCATTATTACTCATTCTTGGTGCCAGTCCCAGAGTTCATTTGGGTAGGGCATGTTATCATTTAACTTTTCTAGGAAAGATTTTTTTTCCCCTTCACGCTCAGTGTCTTTCACCTGCCACCATCTACAGCATCCTGCAGAAAGAACCCTCGCTGCAGAGCCAGCACGGCTGAGCCTGGACACCCGCTCCTCTGTGACCAAGCAACTTCCCAAACATGGTTCACACGGAGGGAGGCTGCCTCGGGAAGCAGTGCAGCTCAGCCCTCAGAGAGCATCAAACACCCGGAGAGCGGCAGGTCTGGGGCGGACTCCGCCATCTGTGGTGTTAATGAGCGCCAGGCTGGTCCAGGCTGCTGACCACACATCACCCTTGGAGGAACACTCTGTTAAAGAACCTTTGGTGTCACAGATTAAAAAACAGGAATTCGTGAAGGGAATGGAGAGCACAGCACTCAAGCAGGTGATGCTCACCTTTACTTCTGCCTCTACTGCTGCTTCCTGCCGTGTCCCCAGCTACACTGCATCCTCCCTGCCGCCATTCAGGCTCCACGGTGACCACCCCTCACTCTCCCAATTAGCATAAACAGGGCACTTACTATGACCTAGGTGCTCGAACTACACTATCACAGCCCACACTCCCTCATCTCTAAGAGAGACACATTATTTGCATTGTGCATCAAGTTTAGAACCATCAAGGAATGTTCCCAAGGTCACAAGAGACAGAGGTAGGTCCAGGGAGCAAGGCCTGACCCTTAAGCTGGGTGCTAAGTCCACTCCCGCCTCCAGATCGTCCCTTCTGGACCCCATCAGGTCTCATTTCCTTCCTAGAGAAATATTAATGTCCACGTGTGGTGTCTGCCCATTCACACACGCACTTGTTAGCACAGACCTTTTAGAGAAACGATATCAACTCTTAACAGGATAACCTGGCTTGTTCGTTGCAATGTGTTGAAGACACAGTTTTGTCCAAATGGATCTGACTTCAACACCCTCAAAATGCATCCAGGTCTCCCCACCCAATCACCCATTTGGACACTCTCTGAAGATAAATAGGAAAGTGTCCACTAGCAAACGTGGGTGCTCCCCACGACAAAGAGGGCAAGATGGCCTCGCCCAGAGGATGGTGTCACTAGAATTCTCCCCGGCTGCACTGCTCCGATCCTCGTCATGGTTCTAACAGAGGAAATCAAATGAACCGAATGCAAAAAGATGTTCTGCCTCCCAGCAGCTGCCTGACCTTTAAAGTTCTGTAAACCTCTTTGAATCTTGGGTTAAAATTGGAATAGAGTGATATACCTCGCAAGATGGTGTTCAGGAATAAAGGAGGTAAAATATGTAAAGAATGTTTGGCACATACGAGAAACTCAGTAAATTCTAATTCTCTCTTTTCTTACCCAGCTTCTGATTTTCCAGAAAATCCTCAACTTTACGCATTGAAAACACATTAGGGACCCAGAGTCCAAGGACTCCCAGATCACCTGAGGAGAGTTCCCAAAACGCAGAGTCTCAGGACAAAACCCTGGACCAAATGAATTATTAGCTCCAGGAGTTAAGCCCAGGGATCTGTATACTCTAATGTACAAACCCTGCTTGCAAACCACCTGTTTGTCCAAGATCAGAACATTTGGTCCAAAAACCCATCTGTGGTTCTACGGGGTGAATTAGACCAAGGGGCCTGCTGCTGAGGTCAAAGGTTTCAGAACTGTTCTTCCTATTTTTTTGGAGATTTCCTTTTCATCCCTTTCTCCATTTCTTTTGATTTATAAATGTACAGTTTTCATAAATCTGATTCTTAGCTTACGTACACTGTATTAAAATCAGGCAAACCCAATGTAAAAAAAAAATCCTTGCACGAAAACACTATTATTGCACAGAAAGTAAACAAATGAAAACAGGAAATTCAAAACCATTCTTCCTATGGTAGCTCCAAGTCCTCATGCAAATATAGGTATGAATGCATCAATTCAGCAGCTGACTAGACAATAAAATGACTGTATACAGACGGGCAGGAGAAACGCATTCAGTTACTGTCAGAATAATAACTGCATTTCTTGACTGGCGCTCGTTAAAATGCCCAGTCAGAGCTTCAGATTAAGGTAGCTCTAATGCACAGTCCGAGGACTTTTAGACTCAAATCTTTTTTTTAATTAGATTGCTAGATGTCACTTCTCAAGTCCTTACGTGATGAAGCATTAAATTCCCATAGGACCCAGGTACCTACTAGAGAGACAGTAGTTAGTTCTCAAGTCAGCGTGTCAAGAAATATTTGAACCATTATCTGTCACTGAAGTGGCTTATGTGGTACGTAGAACAGAACTCTTAGCCAAGGGGAAAAACACTAATAAAAGGGTGACCTTCAGCAACACTTTAGTTACACTATATGTAACAATTCGATGATTTTTTAAAAACTACAAACTACCCATTAGATCCTTTATACAAACTACCCATTAGATCCTTCAAGTAGAATCGCTCTTCCCAACCCCATGTCAAAAACAAGGTTGCGTTTTTATATATTTATTCATTTATTTATTTTTGGCTGTGTCGGGTCTTTGTTGCTGCACGTGGGCTTTCTCTAGTTGAGGCGAGCAGGGGTTACTCTTCCTTGTGGTACGCGGGCTTCTCATTACAGTGGCTTCTCTTGTTGCAGAGCACGGGCTCTAGGCGTGCGGGCTTCAGGAGTTGTAGCACACAGACTCAGTAGTTGTGGCTCACGGGCTCTAGAGCGCAGGCTCAGTAGTTGCGGTGCACAGGCTTAGTTGCTCCGCGGCATGTGGGATCTTCCCGGACCAGGGCTCGAACCCGTGTCCCCTGCATTGGCAGGCGGATTCTTAACCACTGCACCACCAGGGAAGTCCTGGTTGCATTTTTAAAATGGCTTCCTGCTACCTAGGTTCAAATAAATAAAAATATTGCTAAAAGCCAGTCTTGATAATCCAGAAGCTGGCCATGAGTACTTCAACCCACCCCTGTCTGGAGTCCACCCCTGGCACTTGGCCAGAACTCTTTACAAAGCCTCCATGCTGTTAACAAACTATGTGCACTTTAAAATGCAAACAATGGTACAAATGAACTTATTTACAAAACAAAAATAGTCACAGATGTAGAAAACAAACTTATGGTTACCATGGGGGAAAGCGGGGGCAGGGGAGATAAATTGGGACATTGGAATTGACAAATACACACTATATATAAAATAGATAATTAATAAGGACCTACTGTATAGCACAAGGAACTCTACTCAATACTCTGTGATGACCTAGATGGGAAAAGAATCTAAGAAAGAGTGGATATATGTATATGTATAACTGATTCACTTTGTTGTACACCTGAAACTAAAAACATTGTAAATCAACTATACTCCAATAAATTTTAAAAAATAAAAAATAATAAAATGCAAAGCGTTTGGCAGCAGTCAGCACTCAGGAAGTGCTGCTTTGGGCAGGTTCTCCCTTCCCCACCTTCCGACATGATTTTTCTAGGGACACAGCTGACCGCTTCTTCCATCCTGATTCCTTGCTAAGTCTTCCTTTTCCTTCTCTGGTTGCTCCTTCCCTGTCACCTCTGTCCCCTCCTCTGCCTCACCATTAAAGGTTGCTGTCCTTCATGCTTCATCTTCTACTCACCTTTCCTCACCCTTTACCCACTTTCCCTCAAGCAACTGTATCTACTCCCTGGGGACAGAAATAACCACGTCCTTGTCCAAAACTCCCATGTTCCTAAATCCAACTCAGACTTCTTTTTCTGAGTTCCAGCCATGCAAGTGCTGACTTGGCGTTTCCATTTGCACGGATCACACACACAGGAAGCTTCACCTCCTTCTGCAGCATTCCCCGTCCCCTTCCTGACGTGCACGCAAGGGCTCGTACCAGACACCCAGGAGCCAGCCTCCACAGCCCCCTTCACAAGCAACCCCCCGTCATAACCAAGCTGAAGACATGCCTCCAAAACCATCTCGAATCCTCTTGCTTCTCTTCATCCCTCCTGCTCCCTCTCTAGAGCGAGCCCACATCCTCACCCCACTCGGAGCCCCGAGTTCCCTGCAGGCACCCAACATCCCTTTCTGTCCGTTCTCTGCACAACCGCCAGTTGTGACATTTTCAAAATGGAAATTTTATAACTGATGTACTTAAAAACCCTAAAGTGGTTTCCCAGGCTTTTACGACAAAGTCCAGAACCCTAAAAATTCCAAAATAATCTGATTTTTCTCCTTACCTCTCAGACCTCAGTCTTGCCTCCTTTGCACTGACAGCCCTCTCTGCTGTTCCTCTTCCCTGCATCAGGAATGGAAATGTCCTTCTCTCTTCCTTTCTCCTCTTCCTCTTCCCACTCCCATCAGAAATGTCTCTTTCTCAAGGAGACTTTCTGATATCTTTCAAACTAAGTTACAGTCTTCTGTTCTATGTTCTCATGGTACCTTGTACTTTTGCCCCTATAAAAACTTAGCACAATTATATATATATATATCTACAATAATATATATAATATATATCACAATCCCTTATGTAACTGTTAATTCTACCCTATTAGCTCGGAAAGAACCATGCCTACTTTCTTCACCACCAGGATTCCAGAAAGCAGTAGAAAGACTAGCAAATAATGGATGCCCAGTAAATATTTGTTGAAGCAGGAAATCAGTAAAGTGCACTCACTGCTTCTCTTTTTCTATCACTTACCTACACTGTTAAGCGATCTCATGATTCTCGTAATTTATTTAAGCAACATCCTCAGAATGGCCCCTACAATCTCTCTCACAGGTCAGGAGTGCCTAAATCTAAGAGGAAAGGAATAGGATTTGGGGGGCTACACAAATTCATTGAAGAAATGGTAAATTAACGACAAATTTCTAATCCATTTTAATGAATGAACAGATACGTCCTTGACTGACCTGCAGGTAGGACACTGCCTTAAGCTGTTCTGGAACTCAAGGACCTTGTGGAGCCAAATGGCCCATGATGAGGATGAGGTTGAAGAAGAGTACCACACATATATGATTAGTCTCTATCCTTTACACGTAATTTTTTTTTAGTTTTGTTTTTTGGTCCCGCCATGTGGTATGCGGGATCTTCGTTCCCCGACCAGGGACCGAACCCACACCCCCTGATGTGGAAGCACGGAGTCTTCACCACTGGACCACCAGGGACATCCCTACACATAATTCTTAAGTATCCTCTGGGGCTTCCCTGGTGGCGCAGTGGTTGAGAATCTGCCCGCCAACGCAGGGGACATGGGTTCGAGCCCTGGTCTGGGAGGATCCCACATGCCGCGGAGCAACTAGGCCCGTGAGCCACAACTACTGAGCCTGCGCGTCTGGAGCCTGTGCTCCGCAACAAGAGAGGCCGAGATAGTGAGAGGTCCGCACACCGCGATGAAGAGTGGCCCCCGCTCGCCGCAACTAGAAAAAGCCCTTGCACAGAAACAAAGACCCAACGCAGCCAAAAATAAATAAGTAAATAAGTAAATTTATTAAAAAAAAATTTTTTTTTAAGAGAGCACAACAATAACGTGCATGATGTAGATGCACAAAAGACTAATTATTTTACACAGCTTCACAACCACGCATTTACTGTCTCCATTCACCTGTTACGAGTTGGTTCCTTTTCCTCCTGGGCTGCACAAAGGAAGCACTGGCATAGAACCAGCGCATCATAAAATTGCCAACAATTCTTACTAACAGGAAGTAGGTAGATAATATTGGCAACTTAATCATTTTCATGGACTTTTCGATAGTATTTTAAAAAGAAATATTACTGAGTACATAATGAGTTATTTAGCAAGTTCCTGGAAATACAACTATGAAAAAAGTTAATAAAAGTGATTTAAAATGGTGGAATGATTACTCATCAATACAGTTAATACACTGGGCAGGTTGAACCTAACAATTTTGCTTTTTACAGGCAGTTTGACCAGCCATTTTTAATTTATCCTACTAAGTAATGTGATCATGAAATCCAATTAAGTCGGCAGTGATAAAGCCTGAGAGTATTTCTCCACAGCCCCTATATCAAAATGATTTGTTAAACACAGAGCTTTAAAAGGCATCCTCAACATGCCAGTGAAAGGCACTGACTATGGCCTGACCCTCTGCATTTCCAGTGGTAGCAGATGAAATCAGACATAGTGAGCATGCCACCTTTAAGTGTTAGCGCAAAACCTTAAAGATTTAGTGAAGTCAGACAGACAGAGAAAGAAATATTGTATGATATCCTTTATATGCAGAATCTTAAAAAAAAAAAAAAAAAAGATACAAATGAACTTATTTACAAAACAGAAACAGACTCACAGACTTAGAGAACTTATGGTTACCAGGGGGGAAGAGTCGGGGGGAGGGATAGTTAGGGAGTTGGGGACTGACATGTACACGCTGCTATAAAGGAAAAAAATAAAATAAAATGGATAACCAACAAAGACATACTGTATAGCGCAGGGAACTCTGCTCAGTATTACGTAACAACCTGAATGGGAAAAGAATTTGAAAAAGAATAGATACATGTGTACGTATAACTGAATCACTTTGCTGGCCACCCAAAACACAACACTGTTAATCAACTATACTCCAATATAAAATAAAATGTTAAAAAGAAAGATTTAATGCAAAACCAACCTGCAAAATGCGAAGTTGAACACAAGAAAGAGCACGTAGTTCATATGGTATTTATCTACCGTAAACATGGATGGCTGTTATGTCTGCTCTGCATGTAACTATTCGGCTCACCCACTGCAATGAGGCAGCAAAAGGCAAATCTGTCTCCTTTCCAAAGGACAGCTGAGCCATTAAGAATGAAATGACCATTGCAAATTGGAACCCTGCCTATTGCAACCAATTTGGTCGGAAGTGAGGTTCAGCTATGCCTCAGGTGTCAGCACCAGTCTCTTTCAGAGGAAAGGAAAGACTAGACTATCTTGTGTCTGTCTACTCACTGGCAGAAATAAACTATTGAATTTGCACTGTAATATATTTGGGGTACCACTTGTTACAGCAGTTAGCCTACCCTAACTAGTATATCTACTATGAGAAAGGCAATGTTCATAAGGGACAAATTCCCTTAAGTAAGATTCAGTCTTTGTCAGTATTTCTATTAAAAACAGCATGTATTCCTTTTCCTTATTAAAAGGAATATACAATCACTATAGAAATTTTAGAAGCACATGAAATTCCTAACATCAATAATTCTAATGCCTCACTGATAACATTTTGTTATATAGCTTTCCAGGTTTTTATTTCTCTTTAGATTGACAGATGGATATAAATAGATAGATAATAATAAAAACAATTATACACAGTCTGCATTATAATATTTTTTCACTTGACAATATACTATGAATGTATCTGTAAGTCATTATACTTTCTTCTACAACAAGATTCTTAAAGACAACACAATCCATTATATAGCCATAAAGTTTTATGTAACCATCCTCCCACTGAAGGACATAGTCTGGAACAACGGGTAGCAAAGGTACAGAAAGTAGATAGAGAAGCAGACCATTATGGGGAAGAATGAACAGTAGGTGTAAATGTAAAGATCCCTCCAGCCACTTGGCACGTGGGGAGCCATGCCATCAGTGTAGCACGGGGTTCCAGGTAGGAGAAGAAATTGGATAAGAACACTTGGATAAAAGGTGAATGCCTTCTAAGCCATTCTAAGGAGTTCAGATTTTATCCTGATGGCAGCTGAAGAGGTTTAAGCAAGGGTATAGTACCATCTTTTCTGCTTCAGAAAGATCATTAGCAATAGTTCAGAGAATGAATTTAAGATGAGGAGAATCCCTGAGCAAAGATAAGAGGCTATTACAGTAAGGCTGAGAACTGCTACAGAAACAGTGGAGTTGGGGTAGAAGGGAGGGGTCTCAGATGTGTTAAGGAGGTAGAATCAATAAGATCTGGTCACCAAATGGCTATGGGGGAGAAGGAGAGGTTTCCGGTTGGGCTAACTAGGAAGACACTGATGCTACCATATGGTGAGGGGTTAACTAAGCTCTTCTGAGCACTTACTACTCTATGTGGCATAGAATAAGCTGTCACTCCAGGAAGCCGCTGGTAGTAACAGCAGTGACTGTAATAGGAGTAGTGATAGCAGTTTCATCATTAGTATCCAGGTGTCCAGATGGACTGCAGGGGACGTGATGAGATCCTGTTTACCATGAAGTGTCTATAGGACATTTGGGTGGGTTATCTGGTAAGTGCTTGAATATACTGATCTGGAGCCAGAAAATAGGGTCTGGGCTAGAGATATGGACCTAGGAGCCAAGGTTTATAAGCACCATTAGATTTGCTGGAATAGCTGAACTCACCAGAGGCAAAGGAAGGAGCAAAACAAAACTAGACACAACACAGTTGAGTCGTGCCCGGCCCCTGTGGCACTGCCAACGTCTCTTCATGCAGTGATTTACAAAGATCAAATTATTTCTCATTTGACAACTTGTTTCTGTATTGATCCTTCTACTCACAAAAGGACTAAAATATATCATCTTCTTGCCCCAACCATAAATGTCATAAGCTGAGAAAGAAGGTCTTTTAACCCAATTCTGCATGAAGGTGGGAACTCTCTCCCCACCATCAACAGAACTGGTGCCATCCGGCTGGAAACCAAGATTCCCTACTCTCTGTGCTGGTCTCATCCATTTCCACAACAGCACTCATCATTAACACCCAAAACAGTGTCAGATTTACACTGCTCAAATAAATACATAAAGGGCTTCCCTGGTGGCGCAGTGGTTGAGAGTCTGCCTGCTAATGCGGGGGACACGGGTTCGAGCCCTGGTCTGGGAGGATCCCACATGCCACGGAGCAGCTGGGCCCGTGAGCCACAATTGCTGAGCCTGCGTGTCTGGAGCCTGTGCCCCGCGACGGGAGGGGCCGCGATAGAGAAAGGCCCGCGCACCGCGATGAAGGGCGGTCCCCGCACCGCGATGAAGAGTGGCCCCCGCTTGCCGCAACTGGAGAAAGCCCTCGCACGAACCGAAGACCCAACACAGCCAAAAATAAATAAATAAATAAATAAATAAGAAAATCCTTTAAAAAAAAAAAATAAAAAAAAAATAAATAAATACATAAAAATTCATAGTAAAGCACTTTGAATCTTCTTTGTCATTTCATAAAACAAATGACTGAACTTCTTGCTTTAAAAGTTTACAGTTGTAAATTAATATATTAATCATACTTTATAGCTTCAAAGACAGTATCTGCTTCTTGAAAAGACAATGCTCGTGAACACAAATAACTATTTTTGACAGTGTAATAAAATGACCCAAAAGGCAAGGGAGGTGAAAAGCTTTGGAGGAAAGGGGAGATACTTTTTCACTCTCCTTAAGCTGTCACTCCTCTTTCGGAGTGTCCAAAAGTTTCACAATTGTTTTTCCATGACTGCTCTCCACAGAACAAGACTAAAATGAGAAGAGAGGAAGAGAAAAGCTCCACGGGCAGCAGCAGAAGGGGTTTGCATGTTGGGTCATTTCTGAGATGACGACCAGATGCAGTTTGAATGGACCATGGAAAGCTCTTTACTTCCACCTTCTCATGCTGCATATTAGGGAATTGAGGCCCAAAGAGGTAAAGTTACTCACCCCAAACCACCCAGGTACTAAACTACAAAGCTAGAAGTGGAAAGGAGTTCTCCTGACTCTAAGGCTGGGGCACTTTTCACTTGTGAATAAGCTGAGGACACCCCAAGTGTCTGGCTGCAAGGATACCGTGGTCTCCCAGGTGAGGCAAGACATTCACAGCTAGAAAAACTGTTAAACAGGGGCTTCCCTGGTGGCGCAGTGGTTGAGAATCTGCCTGCTAATGCAGGAGACACGGGTTCGAGCCCTGGTCTGGGAGGATCCCACATGCCGCGGAGCGGCTGGGCCCGTGAGCCACGGCTGCTGAGCCTGCGCTTCTGGAGCCTGTGCCCCGCGACGGGAGGGGCCGCGATAGTAAAAGGCCCACGCACCGCGATGAAGAGCGGTCCCCGCACCGCGATGAAGAGTGGCCCCCACTTGCCGCAACTGGAGAAAGCCCTTGCACGAACCAAGGACCCAGCACAGCCAAAAATAGAATAAATAAATAAATAAATAAATAAAAAATAAAAAAAAAAAGAAACAAATTATTAAAAAAAAAAAAAACTGTTAAACACATCAGTTTTTAAAAAACAAAGATAACATAAGGGAAATTTGAAATGCACCACGTATAAAGTATGGAGTAAAACATACTTTATAAGGTGCTCTGTATTCAAAGGCTAGAATGAGTATTTCTGGCAGGATCGTTATTAGGACTGTCATGGAAGCAGTAGGATATAGCTGTCCCTTGAAGGACACAGAATTTCCGTGGACAGAAATGAGGGAAGAAGTAGACCCAGGCAGAGGAAGTGGCATATGGAAAAACGAGAGGATGAGGAAAGTACATGGCCTGTTCATGAAGCAGACTGGATAAAATCGTTCACATAGTACAAGTGACAAAGATTAGGCTTGGTTTGGATTAATGAGGACCCTGAATGTCGGGGTCTAGAGGTAACTATGATGCATTCATTGAAAGTTTGAGCAGAAAAAGAGGTCTAATAAAAGTAGTATTTTAGAATGATTCCTCCTCCAGTGCAGGGTCTAACGAAAGTCAGTTTGGAGCAATGGACAGAATAGAGGCAGGGAAATTATAAAAAAGGAAACTTAATGAATAAATCAAATCAATTAAAAGATGCTGATACTAATCCAAGCATGATAAGGTGTCTCTCTGGACCATGTTGATAGCAATATGAATAGGAGTACAACATTCTTATGGTGACTAAAGGCTAAGTTTAATCTTTAAACCTTTTACTGGTTTTTATTAAACTATGATCGATTGTAATTTTGTTATCTGGTGGCTTCAGATTCAGGAGCCTAAATGCTGGGTAAATTAAGAGTTGAATAGATGAACACCTCTGTTTCTGAGAACTTTTGTTTATTAATGACAGTGTAATTAGAAGCACTAACTTGGAATAGAAAACAACAACAATACAAAAACTGCTCACCACCACTTCACACCCATCAGGATGCCTATCATCAAACCAATAGAAAATAATACACATTGGCGGGAATGTGAAGAAATTGGAACCCTTGTGCATTGCTGGTGGGAATGTAAAATGGTACAGCTACTGTGGAAAACACCATGGCAGTTCTTCCAAAAATTAAACATAAAATTACCATATGATCCAGCAATTCCACTTCTGGATACGTATCCAGAAGAACTGAAAGCAGGGTCTCGAACAGATATTTGTACACCCACGTTCACAGAAGCATTATTGACAATAGCCAAAAGGTAGAAACAACCTAAGTGTCCACTGACAGATAAACAGATACATGCAATGGAATATTATTCAGCCTTCAAACGGAATGAAATTCTGACACATGCTACAACACAGATGAGTCTTAAAGACATTATGCCAAGGGAAGTAAGCCAGTAACAAAAAGGCAAATACTGTGTGGTTCCACTAAAATGCGGTAAAATATAGTCAAATTATGGAGACAAATTAGACTGGTAGTTGCCAGGGGCTGGAGGAGAGGGAAAAGGGAATTATTGTTTAACTGGTTTGGAGTTTCAGTTTGGGAAGATGAAAAACTTTTGGAGACCGATGGTGGTGATGGCGGCCTGTGAATGTGAAGGCTTAATACCACTGAACTGCAACTTAGAAATAATTTAAATGGTAAATTTTATGTTATTACAACTTGGGGGGAAAAACACTCACCAGAATAAGACTGTGGTCCAAAAATGCTTGACTTTTTAATAAAATTCCCACTGCAATGAAAGAAAAGTTGCCACGGTTTCTGAGGAAAAGATGTGCGCCATCTCAGTGGATGGGAATGAGGACCTTGGAGGAAAGAGTATCTCAGAGGTGTCCCGACTTGCAAAGAAATCGAGAGCGGGGGAAATCTCAAAGCTGTGGTCCTTGTGCGCTGATGGCACGACAACGAACTCTGAGCAGAACATCTCCGTGCAGGCAGCCACCAAAGAGCCTTCACTGCCAGAATCACCGCCCGAGGACAAAGGCTAATGGCAAATTTTACCTGAAACCTCGACAGCTGCCCTTCTCCTCCTCGGTAGACAGAAAGAACCTCCGCTCCAGGTCTGCACTGGGCTGCAGCCAGGATGCTCCCTGCGGTAGAAGAAAATGCCGCCACTGCATCTGCTGCTTCACGGATGACACATCGCCCGTGGTGTCTCCAGGGCCAGCCAAGAAAATGGAGGAAAAGGACCTCATTGTTCACCAGAGCCCAAATGGATAGGTGCCGTCCCACCTAACATTCTAAGCAAGAGCTGACAGGATGTTCACGACAAAGGAAAGAATAAGTGAAAAGTCAGTCACCCAAACTCTTTTCTTATTACTTCTGAGGGATACAAGCAGTCTTTTCCATCTTCAGTTACAAGAACTGAACTTACAGGGCTGACGTGGTGAAACACCTATGGGGGAGATCAGGGAGAACACAGAATTTCTGAGAGCTGAGATCTAGTACCCAAAATAAAATTGGTTGGGATGATTTGGTAATGGGTCTGCTCAAAACAGTGGCAGGGATTCATTGACGATCGAAAACCCCTTCTGTGCTTGGAAGTGTTTACAACACACGGAATTCTGTTCCCCAGCTGGGGCTATAGAGTACACAGAATACGGAATATTAAAATCCAGGAATAAGTTATGAAAAAACAAATTTTAGGAAATTAAATAACCTTTCTCGGAAGCCCAAAGGTTGATCCAGAGGAGGAAATGGTGTCCTGTTCTAAATGCTACTTCCTACAAAGAGGCTAGCTCACCAAATCACAGACCTGAAGAGAAAGAATCAGAGGTTTTGCTTGTTTTCTCCAAAATTCAGCCTAGAACAGTGATTGCCACCATCCAGCAACACCCTCCAACAAGCATCCGGGATGCTTCACTCATTTATTCATTTGATTATTCAACACGGATTTAACCCACACAGGTCAGGCAACATGTGTCTATCAAAGAGGAAAAAAGATACAAACTCAATGAGTGATAGTTATAACTCGGTGGTCTTAGTAAGCCCCTCAATTTTTTAGCTTCCTTTGCCTTAACAGCAATTCCCAGGCTAGAGACAAACATTTGGGAAGACAGTATTACTGCTGTGACTTTCCAAACGCAGCAAAGCAGAGAGGGCTTCACCTCTCTGATCATGACCCCTCCATGCCCCGGGCTCACGGGTGTGCCCACTACCAAGACCCTAGGGCCCACATCAGGCATGCCCCCTTGTGCTGGGCTCTGTTCAGCTCACACTTGCTGGCACAGTAGAGCGAAAGAAGTAATTCCCTCCTCTAGGTTCTGGGCCTGACCTCCTAAACCTGGCTCCCAGCTCCAGAAGCAGGCAGCACTCAGAGCTGTGCTCTTCTAGTTCCCAGCACACTGACTGGGGCAGACCTCCAAAGCCAGAGCCCTGGGCTTTGTAGCAGGGAAGCCCCTGAAATAGAGATGCAATGCAGGTTACCATCTATGTCTTCATGGGAGGGACAAAGAGCCTATCAGGAACTGAAAGACACCTATTGTAAATTCACATCTTTTTTTTTGCACCGTGCAGCTTGCAGCATCTCAGTGCCGTGACCAGGGATTGAACCCAGGCCATGGCAGTGAAAGCCTAGAATCCTAACCACTAGGCCACCAGGGTACTCCCAACATTCACATCTTGTGATCTAGGACTTCCATATTCTGACACACTTAGACCCAGACAGCCGAATTCCAAGGTGTCAAGAGAAGACTTGTCAGTGTGGCCATGAGCAGGCATCAGTACATACTTGCTCTCTTGAAGACTCAGATCCACTCATGGGCCCCATCATTTACCTAAAGCTTTACCCTGCAGTGTCCTCACAAAGGAAACAGAGATGAAGGGAAGACACAGCTGAAGCCTGAGTTAGGAACTGATAGCTCTATCTCCCCTGTACCATCCAAGCTGTGAGTAAACTAAGTTTCTTTTTGTTTTTGTTTTTGTAGTTAGTATAAAAAAAAAAAAAAAACAGGATATAAATATGGCTAGGTCCTAATGGGGAGAACCAAAGTTAGGATAGTTTCTCAGGAAACTATTTTCCAAAGGGAAAAATATCCTGGTTCTCTGGAAGACTAAAAAAATAATGTCAATTACCACTTAGGCATCTCTTTCTAGGATGGCTGGGTGGCAAGTCTATGTTGGGGGGGGACTATTTCCTAACTATCAGATCTATGCCAAGCAGAGATTCGTCAACCCATTTTAAGCTTTCAACTTCACCAAAATTTCTTTTTTTTAAATCTTCTGCGACCTGTATGGATCATTTGCAGATGGAGAGTCAGGAGACAAGCCTTCAGAAACAGGCTTACCTCAAGCCCATCACAGCCCTAAACAATATGAAAACACAGTAATACGAAATACAGCCTCTCAACTAGCACTTAACTCAATAAAAGTTAGGTCTGAATTCTGTACATTTGCAAATAATTCAACTTTAGATTTTAAAATGTGACAGGCTGCATCACTAATCAGCTGCTCAAGTATTAGAAAATGACTGATATTTGGGAGAGTCATACATTAGGTCACACATTCTTTCATGATGTTACTTTCATTTTAACTTAAATTTCATGATAACATAACAGCACAGAGTAAAATGTGCATGCACAAATTTAGAGCATTCACACATGAATGGAAAACTGTCTACAATAGCCATTTCTGTTATTTAAAAGTAAGGACATTAAAAATTCGTTCTCACTTTCTTATGAAAACTTTGATGAAAACATGTTGTTACACTATTGTTTTTGGTAACAAATTGCATGAGTCCATAAGAGCCCTAATTTTTTTTTACTTTTTGTTTTCTTTACAAACTTTATTATATACTTTCAATGACTAATAATTCATGAATCCCTACCACTGTTTCTCATTATATACTTTGTTTTCATTATCATTCATTTATATAAGGCTAATCAAGATACCCATTCAATCAGAACTATCTATAGACATAATTTTTCCATATCCTTTGAGCATATCAAAAACAACCAAACAAAAAACCTAAGTATTGCTAAGTACTGAGGGCAGATGAGAGTTTCAAGATCTTTGGACATCTGGCCAGTTCATCACTTGTCACTGAAATTTAAAAATAGGTTTTAAAAGATGTTACATTTATAATTAAGAAAAAAATAACAGGAGGAAAATGGGCATCGAAGCAAAGGAGATTTCCTGAACAATGAATAGATTGCATTTGACAAGGGCAATAACCCGCCCAATCACGTCTTTTGCTCTCATTTGCTATAAGTATACAGGCCAGCGGAAGCACGGCCCATTGTTTTGACCCTCAGGGCTGTTGAAGCTTCCTGGTCTTACCTAATATATTAAGACATATGGTAAAACCTTCCCTAGATCCAGAGGATTTATAGATCTCCCACAACTGATGAGAATGATCGCCTAGTGCTTGTAATATATTCTTTTTTTTTTTTTTTTAAGAAAATTTTCGTGGTTTTATTGTATCATGCGGCATTGAAACATCTGAACAAATCAATATCTCAGTGGTGAGGCAGCTGCTTTCTCCTTCACTTCTTTGGGTTACTAGAGCAACTTGTCAGTAGATTTAAAAAAAAAAAAAAAAAAGACAACCTTCCGCATTACTTAACTCTTTCCAAGGCATGCGCTGGTACAACACAAACTTCTCCCGTCAGATGCAACTAGTCTAGCGGCCAAACATCATGCACAATACCTCGGCAGCAGTAGCGCACTGCGCCCACTCCCACCGCGGCCCTGCTCATTTGTGTATGATATTTGGAGCATCTGGAGGAGCATGAATAATATCGGGAAGAGGAGGGAGGAGGAAACAGCATGAGTGCCTGGCTGGGAGGAGGTCAGCCGAAGTTGTGCAGGGCAAGCCTGAACATGTCATTGGTGCAAACCCAAGCATCATTGATGTTCTTTAATAGGAACATCTGGTGGAACCCCATGATGGGGTCTTCATCGGCCTTAAGCTGGCCCACAACCATGCTGATGATGCAGCTATGTGGCGTGGGCTGACGGTCCTGCGCCGTGATGCTATGCTGGATTTTCTGGAACGGAAGGCTAGACAATTTCTTCACAATGGCAGCTTTCCCCTGGAATTGCTGTCCTTCCCACATAAGGCATGACGCGTCAATATAAATTGCGTCTAGTTGGGTTCTGTCGTTATCAAATAACTGGTAGTAATGTTGAATGAAGCTGGATCCAATCTGCTCCCAAATTGGCTTGTCTCCCATTCTGGAGCGTCACCCAGCCTAGTTGAGACCCGAGGGGCTGGCACGATGGCTGCAGCGGCGGCAGCAACCCAGCGCCGTCTGCCTTGTAATATATTCTGATTCAGATATTTAAATTCACCTTTTAAAATATTTTTATTCCAAAGAGTTGTTTTCCCAGATGACCCATCTTGGTTTCATTTTTTAACATAAATATATATAAATACATACACGGTTTCTCTACTCAACAGAAAGAAGTGTTCTATATACAGTATAGAATTGACAGTAAGATTTATACAGTTTAAAGAGAGCCATCACAAGCACTTGGGAAATTACATTTACACATGTATTTATGAAAGACAAGCAGTCAAGCTGTATCTGTTCCTATTGCTATGCCCTTAATACAGCTTTTATTGAGAACAATTCTCTTCAATAGTTGGCTGGAAAATCCTTGCAGCATTTCTGTCATTTTCATAACACCATAAGGTCAGCACACTTTATTAAATAGTTATTGAGAACATGAGAAAAAGAAAGACATTGATCATAAATATTTGATAAACATGTTTGCATTATTATACATTCCAATATGATATACTGAATATTTAGATTGGCTTGTAAGAACACAAGTGATGTACAAATCTTGCATGGCCCAATTAGAGATGTTATTCAGCATCAGTATTTTTACTCCTTTTTGGGAATCAGTTACAGCCTAGTATAACGGCAATGCTTTGAAAACTAGAAGTGTAGTACATCAAACAATGATTTGTTTGAATAACGGCAATTTAATTGAACAAAATCATTGAAATTATTTTGCATTCCAATAAATATAAAACCTAGAAATGTCTTAGCCTGTGTAGTGAGCAAGAGAGAAAGCAAAGACTGGGAAGAATTTAACTGTAAAGGAAGTGCAATTCACACAAACCTCAAACATAAGGCAAACAAGCTATGAGATTCTGCGTTGTCATCTAAAATACACTACACAGTTTTTGTTTCCAAAAGTCCATTGTTCAGAGAAGAGCTTCTTTTTATACAGACTCTACTCAGGAGTTTCTCTTAGATGGGGGGAGGGGGCGGGGAGGAGAGAAAAAATAATTCAGGGAAGACTTCCATTAGCTCAACCCTAAGGCTAATCTGTTGCACGTGTAGTTTCTACACTAGTAAGCAACTTGTAGGAAACAACACTGCAGCTGAGCAAAGGAGAGCTGGAAACTGTTCCCCTGGGTATGATATCACAAAATGACTTGCCTAGATCCCCTCTCCAGCCTAGCATCAGGGCTCAGGCAGGAACACAACCATTGCGCCCCCAGGGCAGCTTCGTGTGGTTAGATAAGAACCCTCTGCTCCATCACTCTCCCTGAAATCTCCTGACCAGAAAAGCACACAGAAGCAGCTCGACCACGACAAATCAGTCCCTATTCTCTCTGTACATTTTTTTTTTCCAATTTGTGTTCCTTTGCCTGGTAGGCTCTGAATGGCATTGTTAAACCAGACCACACAACTGGAAAAATTCACAAGTTTTCACACACATACACACTTTTACACCCCATATTCCAAGTATGGATTTACTGAGTTTCCATTATATAAAATAGCTTACACTATTTACTTATAGCCTACAATGTCACAATAACTACTACGTTCGTAAAACTCCAAGAGAAACTTTGAGCACGATTTCAGTTAGTCTTTAGCTAAATCTATTAGTTAAAGTTTCACGCGGTATCGTACTTTAAAGTACATAACCCTAAAATCACCAAACATACACAATAATTACACAAACCTGAAGCAGTAACTTCATGATTTCTTAATCAACTACATTACACGCAGGAGATTTCCAGTTCATTAAAAAAAAAAAAACCCTGCTTTGTTTAGCATGCCACAACTTACAACTATGTATTTCCTTTGGCAAACAAAAGGGCAAAACTACCTTTAGTGAAGCTTTTTCGGCTTAGAAGCACGAAAATAGTATTTCTCCAGACAACATGAATTTTCCATTATCCAAACGTCCTCTGGACCCTTACAAGAAGTTTACCCCTGAAAACTGACATCTCTTTCTAGTTAGAAGGCGTAACTAACGCCATGGCTTATCTAGCAACACCCCACCCCCCATCCTAGGCACCACTGCCAACTACGATCCCCTTTATATTAACTTCCACCACGTGCAGTAGATGATCCACAACTCACATGGTTTGGGGTAAAAGCAAAATCCTTCCTGAACTGCATACAATAAAACACCTGAAAATGGGATGACAGCGTGGCTTAAAATGTTTTGTTTCAGATTCTCTAACAGAATAACATATGATGCAGTACAATGGTGAGGAGCTTTTGTGTTTCCTAATAAGACAGCTCCCAGCAGAGAGTTTCCCATGTTTTATAGTGACATCTATCAGCCAGACCCGGGGAATCCCAACGTCACTCAGCTTTCTTCAGCACCACTGTTTGAGAACAGCTTCCGGCCACAGAGTGGTGCAATCTTAACAGGTCTCTGGCGCACAAAGTGCATGGTGAAAATAAGGCAATGGAGGATAAGCAATGCTCTTCCCTGACATCAAAACCAAATCGTTAGGCATTAATTAACCGCAGGCTACAAGCATCAGAAATGCCAATCAGAAATTTAAATAACTGGCCATCACCTGATACGAATTGAAAAGAGCTGACACACTTTGCATCACAGGCAGACTGAGCATGGCATGGTGCTGAGTTTTGTAAAAATTCAATTAACCCAGCCATCTATCAGACGGATACATCAAGACCAGGGGAAAATCTATTATGCATGTTAGAATTTGTGATGTGTAATCATGTTAATTTTTGGTTTGAGAAGAAACCCCTCTATGTTTTAGTGATTACATGATCATCAGGAAATTACACAAATATTTAGAACCTAGAAATTACTTTATGAATGGCATAAACGTAATGCTACTTCAGAAATGTAATCAGATTATCAGCTGATTTCTCAGACCTGATAATACTAAGGAGACCTGGGAAGAACCCTCTGCAGTGGTAAAATCGGGAAAGGTCTTTGAAACACGATTGCTAAACTTATCTTCCGAAATTCTCCTTAAGGGCCTACGTGTGAAGCTCTATAATGACGCTCATCTGTTCCGACGCACTGACGTGCCAAAGCATACTCCAAACGAAAAGACTGGGAAAACAACAATTCTTGACACGATGTCACCAAAAAGAAAACACCCAACTTTATACTTCTCACATACACATTTTCACAAGGTGCAGACTGCACCTGTCTGTTCGGACGTGACTTCGCCAAAATCTCTGCCACATCGCAAGGGGAATCGCAGTGCTCCGTCCTGTTCTTGTTGGACTCTCCACAGACACAAACCCCTGACCAAGTCCACACTCCGGACTCGAAGTGATGGGAAGACTTTACAGTCCTGTCTGACTCACCTTTCCTCCTTCAGAGGAAAAAGCCCCTCACGGCTGCCCTTAACAGCAACTCCTAACGAAAGAGTTCAAGAAGGCACGCGCAAGAAAGCAGCCGGCCCATTTCCATTCTACTTGGCGAATGAAACCCCAAGGAATTAAAAAGTTTGAGGCGGCCCCAACCGAGGACCAAACTTGGGCTTTCAGCAATGGCAATGCCTCGAAACAGGGACACTGGAGAAGGCGCTGCCCGTGGAATCCAATCCGCGAACCTTCCTCCTCTGAGGATCGCCCAGAGTCTTCCAAGCCCGAAACTCCACCGCTCAGACCGCGTCCGCCCGGAAGCCGTCGAAGCCCGGCGCCCGCCACGCCCCGGGAGTGCGCCCTCCCCGCCCCGCCCGAGCGCGCCCCGCGAGGCGAGGAACTTACCGCACCGCTTGCACAGCACCCGGCTGACTTCCTTCTTGAGGTTCCGGTCCGTCTCCAGAGGGGGGAAGGCTGCTCGGAAGGCGGCCGGCGCGCGGCCGCTGCTGTTGGCATCGGGCTCCATGAAGAAGATGTACCTGCTGTCCTCCTTGAGCCGCCCACAGGAGGGGAACGCGGGGTGGCCCCAGGCGCCCAGGCGCACGGTGAGCAGCGAGTCCTTCTTCAAGCCCCCGGCTTTCACCGCCCACACCTGGTGCACCTTCACCAGATAGGGCGCCTCGTCTCCGGGCTCGGCGGCGCTGGGCGCGGGGCCCGCGGGCCAGTGGGACACGGTCCCGTTGGCGGCGGGCAGCGCTCCCGGGCCCGCGGCTGACGGCTGGCGCTCGCCTCCCCACGCCCCTGCCTCGCCCGCCGCCGCCGCCGCCTTCCTGTCGAGTGCCCCCTGCTGCCGCCGCGGCGCGTGCACCTTTCCCTCGATCACCACCGCGGCGCGCTGAGCCAGCTCCTGCACCGAGCCCACGCTGGGCGGGGACTCGTAGCACACCGAGGCCCCCGCGGGAGCCACCTCGTCGCTGGCGGCCGCCTCAGGCGCCAGGACCGCGGTCCACAGCAGCGGCGGCGGCGAGCGGGCGGCGGGGCAGGGGCGCTGGGCCCGGGGGCCGGTCCTCCCGGAGCGGCGCGGGGCGCGTCGCCATCTCATGGTGCGAGGTGCGTGCGGGCTCCTGGCTGTCGGTTCCGACTCTGCCTCGCTCTCTCGCGCTGCCTCCCTTTTCCTCTCCCCTCCTCCCCCCGCACCCCTCCCCCATACCCTCCTCCTAATTTATTTATTGGCGGGAGCTGTGGGAGAGTTGTTTACGGGAGGAGGAGGAGGAAGAGAGAGAAGAGGTGGGTGGAACCACAGAAAGGCCAAGCAGTATAAGGGTAAAAAAAAAAAGTTTTTTTAAGCAAAATAGAAAAAAAAAAAAAAGCCGCCGCCGCCGCCGCCGCGGTTGCTGGGAGTGACAAGTCGTCCCCGCGCCGCCGCCGCCGCCGCCGCGCCCGAGCCCGGCTGTCGGGGCTGCCGTCACCGGAGGAGGACGTGGAGGTGGAGGAGCGGCTCGGCGGGGAACAGTCCTTTGTGTGAAGCGATGCTGCGGCGGCTGCCGAGGCTGCGAGCGGGCGGCGGGGCGAGCGCGCGAGGGAGAGAGCCCTGGAGGCGGAGTTGCGTGCCTGGAAATCGCTGGGCGGCCGCGGCGACAGCGCCCTGCGCCTCGCCGGCCTGTTTACCTGCGGGGCGCGCTCGGCCCGCGCCTCCCTTCCCCGTGCTGATGCCCGAGCCCGGCCCGCGAGTCGGTCCTCCCGGGTCTTCCCCGGCCTGCGCGCCGCCTCCCTCTCCGTCGCCCTGACTGCTGCACTGGGAGGCCGGGCGGCGACCAGGCTGCAGTCCGAGGGGGCTGCGGAGATTTCCCGGGGGCTGAGAGGTGACGCTTCGGTGACCGGGGACCTGTTAGCCGGCGCAGGAAGGAAGGGGGCACGCGGGAGATGCGGGGCCTCGTGGCAGAAAAGTTTTGGGTGAACTGGTTACCGGAGAGTCCAGAGGGAGCAACACGTTCGCAGGAGACAGGCTGCAATTAGAACAACTTTCTGTCTCGCTCGCTCCCCTGCTAACGCGCACACACAGGGAGCTCTTCAGGTTTGCTGCCTCTTCCACGGCTCCCCTCGTGGGACGCTTCAGGCTTGATTACCCTTGCCTTTTCTGCTGTGAAAATTCCCCGTTCGCCGTGATTTTCTGACCTGTGGGGTACTGCTGATCTGAGCACTGCTTGAATAAAATAGTGGCTCAATAATGCCGCTTGGTATAAAGTTTCAGGCACTTCGTCAACTAGTCCGTTTTTTAAAAAAAATAACTGAATGAAACGAAGGACGCCTCCGTGCCTGCTGGTACAAAGGATCCCAGGCATGAGGGGCTGTAGGTTAAATATTGTTCCATCTGAATATCACACCCGCCCCACCCTAACTCATCCCATCCCCCTCTGAACCCTCCACCCGCTGTCCCGCCAAATTTAAGAGGCTACTTTTATTTTTTTAAGAGTTTTTTTTTGTTTTGTTTTGTTTTTAATATTTTGGGGATTGATTTTACTTTCTTTTTTTTAATTTTTACTTATCTTTTATTTATTTATTTATTTTTGGCTGTGTTGGGTCTTCGTTTCTGTGCGAGGGCTTTCTCTAGTTGTGGCAAGCAGGGGCCACTCTTCATCGCGGTGCTCGGGCCTCTCACTATCGCGGCCTCTCTTGTTGCGGAGCACAGGCTCCAGACGCGCAGGCTCAGTACTTGCGGCTCACGGGCCTAGTTGCTCCGCGGCATGTGGGATCTTCCCAGACCAGGGCTCGAACCCGTGTCCCCTGCATTGGCAGGCAGATTCTCAACCACTGCGCCACCAGGGAAGCCCCATCAACAGAATTCTTTTATTCAAACTACCCTGAACAAAAATATCTTTCGATTCATTTTCAAGGGCCCAAGTGGTGTGCAAAGTGAGAAGACACACACTAGGGAATTTGATCCATACCCTTCCAAGTCTTAAGGTCACCCAGGAGGCATTCTCGACCTCTTCACCCATGAGGCAGCACCAAATTGTCCTCCAGAGAAGGACTCCCCGACTATCACGTCCCTTTTGTCTTATGGCTGAAAGGGGGTTGGGATCTGGGAAGGACATCTACCTCTGTGAGCTGCACACCAACTCCGGCTCACACAGCCTTGATTTCTGGTAAAATAGGATCAAGCCTCCAAAAGCAGACAGGTGAAGGCAGGCAATGCCTAGCAGCAGAGGTGTCCAGTGAGAGGGCAGTAGGCTTTGCCAAGGGGGAGGATGGAGTCAGGACGTGTAGATGGTTATCAGAAGCAACTGCCGGAGGGACCAGCTTGTGCTATGAGAGCACGCCCTCCAAGGACCTGCCTCTCCCTTTCTTTGGGTTTTTCCTATTTGAATGTGACCCCCATGGGACCAAGAACCTGGTCAAGATTCTTGTGGAAACTGGCCATAACCCTCAGATTTTCTTGAACAAAGCCAATTTCACAAAATATTCTTTCAACAAGGTCACTTTGATAGGTGTATAACTAAACTATGATTTCATGGAAATGTTCTAGAAGACTTTCTATACAAATGATCTTTTTTAAATTAAAACTATTGTTTAAAGTCTTAATTGTTTTAAAGCAAAAACAACGGGGCAATAGCTTATTATGAAGATATGAACAATCATTTATGGAGCCCCTCTGTGTGAGGTGCTAAGGTACAAAGGTGAGTAAGCAAAGCCCATGCACTCAAGAAGTCTAAAATCGTGCTCTCTGGGTCCTACCATCTCTGCCTTTTAAACAAAGGAAGAACGGGATGGACCCCCTGGGAGTCACTGGACCTAGGTCCCGAGACCACACCTAAACTGTTCCCACCTTTTAAATAATCCAGTCCTCCTGCTAGAGGCGTATCATCCAACTACTGCCAACTTCCGTGTCCCCTCTGGACGCCTGCAATAACTTCCTGCTGGTATCCTTCATTCAGGGTACCGGGGTTCTGGTAACTGTCCTGTCCGCAGCCCCTCTCTTGGTGACTGTCTTGAACTCACTCAACGCACTGTCCTGCCTTTGGATATCAGCACACCAGGAGGGCACCTCTAGCCCGTGCCTCTCTGGGCTCCACGCCCTGGGCTGGCCCCTGGGTGTCCTCACCCTCCATCAGAGAGGTAGAAAGGCTTGATTGGGAAGAAGCTCTGAGGACAAAGCCCCCTGGTCCCTCTCCCTTGCTGCCCCATACCCCTTGGCTGGGGGCAAATTCACCTCTATGCCACTTTAGCCCTGCTCAGCCTGGAGCAACATGGACAAAGGGTTTCGTCATGTCCTTCTCCCTGCTTCTCAGATCTTTCTGGTCTCTGGGTCACAACCTCAAGTTTATTGTGGCGGGGGGGGGGGGGGGGCGGGTAGGGTGGAGGTGGGTGGGAGCGGCCACCATCCAGTGGTGTAAGTTCTAAGCTTGGAAGTCATTCAGAAACCACCTTCTCTTTCACACCCATTATCCACTTCATCCATTTTTACCTACTTCATTGTCCCTCAGATCTATTTATCGCTCATTTTTCTCCACTGCTGTCACCCTCATCCAAGGCCATACTCTTTCAGTTGATAAAAGAAATGTTCACATACTGAGGTATGGGGCAGTCATTCTGGCTTAATTTGAATTTTATGCTAACTAGAACAGCCCGTTTGTGGCTATCAAACCTACTTTATACATCTGCTTTAGTTATTAAAGAAAAGGGTGCACTGACCAAAAGTAAAGAATGTCCATGTTAAAAATAAAGATGAAATGCCCCCCCCCCTTCCTGGGACACCACTGCTGGTGTTCCTTCCATGAGAAGACCCCCTTCCCAGGTGCCAAAGTCATACTGACTCGCTGTGTGCGTGCTGATCTGGTTTTTTGAAAACCTAAAGGAATGTATCCCTGACTTGTTTGATGATCTTTGTTCTGACAAGACATAAAACTGTGCTGAAATCCATGCTTCTCCAGAGCAGTTTCTCAGAGTAATCTAAGAAGCTGTCTTCTGGGCTACAGCCCTCAGTTTGGCTCAAATAAAACTCTTTTCTACTCCTATTATAGACTGTTTATGGATGATTTTCATCGACACAGGAAACAATTGAAAGTCTGACAGTTGACAGTTCAAAGTAGATGACACTCTTGTTTCCATCAATCCATTCTCTGCACCTCACCGCACGGCTTCTAGCCATGCTGGCTTTCTTGTTATTCCTTAAACGCTGTGATTTCTCTGACTGCAGACGCTTTGCATATGCTGTTCCATCTGTCTGGAATTCTCCTGTCTCCCCTCACTGCTCTGACTAATCCTTACTCAGAGAAGACTTCCCTGTTGCCAAAGACCTTGTGATTTCCCCTTTCTCTACTATTCCATTACGTTCCTTCATTTAGATATTTGTATGATTTTTTAAATTAGTGTCCATTTCCCACACTATCCTGTAAACACTATAAACAGAAACTGTATCTGTTTCATTTGCTATTAAATTCTCCGTAATTAACACAGCACCTGACTCTTGGTAGACAGCCAATTAATATGAAAGATTAAGTAAATGAAGAATATATAGTAATTCAGAGCTCACATTCGAGAGCTAAACTGTACTGTGTTTGAACCTTGGCTGTATCACTTACAAGGTGTACGATTTTGGATGAGATACTTGACCTAAGCTTCAGTTTTCACATCTTTTTAAGATGAAGGCAATGAAGATTCCTACTTGCACTTGTAAAGTTCAAATGAAATAAATACCAAGTATTTAGTAAAGGGCCTGACACATAAAAAGGGCTTAATAAGTCGTCTGCTAAGGAGAGGATATATCCAATGATAACAATATAATAATGGGATTACAGAGTACAGGAGGAGGCCACAAGGCTTACAATAATCAAACACCCATGACACTACCTCCACCTTAAAAAAATTACTTTCATAGCTGTCATTTTGGGGAATTCTTTCCTCTCCTCTGAATCAGATTCTAGATGGAAGTAATGACTATGATATATATTTTTTAGTATAAATGAGCTTCAGAACCAGACTCCCAAGCTACAGATCTTGTCGCAGGCCTAGGAAGTTGTATACAGCTCAAGTGCCATACTACACATTCACATCTGTTTTTTCATTTAAATTATCATCTGTGTGTTTGTATAACAAAAGTGTTACTCCCCTGTTGGGTACAGTTTGGAGAGGAAATACTAGATTTTTCAGGACATATCATTGATCTGTAGTGACAAGAAAAAATATTCTACATCAGGGCTGTCTCAGAAAACTCAGGAGTCCTGGTTACCAGAAATTCAGTTTGGTGGGAAGATGGCAGAAGAAACAAACCATCCTCATTGTTTCCACAGTGTGGCAGACTTCAAACTGATTCTTACAACATAAAATGTTCGTAAATTTCAATCTATCTTATTGAAAGAAACAAAGCAAAATAGCAACAAAGTTCCTGTTCAGGGGTTGGGAATGATACTTCTTATTCCCTACAACCTTCAACCTGCTGGGCCCTAACAAAACGAAACTCTGGAAATGAACAGAAGACAAGGCAGCTTTAGAGTCTGGAATGTTCCAAAGGAATCATTCCTATGAGTAGGGAGACAGCCACCCAGAGGGATGACAACTCACCTCCTCCTTCACCAGAATCATCCACTTCACACAGGGGTGGGCAAACATTTCCTGTGTGGCGGCCAGAGAGTAAACATTGCAGGCTTTGTGGGACAAGAGTCCTCCACGGCAACTACTCAATTCTGCTGTGTGATGTGAGGAGAGCTCTAGACAGTATGGAGAGGATTGAGTATGGCTGTGTTCCAATAAGGCTTTATTTATGAGCCTTAATTTTTGAACTTCATGTAATTTTCATGTCACGATGTATTATTCTTCTTTTGATTTTTTCCAAGCATTTAAAAACGTAAAAACCATTCTTCGCTTGCAGACCTTACAAAATAAGTAGTGGCTGCATTTGGCCGGTGGCTATGTTCTGACCCCTGGCTTAAGACACATAAATAAATATTAAGTCACACCTATGGATTTCCTAACTGCTCTTCGAGTCTTCAGGATGTGCACAGCAGGCCTGCCCCTAACTGGAAGATAGAAGTTGTATATTGCACTGCAGAGATGAAAGAATGGAACTAATAGACAATTTTTTAAAATCCCATGAAGGAACATTTTACACACACTTTACAGTTTATTACACAGCTTGGCAAACAGGAAGCTTCTAAACAAGCAGGGCAGTCATTGTAATCCCTGATTATAAAACCATGGCAGTGAAGGTTTAGAAAGTTCAAAGCAATGCTGTAAAACTACTAGGCAGCTGAGCCAGGGACAGAATCCCTGCTTCTAGCTCTACATGTGCAACTGGAAGCCAAGGCACTGCATCCTCAGTAGATGCACCCCTCTTTGAGAATTCCCCACGAATTCGGCAACAGACCAGTCGAGAAAATGGAAAATGTTGACAAAGTAAATGTCACTATTATGCACAGTATGGGTCTGTACCTTTGTCTACCATCCAATCCCCACTTTTGTCTCTACTGCTGTGCTGCGAGAGTACCGTCCCCCCAAATTGAGGTCCACCTCGGACATGTGACCTTATTTGGAAATAGGGTCTTTTCAGATGTAATTACGATGATGTCACACTGGATTATAGTGAGTGCTAAACCGAATGACTGGGGTCTTTTTCCGAAGAGGAGAGGACACCCAGAGACACACACGGGGAAGAGAGCAGGCTGGCGTGACTCAGCTGCAAGCCAGGGAACAGCAAGCGTTCTCAGCAGCCACCAGCAGCGAGGAGAGAAGCGGGGACCTGACTTTCAATCAGAGCCTCCAGAGGGAGGTCCTGCCTACACCTTGACTTCAGATTTGTAGCCTCCAGAACTGTGAGAGAATAAATTTCTATTGTTGTAAGCCAAGCAGTTTGTGGTCATTTGTTACAGCAGCCCAAGGAGATGAACACAGCCACCCGCTAGCACTTTGCATCTAGAAATACCTTTGAATTTTGTTTCCCTGAAGACATCACTCATGTCGAGGCCACACTCAGGAGAGGCCTTTCCCACCCTTCTTCACTGGCATCATCCACATCCCACCCTTCAAGAATCAGCTCAGGGTCCCTTTCTCCAGGAAACACTGTCCTGCCCCGTCCTGCCAGGAGAGATTGGGGACCCCTCCCCTGTGCCCAGATGGTAGTGAGAAAAGAAATTTTCACATACTGAGGTATGGGAAAGTCATTCTGGCTTACACAGGAGTTAACTTGAATTTTATGCTAACTAAAACAGCCTGTTTGTGGCCTATCAAACCTACACTGTACATCTGCTTTAATTATTAAAGAAAAGGGCACAGGGACCAAAAGTAAAGAATGTCCATGTTAAAAATAAAGCCGGTTTCAAAAATAGAGCCGGTTTCAAAGCCTTACGTTGAATGTCCTCTATCACGATAGAAATCTAGCAGATCGGCATCGGTGGGAGGGACCCACGATTTTGCTACCTGTCCCCGGTTCTAGATACCCCTCCAACTCCAAAGCATGTTCTCGTGTTATCACTGCCTTCATGAAAACCAAGGTGCCCCTTTTCAAAAGCTCCCACCTGCTGGATGTCTTCTCTCGTGGGCTCTCTGGGGGTCACCTGCCCCAGACAGACCACAGAGGAGAAGGTCTTGGGCCAAAGATGCCCCAACAGGCAAGACAAGTTCAGCCTCCACTCCAGCCTCCCAAACACAAAGGCATTCTCCTCTGCGGGTTTGCAAGCTTGTTTTGTTTACAACCAGGCAACATGTGCAGAGGAGAAAGCTGACTGTATCCTGACCAAGAAAAACAAAAGTCGGGCAGCCGGTTTTTTTTTAAGCATTGTGAGTAGAGCTTCGGCAATAACATCTCCCACCCGAAATAGCTGTGTAAAGGAGGCGGAGGAGAAGCCCTTGTGGAGGTTAAAGAAAACAAGAATTAAAGAGTGAATGTGATTTGTGGAGCCGGAGAATGGAGGCATCTACACCTCGGCGGGAAGGGTGTCCTGGGGACCAGGTGTCCTGGAGGAGTCCTCCCAGCACATCCCCATCCTGCCAGGACTGGGAACCGAACTTGCCAGCTTCGGGTCTAGGCTAGAATTCAGAGGGACTCAGGGATGTGGAAGATCAGTCCTGGACCAGCTGCTTCTGAGGACCCAGCAGGTGGGAGGACACACCTGGCCAAGTGCTGTGGAACATTCAAATAGGAGCTGCCTGCACCAAAGCAGGAAGGAAGTTTAAGACCAAGCACATCACCTTCTCCCATGGGGACCCTGCTTCCTAGGAGGCCCACTGACCTAATACCTCCCGGGTGGCAGAACGTGGGGAGAAGGGCTTCTCCTCAGGACCACCGGTGGGACTCAGAGCAAGCAGGGCCCTTGTGGTCCTAACTGCTCAGAAAGGAACAAGGATGCTACAAGCCTGGCCCAGCCTCCTGCCGTGGCCAGCCCTTCCCTTGAAGAACAGTCATCACAGGCAGCAGGGATGGCGGTGCGAGCAGCCCCTCAGCCCCCCATGCACCCAGAGCCTCGGGCTTCCTTAGCACCCTACGGCCTGTCCCTGGTGAGGGCGTAACCTTCACACGGGCTGCAATTTCACTCCATCCCCTTTATTTCAGTACACACCAAGCCCAGACAGTCTTCCAGAGTTTTTGGGAGCTAATCAGTGGAGTGACGGCTTTTCCTCTGGGAACCGTTTTGTTGCTTTCTCACCAAGTTATGTGACAGGCAGACGCCCATCAGGTCAAACAGGACAGTCGCCCACACCCCAGGAAATGTCTCCTTCCACCACATTAAATGAGCGCAGACAGAGTCGGCAAGCGGGAGGGGCGAGGAAGGAGACAGAAGTTTGAGGAAGGACTCAAACTGAAGGTCACAAGAGTTGGGGGACAGCAGGTCAGGATAAAGTCAAGGGGGAAGACCCTATGGTGGAAAACCCAACCAACCCATCACGCTTCCCAGAGTCAGCCTCCCAGCAATGCGTCCTCCAGGAAGCAGCACATCCAGGGTTCAACCCCCTTCACCCAACAAATCCAAATCTACACCCCAACAGGCAGGCACCCTAGCCCAAGACCAGACCTATTTCCACAGACCTGAGCGCGGCTAATTGAGAGAGTAGTAAACCAATCCAGTTCTAGACAGCACAGAAGTTTCCCAAACCGTCAGCTTGTTTTCCTCCCAACAAAACACGGTGATTTCCCTCCGTTGTCACATTTCCTCCCCTAAACTTTTCTTTCTGCAACCCCTCTACAGAGGCTAAACTGCAAGCCGCTGAGGACGGAAACGCAAGAGCAGCCCCGCCGGGATGCAGCAGGAGTACCTTCTCCGTGGAGCAGAGGGGCCGGTGCCCAGAGGCTCGCTGCCCTGCCGAGCCGTGGAGGGCTGCTGTCGGGATGGAGCACGCTGAGGATTACGCGTCCCCGTCTCTGCGACCAGACCTTTTGGCGGCTCGGACCAACTGTGCTAGCGAGGCACTTAGCAATTTTCTGCTGGCGCTGATGCCCCGCCCTCTGCTCCTGCGATTGGCTCCCGGGTCCCGGGCAGGACTGCATTGGTTTCAGACGACCTCACTCATTGCCTTGGCTCCTACTATTACCTGAGCCATCAAAGGAAATAATTCCAGGTTTCATTGACAAGCTGTAAGGCTCTCCTCCAACCCGGTGTGGGAGCGGCCCTGGGAGTCCAGTGGAGGGAAGAGGGGAGAGTAGAAAAAGTGGGGGTGGGAGAGAGGGAGAGCCGAGAAAGGGTGGAGGGTGAGAGAGAGAGGGGGAGGGAGAGAGGGAGGAAGGGAGAGAGAGAGAGAGAGATGGAGAGAGAGAGGGAGCTATCAAGCAATCAGATTCCTGCACCAGCATTTTAACTTCCACAAAACAGAGCCCATAGCAACAATTTTCTGGCTTTATTTTTCCCCCAACTGGTGAATGTTCCTGAGGGCAGGGAGAAATATGACGGTGGTGTTTCTGCCGGTGTAACACAGGCTCTGGGAAGCAGAGCAAGGTAAAGCCTGGAGGAATCTAGTGATGTATTTCCCGGGGCCACCCTGGAGGGCATGTGAAGGTCATTTTAGATTGTTTGGGAGGACAGATTATGCACCTTCTCTGGATTTATCCATCCGTTCTTTCCCTCATGGTCCACCCAACCTGAGAAGACAGTTTCCTTTTGCACCTTATTCAGTCTCAGGAGAGCTGATTTTAAAGTCTGCGAAAGTCTGGAAATCCTCACTGGTCTCACAGGGAGGTCCAGAGAGACAGGCATTCCCCAAGCTAGTAATTCTGCTTGGACCCTGACTTTTGCTTGTTCTCACGTGGCTTCAGTGAATTGCTTAGACTCACATCATCAACCAAAGCAAGGAAGGAGAGGAAAAGAAACTCATCACGGGGTGAGAACAGTCCAAATGCTTTTCCTTGTTCAACAAGGAATCATAGAGCATGAGTCTTACCCTTTTTCTTTCCTTAGTGTATATTTTTCACTGTATGGAAAGGACATCATTTGATAGCGGACAACATTTGATAGCTGAATTTTTTAAGAGGAAGGGAAAGAATTTTAAAAGGGCCTTTTAAAGGAAGCTCTTGGAATATCAAATTTCAGATTAGTTAGAACTCGCCTTTCACCCTTTTCCTTCTGGGATCCGCATGTCTCTGAGCACAGGCTATGGTTCCAGTTCGTCCCCTGTAGCCTCAGACAATTGCAATCTTTATCACCATCTGCATCCTTGGAGGCAAAAGTTCCTGCTGCCTTGCTCAGTGAGCTTCTGCTTCATGGGGATATGCCTGGTTTCCCTAAACACATTGCAAGCTCTGTAGGGGCAGAGCTGGTATCATGTATATCTTTATAACTCCAGTGACAGCACATAGCACTCAATAAGTGGGCTGACTAATAAAACCCAATTCAAAACGCAGAGTGTACCTCTGAGCCTCCTGGCATCATTATTCCACTGTGATCACTCATCCAGCTGGCGGGGTGGGGAAGGGGCCCATCCTGGATTCCAGGAGGTAAAAATTCAGGACTGTGACAGCTACCGCCGTCCCTCCTAGCTCTCAGTGCCCCTATTCTCTCTGGAAAATGAGGCAGCTCTTCACTCCATGTCTTCTTACTCCCTCGAGCGCTGGAAGGAAATGAGAAGATGAGGGACACACATTTTATTTATGAGACATATACCTCAAAAATTAAGTCATTTCCATAGTGGCTTTCCAAATATCAGCATGGCTAAAAGGAGAGTGACCCTCTACTAGGAGTCAAAAAATAGGACAAGGGGTGTAGCAAAGTATTTGTTTTTTATTTCCTTCCTTTGTCTAGGTGAAATTCTTACAAAGCCCCAAGGATGAAATTAACCTTAGCTGTTCCTTTGAAATTGACCCTGTCCCAGAAAATCTGGCACGTTCAGTCATGGAGTAAAAGCCATAAATAATACTTTTATGATTTAAGCCGTAAGATTTCCACTTCCACAAGAAAGCAGAGAGCGAGAAATAAATGGAAGAAATAAATGAAGGTAAAATGAAAAAATAAAAAAATGCAGGCTTCAGCTCTGTGCCTTCACACTATCCCACTTCTCCCCCTTAAGAAAAAATAAGAGAAATAAACTAAATTATAAGAACTCTCTTGAGCACCTATCAAAGATTCAGTCATCCTCAAAGGAAAAGGAAAGCATTTCAAGTGACTTTCTAAAATGCTTTGTCTGCCAAACAGCAAGTCCTTACATGTACTTTTTGCCTTTTGAAGATGAAAGAGAGAGAGAGAGCTGTAAACAGTTGTTTATGTCAGTGCCTTTTAAACTGCCTGGTGGTGGTGGGATGAATTGGGAGATTGGGATTGACATACGTACACTACTATGTATAAAATAGATAACTAATAAGACCCAGCTGTATAAAAAATAAATAAATAAATTTCAAATAAATAAATAAACTGCCTGGTCATAAAATATTCTCTTTGAGAGAAGGATGATCCCTTTGTGTCCCATAGATCAACTGCTTAATTCTGAGAGTTGGAGAAGGCAGATTAAGTATGCGGACTCCACTGGTGCTTGCATTTGTATTAAATATCAGCTCCATACCATTTAAATGCACTGAGGTATGAAATGTACCGAATTCCACCTTGTGGCCAGTGCCCTGGCTAAAGTAGTCCGTTTCGATTTAACAATTTCAGTGCATTAGTGACCTGAAAGGCTTTGGAGGGGGTTCGCGTTCCATTGTCAGCAATTAAGGGAAGGCTGTGGGTTGCTTTATTAAAATACAAATTAAACAGCAGCCGTTGGAGCTCCCGTCCTTCTTGTGGGTAACCACCTGCTGCAACAAATTACCCCGACCTGCAGCGGAGGCTGGAGAAACCCTGTGTTTACCCTCCTGCTTATACCATTTTGTCAGTTATTTATTTATGCCAAATTCTGTTCCTAAAAGGGAAAAGAGGAGAATAAATCTAGGCAATGCCAAGAAAAAAGGAAATGTGTGAAAATGGGAGAAAAAACAACAACAGAAAAAAGAGAGGGTGACTTTCAACCTTACATCTTTGCTAATTGAGTTGAGCCACACGGTACTGTCTTGGAAAACATGATATTAGCAAGATTTCTGAAAACCAGCATTGGATGGATGAAGGCACAGCTTCCGAAGTAGAGGAACTTGGAGGAACACACGCACAGCTTTCTGTTCTGGCTGATGGCTGTTGTGAAACTTTATGTAATCTGATTCCTGCCCCCTACAGCTACCCACTCCACTCCCCAAATCAAACCTGTGGAGCCAGTGGCATTTCCTCTAAGTACAAGAGGAGATTGTGGTTGCCAGGAAGGTGTCAGTCACTGTGAACCATTCTTAATGACTTCATTAATTACTAATGAGCCTTCAGAAAGTTGGTATTAAAATAGACAGGGCTTCCTGAGCTTTGAAGACAGTAGTTTACTATTTACAATACCCTGCTAAATAAAAGCAGGTGATTCTGGGGGTTTCAAATCATGATGATATTGTCAATAACCTGAAAGAGAGAGAGAAAAAGACAGAAACAGACAGATGGACAGACAGCAATCTCCAAGGCTAAATTGCCCACCTAAATTCTGTTTGCTTCAGTTAAATTCTTCATAAGAAACATGGGGCTGAACGCTGTCATGAATTCCTGTCCAGCAATGCACCAGTTGACAGACGCTGGAGAACTGAATGAGGAAGGGCGGCTGCCTTCCATGAAGCTGGCGGATGACCGTGACAGAAGGCACCTTCCAGATCAAAGGGCTGCACACATGAATATGACTCTGGGGCCCCCTGCCTGCCAGGACCCATGTCCTGACATACAGTCTTCTCGAAAGTACCCATCCAACTTGTTTACAAAACCTGCCGCACATCATTCCCTCATTTGTAAATCAGGGTAATATTATTATTTCTAGGGCTGTGGAGAGTATGATGGCAAATCAACCTACAAAGGACCGTACAGATGTCCTAGCACTTGATATTAAGGGACCACATCTTGGCATTGGCGAATATTCGTGGGACACACAGTCACTCTGCTCTATTAGCCCAGATGTCAGATCAGCTCTTGGAGTGGGACCAGAAGATGCTCACAGGGGCAGAAAAGATGCTCCAGGCACAGAGCAAAGCCTTGGGCAGTGAGGTCTCATTTCCTATTGCTTAAGGAAATTCTCAAACTGTCCCGTGATACACCCCATATGGAGAAGAGTCCCTGGGGGTGTGACAGTGTCATGCAAGGGACCTGCCATAAACCAAAGTGGCTTCAAAAATGCATATTTTATTACGAAAGTCACGTCAATTTTGTATTCTACTCCAGAACGTTTGTTTTAGTACATGAGTTAAAGAATGAGTTGCCCCAAATATTTGTATAACACTGAGTTTCCAGGAAGATGCTGCATATTTATGAGTAGCCTGGGGTTTGAGAAACACAAGCCTCAAGTTTCTAGTCTGCCTTCTGCCTGGCTTTCAGAGTCAGGTGAAACCTGGCCCCATCCCACCTGTGTAACTTCCTCCACCCTCATCCTCACGGACCACGATCCCACCACAGCCTCTCTGAGCATGCTCACTCCAGCCTCCTGGCCTCCCGGTGGCTGCCCCAGGGTCTCCCTCGCACCTGCTTCTCCTGTGAGATCGCAGCCCTCCTCCAAGGTCCAGACGCAGCTCTCCTTCCGTCACTTCTCCTGTCTGCCAGGACGCTTCAATTTTACCCTGCACCACACAAGTTAAAATTAGTTACATTCTTGTTTGTATTTTCATTATTGTTTCCATATGGCCATTTTCATATCTGCTACTACATGTTATGTTTATTTGGTAGCCTTAACACCACCCCCATGTCACCCCCAAATCCACAGTGATACCCACAGCAGTTAGGACAGTGCCGGCCCAACACTTAGAAATCCCAACAATGAACAGTTAATGACAACGTGGACAGATCAACTTCTTTCACAGTTGGAAGAAATGGACATCTGGTAACATCTAGCACAAGGGTCATCCCGACCTGTTCAAAACGTTCAGGGGAGAGTGTAGCATCCCATCTCGGCCTCTTTGGCCATCCAAATGCATATCACACTTAGCATCCGGGGAAAGCAAAGAGCTGAAAACATCACAGTGACATCAGGACCGGATTTTCCCTCCTTCTACTCCCTTGTTCTTCCTCCAGCAAGAAGGGAGGCTGGGTAAGGCCAGAGAGGTTTCTTTTAGCCTAAGAATGCATTTAAGTTACCGAGGAAAAGTGATAAACATTAACAAGGAAACACTGGTCTGTCATGAAGACGTATTTGAAGGGAGTACTTTCTATCAAGCATATTTGCCTCCTTTGAAATGAAGAGAAGATCCCGGGGGGAAGGCAGGGGCAGAAAAACTGCGGGGCGTTGGAACTGAAGAGGAAGATGAGGGATGGAACTCTTGGGCTCTCATCCAACATGGTCACCGTTAGCACTGAAAGGTGTCTGATGGAAAAAGCAAATTAGTGTTTTTGCACAATCCTCTGCATTCTATGTTTGGGATTGGCTGGCACTAAGAATGTCTTCAGGCTGGACTTGGGCTGCACACCTTTCCAATTGCTGTGACATAACCAGCAGTTTCCATTGCAATGCCAAAATCGTATCTATTAGGATAGCTATCAGAGTACTCCAAATACTACTTCTTGCAGTACCCTGTCCCAACCATTTGCCTTCCTCTTCCCATTAGTCCTTAATTCAGAAACCCCAGAGATTTGTTCACTAATTTATGAACATATTTCTTCATTCAGCCAAGAAAATTGATTGATCCCTTACCAAATTTCAGGCACCCTTCTTCAGTATGTTTTATAGGCATGTTCAGGAAACACAGCAGTGATCAACACAGATGAATATAGCCTCTCTCGAGCTGAGGGGAGAGACAAAAGTAAAGAAGCAAATATAAAATCATAAGTTTAAATATGTAAATAAAAATTAAATAAATGGGTAGAATAACTAGTATATCAGGTAAGTGCTGGAGAAAAACAGCAAGCAGGGAAGGGAGATGGAGATTGTTAGCTGGTAGGAGGAGGCTGCGATCTGAAAGTAAGTGATCAATGAGGGCTTTCTGGGGAAGATAAAATTTAAGAGGGAACTTAAGGTTGTGAGAAGGAGCAAGGTGCATATCTGGGAAGTGAATAGTACAAGCATAGGAAACAGTCAGATGGAAGGGCAATGAGGCAAGAGTGGGTTTGGAGTATCCAAGGAGCAGAAAGGATGTCAGTGTGTGGAAAACAGAGGGAGCAAAGTGGAGAGGAGAAGGAAACAGTCAGAGAGGAAACAGAGGCCCAGATTTCTAGGGCTGTGGAGGCACTTTGAGGACTTTGCTTTTCCTGTGAAGAAGCCATTGAAGAGACTTGGGTGACATGATCTGACCTGTTTTAATAGGATCTCTCTGGATGCCATGTTGATTAGAGACTGTAGGAGAATAAGGACAAGCCCCAGAAGACGAACAGTTGATTCAAAGAAGTGATTTACTCAAAAATGCGCCTCCTCCTCAGTGAGGACGCAGAGCCGGGATCGGCAAATACTGGCCACAAATCAAATCAGGCGCTCAGCCTGGATCTGTGTGACTGTGAGCTAATAATGGTTCTCACGTTTCGAAAGGTTGTTGAAGAAAAAAGGGGAGGAGAAGCTACAGAAACTGTATATGGCCCACAAAGCCTAAGACATTTAAAATCCAGAAAATGCTTTCCAACACCTGATGGAAGGCATCTGGCTGGTAGGAGGTCCTCAGCAAAATTTGGAAGAGGAATACATGAGTCAATTAGTTCCTGAAAACATTGTAAAGTGATAGGTGTCAAGAAACATTTATGCCTTCACCCTTAACCTTCACAAATGATGCCATTTCCATTCAGCTATTGAAAAATATATTCTGGCTTTCAAAACAATAAACCAGAAGGCATTTTCTCACATAAGCAAGGTCATAAACAACTGTCAGCTAAAGTTGAAATAGCAACAAATCAAATAATAACAAAAAGCATTTTTATAGATTTTTAAACCTTACAAAGCATTTTCATGTTCATTATCTAATTTAATCCTCAAATCAACTCCATGAGATAGTTATTATTTTCCCATTAGAAATGACCACATATTAAATCCTTAGTGATTGCTCAAGAAAAGCTGAAATCTTGACTGTTACATCTATTAATGCCAAGGTTGGGTTTTTTCCCATGGGAACACTGGATGCTAAAATCAACAGGGATTTTCAGCGCAAGATGGCAGACTAGGAAACATTTACTTTCTGTTCCTCCTGAAACCATGTTTAAATAAAACTGTAGAAATACCAAAATTAAGCAACCAATAAAAGCCAAGACATTGTGGAAGTCATCAACCACAGAAAGATTTCAACACATTTTGAGAAGGCAAACAATGAAATGGAGGAGCCATGAATAAAATAATTAAGAAAAGACTACCCTAAGTAGGGTCTGCACAAAGCCAGTCAGCTTTTGCTGAGCTCTGGTTATAGTCAAGGGCAGAGGAAAGAAGAGGGGCCGAAAACAAGGAGACAAAAATCATTTTAGGAACAAAAGTTCATTTAATGAGCTCCAGGGAACACTCAGCCTGCTGCCATACAAACTCATGAATTACAATGGATTGTTGGTAAGCAAGACAAGAAAACAGGGAACAAACAAAACAAACAAAAATCAGGACATTGTTTCTTACTGAACTCTTCTCAAATGAGATCAAGGAATTATGGTTCAATGCCACAGCTGGAAATCATTTCTGCTCCTGGAGAGGTTAGAAAGGGCTTATAATATTTACCCCTTTTTTTCAGACAGAATTTAGGTCTGAGCAAAACCTTTTGTGTCCTCAAACCTCAAAGTTTATTGGGGATGGAAGTCCAAATTAGCTGTCACATATCATAAAAAGAATCTCATGGGCAGAGGGTCAAACTAATTTTGGAATATATGAATTATGCCCAGTGTTATTTTCAATAGATTTTAAACTAAAATATATAAATAAATTTTTACTCATCTATATGACTCTGGGTTCTGAAACTTCTACATGTCACATGCGTGATACAGAACACACAATGTCAGCCCCAGGAGAGAGAAAACACTCCAATGAAGCAAGCCAAAGAAACAAGTTTCAAACAAGGTAAAGTGATGTGTAGACCAGGATTTTTCAATTCTTTCCTGTCATGCTGAAGCTTCCAGCTCCTGAATAACAACACATGTTTCCCTTGCCCTAGACACCCAAGAGTATGTCTCCTCTCTTGGGCATAAGAATCGCTAGAGTTACATATGTGTAGTAAACAGTGGACCCAGCTGGCATACTCACAATGACCAAATTGTGTTGATCGTACTTTAAACCAATACGTCGCTCCACGATGAAGTTGCAATAAATGATATATTTGCTTTCCAGACATGAATGAGATGCCTTACTGGATATACTCCAGGAAGGCCAGAGAAACTGGAATAACTTACTGGTGAATTTCTTTCCGGATAGCCCATGATTTATCTAGAATATAAGCTTTACATATCTGGATCCTTCAAACTAGACCAAAGGGAAAATCTGGGCTGCAAGCCTCAATTAGAAATGTGGGACGCTGCTATGCTGACAACTGGTGCTCCCTGACCTGTATCTTCTGAGACTAGAACCCAGTGTGGTGGATGAGCAATTCATGCGTTGAACAAAAGAAGACCTCCTACATGGCAGTGTATGTGTTCATCACACGTATGGCACTTAGGGCTAAGTACCATAAGGGCCACAAGAAAAAAAACAAAAGTAACACATGAAGCATATATGATAAGGAGGCGCCACAGTCCAGAGCACGAGCTCTGGAATCACACAGGCTTGCTTCGAATCCCGGCTAAGCCACTACCATCTGTATACCCTGAAGAACAGTCGAAGGTTTAAATGTTGTTTTACCAAATTTCGAAAAAGAAGTGAAGAAAGAACCTATCTGCCAGGAAGGGACATCGTGGGGTGCAGCACCCAGTCGGGTCAGGGCTCTGCATCCCCTGCTCAGAAACCTTCGCCACCTGGCTCATGGTGATGCTGGCAGCTGAGCAGCCCTGGAGAAGGTGCTCCCGTCATCAGGCCTCGCAGAGAAGCTGGGGAGGTCCCTGGAGGAGGCGGGCCACAGCCTGGCAAGCTCTGGGTGCCTCCTGCACTTAGCTCTGAACAGGCTCTGGCCCCTGGGCCCCTTGTGGGGGAAGGGCTGGCCGATACATACGCAGGGCTGAGGGGCCTGCAGAGCCGGTGCCCAGGCAGGGTGAGCTCTGCAGGAGAAGGCTTCCACAGTCCCCAACAGTCTCCGCATGGTGGCCCATCCGGTGCCAAACACCTGTCACCCACAGCGAGAAGTCCCAGCCACTAGAAAGTCCAGAAGGGGTCGGGCTCTGGGGCCCCGCCCTTTGCCCTTGGGCCGGGGTTTCTCCACGGGCTGGGCTTGCATTCGCCCCCCGCCCCACCCCCTGCCCCGCCCACCCTTTCTCTGTGACGAGTACAATGGGCATGTCACAAGCGCCAGGCTGAGCCATCCAGTGTCCAGTGCGTGCTAGACCTTGAGAGGAGGTGAAGCTAAGGAGAAGCTCTCCCAGTTTCACACTCTGTTCTCAGATCGCTTGGCGCACAACCGGTCCTACATGGGCAATTTACTGTGTAAATTTCGTACCTGGCTCTGCCACCGCCGCCGGCCCCACCGGCCCCGCCGCCCGCCCCGCCGTGGGGCCCCGGTGGGCTGTCACCCGCTGGTTTTGCCCTCCTGGGAGGCTGCCACATCTGACCGGGACCACCCTGCTGCTCCAGCGCCTGCCATCTGCCCTGAGCAGGGAGTCAACGTCAGGAAGCCGGTACCATCCAGTCACCTCCCACTGAGGAGACGGGGGCTGGGGAAAACAGGGGCAGAATGCAAAATGACAGCTTGGGAAGGAGGTGAGAAGAGGGAGGTGAAGGTCCCATCCCATGCCGTGGTGTCCTCTGCCCCAACCTCATGCTGCTCCCTGCTGCTGGAGAGGCCAACAAAAAAAGTGCTGGGTGAAGACCACCGGCCCAAATCACCAGGCTCACCGACGTCTGGGAAGGAGCTGCAGCGTGAAGAGTCTTCACGCATCCCAACAAGAAGCTCCCCTTCCCTGCTATCTACCAGCAGTAGGCCCTGGAAGTGGAAGATTCCCCTGCCGCTTTTTCTGCCGCTGCCAGGGCTGAGGTCGCCCCCGTCGGGGAACGAGGCACTGACGTGGGATCGAGGTGAGCTGCCCCCTCCTCCTAAGCTTCCGTGCTTAGCTGCTGCCAAACACCCAGGCACCTTGGAGAAGAACATTCAGTGTCGCTGGAAAAAGATCCCCAAGAATGTAAGGAAGGTCCAGCCACCGTCCCATGAAAAAGAACCCCCAACACCCATCTGTGTAGCTCCTACCCCTCCTTTATACTTACCTACTCCTCTTCCAGCCCCTACCATCAATCCCCCTATTGTAACTGGGCAGCCCAGGACTTCTGTGGCAATCCCTTCCACCAGCATGGTCACGGCATCTGGAAGTGTGACCTTGCAGCCTAGCGTCTACATGGACACTGCTGCCCCTTCCGGAGCTGTCATTTTCCATTCGGCTCCTGTTTTCCCCAGCCCCCCATTTACAGCTTCGGCCAGCATCGGTGCTTCAGCAGGCAGCACCTCTGACACTGTACCTATGGACACCACACCTCCTTCCCAGGCTGTCATTTTCCATTCGGTTCCTGCTTTCCCCAGCCCCCCAGTTACGACTTCGGCCGTCACCAATGCTTCAGCAGGCAGCAGCTCTGACACTGTACCTATGGACACCACACCTCCTTCCCAGGCTGTCATTTTCCATTCGGTTCCTGTTTTCCCCAGCCCCCCAGTTACGGCTTCGGCCGTCACCAATGTTTCAGCAGGCAGCAGCTCTGACACTGTACCTATGGACACCACACCTCCTTCCCAGGCTGTCATTTTCCATTCGGTTCCTGCTTTCCCCAGCCCCCCAGTTACGACTTCGGCCGTCACCCAAGGGAGAAAAAGAAAAAGAACGATAAAACCACCACACTGAGCAAATTACTAAAGCTTTTCTACTTTTAACAGGATTTTCCATCTGGTAGATTTATTGTCATATCCCCTTCAAAACAGACAAGATGCTCACCATATTTTAAAGATTATAGGTTGCCACTGAAAGAAAAATTTTACACAGTCACTTCAGCCGTCACCAGCCTTCGGCCTGTCTCCAGGCAGAACCAATAGGCATTTCACAGGGCTGTTCCTAGTTCTGGGAACACACCTCCCAGTAGTAGCAATGCCTCAGCCCATGCCTCAACGCATTTACCTGCAACGTGGCCAACAGATAGACCAACACTTCAAGCTTCCTTGGACCCAGGTCTCCCGTCTCAGGCCACATTGGGGGCCAACGATGGGCAGAGGCCTAATGATAATTTTCTGTTGGGAAACCCAGCAGCTTCAGCATAAGATAAAGTCCTAGTCGCCCCTGCAGCCTAGCCACCGCGAGTCAGCATCATGCCGGCAGCTTCGCCAGCTTCCCTATTCGCCACCACCAGCAACACGCAGCCGGCCTTTGGCGACAAGCCAGGCATTCTCCCCAGGGCTGTGTCCATTGCTACTGGCTTCGGACTTGCCACCAGGATGCCCAGTACTGGGGAGAGTAGCTCGCTCTCTGCCGACACCACACCGGGCCCACTGTTCATGGGACCTGCAGCCCCTACGGCCGGTGGGAGCCTTGGGGTCGGTGTGTCAGCCCCAGGCCTCACTCACTCACAGGCATCCAGACCACTTAACTTCGGGGCAGGACTAAGTGGGGCACCCAGCACCGCTTCTGTTCCTACTTTGGGCCAGACAACCTGCCATCTACCTGACCACGGCAAGGCTGCTGCAGTAGGAGGGGCAGGCACCATCCCAGCATTTGGGAACATACCTGATTCCACCTTAAATCCAAACACCTGGGGCCCACCTGGGCTGAGTACAGGTGGTACGGTGATGGCAGGGGACAACACCATCCCCACAATGGGAGGCCCTAGGGTTCCCACTTTCCGTCACTGCACACAGGGCCCATCTGGACGGAGAAAATCTACATTTAAAAGTTCCATCACCAAGGAGGAGAAATCTGTCAAGGGACATGTCAGTTTCCACCTTCTAACAGAGCACACCACATCTGTTGCAGTTGCAAGTGTGGTTATCACCCGTGGGTTTCAACACACTTCTAGTTCTACCTTATTTCCAAGCACAAGGGGCCCACCTGCCCACAATCTAGGTGGTGGTCCTCTAGGAGGGAACAACATCATGCCCATGATTGGAGGACCTGCTATTCCCGCTTACAACTGGGACCCACCTGGCCAACACACAGGTGGTGCGGATGGAGGGCACAACATCTCACCAGTGCTGGGAGGCCCTGTGTCAATAACTGCCATCAGACTTGGAACCCATCTGTGCAGAGAACGGGGGGGGGGCATGGGGGACAGCACCACACCTGCTGTGACTGGATACACTTCTGGTGCCGCATTCATACAAAGCACCCGAGGCCCCCCTGGTCAACACCCAGGTGGTGGCATGGGGGACAGCAGCATCCATACTTAGAGAGGAAGCGCCACGCTCAGGAAGAACACTGGGGCCCCCGAGTCACGACACCCCTCTGACTTAGACGAGCCAGCATTGTGTTTGCAGGCTCCTGGTCAGGGCAGCTGTGCCTGTGCTCACAGGAGTCTGGCAGCCGCATAACCTGCCCAGGGCTTCATAGGAGCCACCAGCGAATTCCTTTCTTCTATGAAGAAACTCAACAAATGAAGAGCAGATCTTATTCTGCAAACTGTGTGTCACCATGAATGGACTTTGCCTCACTGGAAAGCGGCTCAGCCCCTTTAAGTGAAACTTAACCTCCTCTCTTCCTACAGCAAGCCGGAGGACCACACCTCAGGGGTGTGCAAGAGTGTGTGTGTGTGTGTGTGTGTGTGTGTGTGTGTGTGTGTGCTGGAGGGTGAGGAGCATATGAGCCCACTTCAGAACTACACCAGACTTGAGACGCTCCAGTCAGGAGAATGGAAGACAGCTGCCTGTACCATCCTCTGTGCCATCCCTGGCTTGACTGTTAACTTGGCGGACCCAAGTTTTCCCTAGACTTGGAACTGGCAGGATGCCCACTGCTGTTTTCAGATGCTTCCTCTCCCCCTGTGCATTTGCCTGAATGGGCCCTTCTCTTTCCCAGCTTTATGGACATATATATATATGTCAATAAAACCTTGTTCGTATTAATCTACTTCTGTTTATGTGTCTTTACTCACTGACTCAGCTGTAGAGGAAGAACTGACATATGTGAGTGGTGATGTGTGAGCCAGACTTAAGACACCAAAATTTTGTGTCCCAGTGACTGGGATGTGGAATTAGGCACACATTATGGCTGCATGTGCTGACTCCTGAAATCTGTTTTCAGTGTAACGAGTGACAATCAGGAGGAACTAAGGTCCAGAGGAGGGAGAGATGGGGTGACTCACCCTGGCTTCTCTATATGTCTCTCTGTCCCCTCACCACTCCGACCACACTGGAGGCTAGAGAATCCCTGATGTGTGATAAGGAACCACACTTAATGATTGTACTTTTCAAAAATGTTGAAATGTCTTTTGGGGCATCTTTTTATTCAATTGAGACTTAGGCCAGTCAACTTCATAATTCCCTTTACACCCAGAGAGGACAGATTTGGCATCCAGGTCCATGTGTCTAGAGAAACAAAGGAAGAGTTCATACCTGCTCTGTAATTATTGAAAATTTAAGTTGACCTCAAATGTACCATGTTGCTTAAAATAGCAGAAAAGATCCTCTTTAATAACTGGCTTGGCTCTGAGCTAACCCACTAAAATATCAAATCACAAGAGTGACAATTGTGCCCAGTTCTGGCTGGCCCTAGAGTTCTACTGGGCCTCAACTAGGTTTAATAATGGCAAAATTCCTGAGTCTGTGCAGCCTATCTTCCAGTTGGAAGGGAGAACAGAAACCTATGTACATTATCTGGTAGGTTTGCCAGGAATAAATGCTATGGAGATTAAGCAGTATATGGTGAGGTGAGATTGTGGGCAGAGAGGAGCAAGGCTTTCAACGTAAACGGTAGACAGGATAAGTCTTACTGGGAAGGTGGAATTTGAACAGTCTAGAGGGAGGCAGATGAGTCAGACATCTGAGGGAAAAGCATTCCAGATCATGGGAATAACCTCTGCAAGGCCCAGAGGAAGGATGCCAGTGTCCTCAGGGAAGAATTAGTAAATAATGTGGCTGGAATAGAGTCAGCAAGTAGGAGGGAGGGAAGGAGGAAAGGAGGACAGAGGAGATGTGTGTAGAATTCCCTGCATCACCATTTATTGACTGAGTGATCACAAACAGTTAATTCAACCTTCAAGTGTTTCAGTGAACTCAGTGCTTTTCCTATGGCCTACTGACCTCTCAAGAGTTTTGGAAGGATAAAATAATGTAGGGAAGTGACTTATAAGCCACTGTTACTGTTCTATACATAAGGATAGATGGATAGACAGGTAGATATAGATAGACAGATACATAGATAGATAGATACATAGACAGATAGACAGAGAGATAGACACAGAGAGAGATAGAGAGATAGATAGACAGATAGATAGATAGAGAGATGGAGAGATAGACAGATAGATAGATAGACACAAAGATAGATAGATACACAGATAGATAGAGAGATAGACAGATAGACAGATAGGTAGAGATAGAGAGATAGATAGATAGATAGACAGATAGAGAGATAGACAGAGACATAGATAGAGAGATAGATATAGATAGATACATAGACAGACAGATACAGAGATAGAGAGATAGAGAGAGATAGAAACATAGATAGATAGACAGATAGATACAGAGATAGAGAGATAGATAGATAGATAGATAGATAGATAGATAGATAGATAGAGTTAAGGAGTGAATTTCTGTGCCCCCCCCAACCAAATTCATATGTTGAAACCCTATCCTCTTATGTATGATGAAATTAGGAGGTGGAGCCTTCAGGAGGTAATTAGGTTTAGAAGAGGTCATGAGGGTGAAGCTGCCATGATGTGATTAGCTCTTATAAGAAGAGGAAGATACACCAGAGCTTTCCCTCTCCACCATGTGAAGAGACAGCAAGAAGGTGGCCCTCTACAAGCCAAAAAAGGAGGACTCACCAGGAACTGGATTTGCCTTGATCTTGGACTTCCAAGACTCCAGAACTGTGTGAAACGTCTGTTGTTCAAGACACTCAGTCTATGATATTTTGTTATAGCAGCCTAAGCAGACTGATACAGATAGGTAAACAGGGAGATAATGATTGATAGATGATAGATAGATAGATAGATAGATAGATAGATAGATAGATAGATATACATACATTCATACTCACTTCAGTGACAGGTGGAGATACTGCACATATATGTATGCTTAATGAATTCCTTCTAAAGCTTTCACTTGGCAATTCAAATGGGAGATCCCCTTTTTAAAGGGAGCATAAAAGTGCTTACTTTTATGAAGTACACAGGTGGAAAAATATAACAGTCTAAAAATGCACAGCACTGAGCCTAGTGCAACATTTATGAGATTAGACCTGTAAAAACAAAGAACACCATCACAGAGAGGCTTCCAGACTCCTCCAGGCACCCAGGCGCCTGATTCATTTACTCTAAGTTGTTTGTTACGGTTCCAGAGGATCAAAACTCCTGCTCCCGAACCTTTTCTGTTCTGTTCTTTTTTAGATTCCATATATACGTGTTAGCATATGGTATTTGTTTTTCTCCTTCTGACTTACTTCACTCTGTATGACAGACTCTAGGTCCATCCACCTCACTACAAATAACTCAATTTCATTTCTTTTTATGGCTGAGTAATATTCCACTGTATATATATGCCACATCTTCTTTATCCATTCATCTGTCGATGGACACTTAGGTTGCTTCCATGACCTGGCTATTATAAATAGAGCTGCAATGAACACTGTGGTACATGACCCTTTTTGAATTATGGTTTTCTCAGGGTATATGCCCAGTAGTGAGATTGCTGGGGCAGGACAGGAATAAAGACGCAGACGGAGAGAATGGACTTGAGGGCATGGGGAGGGGGGAAGGGGAAGCTGGGACAAAGTGAGAGAGTGGCATGGACATATATACACTCCCAAATGTAAAATAGATAGCTAGTGGGAAGCAGCCGCATAGCACAGGGAGATCAGCTTAGGGCTTTCTGACCACCTAGAGGGGTGGGATAGGGAGGGTGGGAGGGAGACACAAGAGGGAGGGGATATGGGGATATATGTATATGTGTAGCTGATTCACTTTGTTATAAAGGAGAAACTAACACACCATTGTAAAGCAACTATACTCCAATAAAATGTTAAAATAAAAAACAAACTCCTGCTACCTGGCTTCAGAGAATCTCCTGCCCTTGTAGTCAGAACTGCCTCCCAGAAGCAGGGTTGATATCCAGGTTGCTTCTAATAGTTCCACACCTTCTCTCTGGGGTGCCTGGCAATATTATCAGGGACAATTTTTAATTTTAAAAACTCATACTTCTTGGCTTTTTATTTTTAAAAAATGGCCTTCAAAACTGATAAGAACGATCCTGATAAGGAAAGCATTTAACAAATGTATGAGAGATTTAAAGATAATTTTGAATTTCATGTTTTGATGCATTTACACAGTTGAAGCGATTTCTAAATAAATTAAAGTATTTTTAATGAAAATAATACATGAACATGATAGCAACTCAAATAATACTGAAATTCAACCCGTCTAACCCCCGTTCCCCTCTCCAGAGACAGGTTTTCGCTACTTCAGTGTCACCCCCATAATTCTAAACATTATGTTTATCCTGCTATATCCATTTTAGATCCATTTTAACACCTTAACATGAAGGAGGAAGATAAACCCCTACCCCCACTACTACTCATCACTCTTCTTTTCCAATACATCATATTCATGTCATTACTCATGCTGCTTCTCTTTTGTAACTTCATGGAGTTTTGCTAGCTTTATTGATGGGAGAAGTGGTAGCATAGTAGCTAAAAGCACTGGATCTGGACATGGACCACATGGCTTGGAAGCTTTCTTCCTCAGTTAACTAGCTCTGCAATCCTGAGTAATTCATATAACCTTCCTGGGCCTCTATTTCCTCACCTGTAAACCGAGGAAATGGATGATACCCATCGCATGGAGTTGCTCATGACGATGCAAATAATAATAAGGCATTTGCAGCCTTTAGTATCCAACACCCAGAAGCTCTCAAGAAATATTATTAGCTCTAGTATATAGCTATACTCTCAACTTTCTTATGGTATCAACTTTCCCCCTAATCTCATCATTTTCTTTCTGCCTGAGACTATTTGTGTCCCCACAGCTCTCTGTCTTTCCTCTCCCCTTGTACAGCTCACCTTCTGTCAATACCATGTTTGTTTCGTTTGTCTGTGCTGATCACATTTACATTTTCTTATGCAATCACAGCAAAGGGTCCTGTGTTTTATCTACAGGTTGACAACAAGGGTTGAAAACCAAGAAGTTATATTAACTATTTAAGTTTTGCTCAGTCCTGGGGACAAGAGTATGGTAGGACTGTATTTTCTTCTCTCTAGGTATGACGCCCCTACTTCTGTCGTTACTATCAATTACTTAAACTCATGCTATATTTTCGTTTGCTTTTGATTTCAACTATTATCTTCTCCCAAGATTTCATTACTTTTCCTAAAATTTGACCCACCTTCTTCTTTTTTTCTCCCTGCATTACTTGCCCATAATAAATTATTTTTTAAATTTTCAAATTCAATATTGTTTCCTTGGCTGGGTCCCATCCTGTGCCAGAACGCTTGTCCCTCCCCTACTCAGTTTGGAAGCTGTAAGACCAAAGTAAGGATAAGATCTTAAAAGAAAGGGGACCAACTTGCTTTTAGGCTAGGCCGGATGGTGGCCTCAAAGAACGAGTTTGGGAGTGTTCCTTCCTCTGCAATTTTTTGGAAGAGTTTGAGAAGGATAGGTGTTAGCTTTTCTCCAAATGTTTGATAGAATTCACCTGTGAAGCCATCTGGTCCTGCACTTTTGTTTGTTGGAAGATTTTTAATCACAGTTTCAATTTCATTACTTGTGATTGGTCTGTTCATATTTTCTGTTTCTTCCTGGTTCAGTCTTGGAAGGTTATACCTTTCTAAGAATTTGTCCATTTCTTCCAGGTTGTCCATTTTATTGGCAAAAAGTTGCTTGTAGTAGTCTCTTAGGATGCTTTGTATTTCTGAGGTGTCTTTTGTAACGTCTCCTTTTTCATTTCTGATTTTATTGATTTGAGTCCTCTCCCTCTTTTTCTTGATGAGTCTGGGTAATGGCTTATCAATTTTGTTTATCTTCTCAAAGAACCAGCTTTTAGTTTTATTGATCTTTGCTATTGTTTTCTTTGTTTCTATTTCATTTATTTCTGCTCTGATTTTTATGATTTCTTTCCTTCTGTTAACTTTGGGTTTTGTTTGTTCTTCTTTCTCTAGTTTCTTTAGGTGTAAGGTTAGATTGTTTCCTTGAGATTTTTCTTGTTTCTTTAGGTAGGCTTGTATAGCTATAAACTTCCCTCTTAGAACTGCTTTTGCTGCATCCCATAGGTTTTGGGTCGTCATGTTTTCATTGCCATTGTCTCTAGGTATTTTTTGATTTCCTCTTTGATTTCTTCAGTGATCTCTTGGTTATTTAGTAACATATTGTTTAGCCTCCATGTGTTTGTGTTTTTTACGTTTTTTCTCCTGTAATTCATTTCTAATCTCATAACGTTGTGGTCAGAAAAGATGCTTGATATGATTTCAATTTTCTTAAATTTACTGAGGCTTGATTGTGATCCAAGATGTGATCTATCCTGGAGGATGTTCCGTGCCCACTTGAGAAGAACATGTAATCTGCTGTTTTTGGATGGAATGTCCTTTAAATATCGATTAAATCTATCTGGACTATTGTGTCATTTAGAGCTTCTGTTTCCTTATTTATTTTCATTTTGGATGATCTGTCCATTGGTGTAAGTGAGGTGTTAAAGTCCCCCACTATTATTGTGTTACTGTCGATTTCCTCTTTTATAGCTGTTAGCAGTTGCCTTGTGTATTGAGGTGCTCCTATGTTGGGTGCATATATATTTATAATTGTTATATCTTCTTCTTGGATAGATCCCTTGATCATTATGTAGTGTCCTTCCTTGTCTCTTGTAACATTCTTTATTTTAAAGTCTATTTTATCTGATATGAGTATAGCTACTCCAGCTTTCTTTTGATTTCCATTTGCATGGACTATCTTTTTCCATCCCCTCACTTTCAGTCTGTATGTGTTCCTAGGTCTGAAGTGGGTCTCTTGTAGACAGCATATATATGGGTCTTGTTTTTGTATCCATTCAGCAAGCCTGTGTCTTTGGTTGGAGCATTTAATCCATTCACGTTTAAGGTAATTATCGATATGTATGTTCCTATGACCATTTTCTTAATTGTTTTGGGTTTGTTTTTGTAGGTCCTTTTCTTCTCTTGTGTTTCCCACTTAGAGAAGTTCCTTTAGCATTTGTTGTAGAGCTGGTTTGGTGGTGCTGAATTCTCTTAGCTTTTGCTTGTCTGTAAAGCTTTTGATTTCTCCATCAAATCTAAATGAGATCCTTGCCGGATAGAGTAATCTTGGTTGTAGGTTCTTCCCTTTCATCACTTTAAGTATATCATGCCACTCCCTTCTGGCTTGTAGAGTTTCTGCTGAGAAATCAGCTGTTAACCTTATGGGAGTTCCCTTGTATGTTATTTGTCATTTTTCCCTTGCTGCTTTCAATAGTTTTTCTTAGTCTTTAATTTTTGCCAATCTGATTACTATGTGTCTCAGCGTGCTTCTCCTTGGGTTTATCCTCTATGGGACTCGCTGTGCTTCCTGGACTTGAGTGGCTATTTCCTTTCCCATGTTAGGGAAGTTTTCGACTATAATCTCTTCAAATATTTTCTCTGGTCCTTTCTCTCTCTCTTCTCCTTCTGGGACCCCTATAATGCAAATGTTGTTGCGCTTAATGTTGTCCCAGAGGTCTCTTAGGCTGTCTTCATTTCTTTTCATTCTTTTTTCTTTAGCCTGTTCCACAGCAGTGAATTCCAGCATTCTGTCTTCCAGGTCACTTATCCGTTCTTCTGCCTCAGTTATTCTGCTATTGATTCCTTCTAGTGTAGTTTTCATTTCAGTTATTGTATTGTTCATCTCTGTTTGTTTGTTCTTTAAATCTTCTAGGTCTTTGTTAAACATTTCTTGCATCTTCTCGATCTTTGCCTCCATTCTTATTCCGAGGTCCTGTATCATCTTCACCATCATTATTCTGAATTCTTTTTCTGGAAGGTTTTCTATCTCCACTTCATTGAGTTGTTTTTCTGGGGTTTTATCTTGTTCCTTCATCTGGTATATAGCCCTCTGCCTTTTCATCTTGTCTGTCTTTCTGTGAATGTGGTTTTTGTTCCACAGGCTGCAGGATTATAGTTTTTCTTGCTTCTGCTGTCTGCCCTTTGGTGGTTGAGGCTATCTAAGAGGCTTGATGGGAGGCTCTGATGGTGGGTAGAGCTGACTGTTGCTGTGGTGGTCAGAGCTCAGTAAAACTTTAATCCACTTGACTGTTGATGGGTGGAGTGGGTTCCCTCCCTGTTGGTTGTTTTGCCTGAGGCAACCCAACACTGGAGCCTACCTGGGCTCTTTGGTGGTGCTAATAACAGACTCTGGCAGGGCTCACACCAAGGAGTACTTCCCAGAACTTCCGCTGCCAGCGTCCCTGTCCCCACGGTGAAACAGAGCCACCCCCTGCCTCTGCAGGAGACCCTCCAACACTAGCAGGTAGGTCTGGTCCAGTCTCCCCCAGGGTCACTGCTCCTTCCCCTGGGTCCTGATGCGCACACTGTTTTGTGTGCGCCCTCCAAGAGTGGGGTCTCTGTTTCCCCCAGTCCCATCGAAGTCCTGCAATCAATTCCCACTAGGCTTCAAAGTCTGATTCTCTATGAATTCCTCCTCCCGTTGCTGGACACCCAGGTTGGGAAGCCCGACGTGGGGCTCAGAACCTTCACTCCAGTGGGTGGACTTCTGTGGTATAAGTGTTCGCCAGTCTGTGAGTCACCCACCCACCAGTTATGGGATTTGATTTTACTCTGATTGTGCCCCTCCTACCGTCTCATTGTGGCTTCTCCTTTGTCTTTGGATGCGGGGTATCCTTTTTGGTGTGTTCCAGTGTCTTCCTGTCGATGACCGTCCAGCAGCTAGTTGTGATTCCAGTGTCCTCGCAAGAGGGAGTGAGATCACGTCCTTCTAGTCTGCCATCTTGGTTCCTCCCATTGTTTACATTTTTATTTTCTCTTCCTGTTGTCTATAAACATAATTCCACATAGCTTCAATATAATTTGCCATTCTTATCTTTTCATACTAAATTTAAATTTTATGATTCATAGTTATACTTTTTAACATTGGATTCAGAAGGTTTCATTGTGTTGGTCCATTTTTTAAATTGGTGAAAAATTGGAAATAACCTAAAATAAACTATTGTAAACATCTTCATAAATACAACTTTTCTTTTTCTACTTAAAGATGTATGTTTTTGATTCTCCATTAATCAACTTGCTTGGACAATAGTGTATTAAATAGAAGTTGTTAAGAGTGTTTATGAAGTCAAAAAAAAGCTTATGATTTGTCTGCCAATTGTTATTTCAAGACAGTGATATTTTAATAATCAAATAGTACATACAAAGAAGTTAAGATTTGTGGTATCACACTAATTACATATTATCATTAAAAATTTATATGATATGTAAAGCATTCTTAAAATAGCTAAGTTGCCTTTTGCTATAATATTAGAAATGGAAATATATATAAATAAAACATGTATATGTAAAACATATTAGGAATTCTGTAATATTAGTACCTGGTGGTATATAATACGGCATCATGGAATGAGAATACAATTAAATTTTTTTTTTTTTATTTAGCATGATTAAACAAAGTGGAAATGTAACTGAAGTATACAAGCTCATAGAGCTATTTTAAGAGTAATTTTATTTCTTGGGCTATTTTTTGTATTGGCCTCAGTTATTTGGAGACATAGAGGTAAGCCAAATCAATAGCTGGGTATATACTTAGATCCAGATGAGTATAGGGGTAAGATAATGGTGTGAATTGTGTCACGTTTATATTGTAATTATGTATGCCTAAAAAAGATGGGAACTTTTATTAGAAATTTTTTTTTTATCTCCTAACACGAAAAGTGTAATTAAAAAAATTTTTAATACAAATGTATTCGCATTAGTTTCTGAAAGTAAAGGAAGGGTATACACATACAAACCACATGCATACAGACATTTTTTTGGAGGGTAGTTAAGTTAAAAAACAAAATAAAATAGCACAAAAAGAACTGAGCTCCTATATATTTTTAAGAGGCATGTTAAATCACACAGAATCATGTGGTGATTATCAATAAGCTACACTCTATGAAATATTTCTCCTATATTACCACATACACTCTATTTTACACTCCATCCTAATGCCGCTAAAATGTAGAAAGCAGCAGCATAGCACAGGGAGATCAGCTCGGTGCTTTGTGATGACCTAGAGGGGTGGGATAGGGAGGGTGGGAGGGAGGCTCAAGAGGGAGGGGATATGGGGACATGTGTATGCATATGGCTGATTTGCTTTGTTGTGCAACAGAAACTAACACAGAATTGTGAAGCAATTATACTCCAATAAAGATCTATTAAAATAAATAAATAAAATAACATGAAATAGTAGATTTGAAGGATAAAAATAACCATTTTAACCTATGATGTTTGTTTTCAGTAAATTCAAATTAAATATTTAAATGTGAATTTTAATATATGGCTTGTTCTAAATAAAATATTAACTCGTAGGTCTAGTTTTTGCAACCAAATATTTCATATAAAGATACTTGCCTCTTTACTACTGAAATACAGGATAAGTCTCCACATTTCACTCTTTTATCCAGTGGGTTACATTTGTTTTTTTGTGTGTTTTCTATATGAAATCAAAGGAGCAGTGAAGGCTGACAGGCTTATAGGAGAGTAAGATTGACTCACCTACCACCCAGCAACTTGCAGTCTTATAACTTTTACTGTTTTTACATAGAAAAATTCATCTTAAATTGAAATTTTGGTCCAATTCTGAAGATTCTGTTTGGCAGAAGTCATGGGTGTACCTGTGTTTCGCTATCCTTGAGATTCAGAAATGCCAAAGGTGTTCTAAGATTCAATAAACTTGAGTGTTTCTGCATTATACATAAAATGGATCATACTTTGGGATTTTTAAAAAATTTATTTTTCCATTTCTGCACATCTCAATACTTTTGTTTTAGTTAAAATAACTTGTTAGTGTAGAGAACTTATATTTTTAAAAAATGCTGGCTTATGTAAAACCTTTTTACAAAACGATCCTTTTTTTAATGGCCTTGGCATCATTGTCCAGTGCCTGTTTGATTCCTTTCAAACTGTACACTTTTGAGAGTTGCTCTGTAGACCTTTGGTGCATCTTGATTCTTTCTTTCGTGCTTTGTCAAACATAGGATTGGCCACAAACAAACCTCTAAGTAATGGAAGGAAACACTCTGCTGGTAAAGAATGTTATGGTCCTGAACCTCTACCACCTGGTGTGTCTGGTTTCCTGCCGTGGCGTACTGCAGAACGTGCAAAAAGCAACAGGTAATGTGTTTGCATCCCCTGTCTTTTTCAGTCGTTCAGAATTCTTTATTTTGGAACTTCCATTACGTGGGCGGTCTCTGGTGCTTTCTATAGAGGAAAAAAGATAACTCACACATGGCTTCTGCCTAATGAGCCCTCTAAGGAAGTAAAACAAAAAGTAACAGAGTTTCAAGTTGTTTCTCAAGTGTCACAACAGAGGTAACCCCGTGGGAGTCATGAGGAGACTAAAATTATCTCCAATTGTGCAGGTGAGAAAAGTTTCACTAAAGGCAGGTGTAGTTGAGCCAAGCCCTACAGCACAGAAGTAGGAATTTGGATATGTACGAATGGGAAAAAAGACATTTTAGGCATGGGAAGTAGTTTAATGCAGAATGAATGAGAAATCTGCATTAGACCTATTCTAAATCAACTGGCTTATTAACTCAGTAAATCAGATTTAGTGAGTCAAACTAGCTTTAGCTGATTACTTATCCAGGGGATAGCTGTTCATAGTAATTTTTGTCATAGAACAGTAAATAAAATTGTTGAATTATAGCTTTAGGCTTGCTAAGTGAAATAGATTGCTCTAGATGATTTTCAAGTGACTTACTTGGTAGTATTCATGAAATTGGGGGTTAACAATTGCTTAAGAAAACAAAGAGAATTGATTTTAAATAGTACTTGAAGGAGTTACTGTGTAAAGTATCTGTTCAGTAGCTCATGTTAAATGGATGTTTATAATCCCTATTGGACAACCAACTAATTTTTTGCAAATGGTAATGTGAACTGCTGTTGCATAAACTATAGTGTTGAATCCCCAGTCTTTGCACTTGAGTTTAACAACTCTGTGGTTTCCTATCTTCTTGGTGAGACACTTAATCTCAGGTCCATCCTCATCACACAGAGTGGTAAATTAGAGAACGATTAATATCACCATTTAAAGAAGTGAGACTGAAATCTCAACCATCCTGAACATAGGAGCTGAAGGGGCCTCTCAGCAGTTCAGAGAGTTATCACCAAGCCAGTGGGCTGAATTCTGTTCAGTTTTCTCCGTAGCAGAGCCCTCCAGGTCCTTCTTTTGAGCTTATTTATTTTTATACACAATTCTGTATGGATACTGTACATAATACTAAATAGTTGTATTAACTGGATTTAACTGGTGATGTATTTACATCAAGATCTAACTTCGTTTTGTTGATGTTTTTAGGGGCTTTCCATTCATCAGACTCGTGATGTATGTAGTCAGGTGCGTATTTATGATATGTAGGGGTTGAATTGGGAAAGGTGGGTGGTCATTCTTTTTGCTTTTTAAACTGACAGAGCCTTACAAGAAGGATTTCCCTCTCTGAAATAAATCCATGTAAAACTTGTCTGGTCGCTCTCCCAATGCAACTGTGTAGTTGTGTGGATTTCGCACACAACTGGCAGCCTTGTGGTTATGTCTGTAAACAAGGAAGCCTGTTCTCCAGTCTGCAAATCAGCTGTTACCCAGTGAAATGAACTTGACTGCCATTTCTGACCCCTCACATGGAGCTGTCATACTCAAGAATGTTCATATGTTTTCAAGAAATGTTGTTTGCAGGCTATATGTACAAATTCCTGATCTGAAAGCCAATATAAAGCAACATCTCCCAAACCTCTGCTCTCTCACCAAGGCCACACACATTCCCTTGCTTATGGCCTCATGGCTAGTACTGTCAGTATCAGATTCTCCTTCGCAGTGGTCTTGGGAGACTGCATAGTTGCTCTGTGAAAGGCACCACTGCTGAGATTGAGAGAAGAGCACCTTGGGTGTCAGTCCTGCCCTTGCATGCCCAGAGGGAGGGGTGTGCGCCTCGTTCTCCTGTTGGGAATTTCCTATGCTGCAGGTTTGCTGCTTGTTGTGAAAATGATGTCCTAGTGACTTGTCTTCTGCGTAGTTATATAATCCCAGCACACTTCTGTATGATCTGTAGACTTTTATGGGGTTGTGGCCAGGTCAGTTTTTAAATGTTTGGAAATGTCCTATGGAACAACATTGCAGTGGCAGTGAAGCTTGACAGGAGAACTGTATTACTGTTACCCTAGTTTTGGCTTAAGGGTGATGAGAAGATGAAATTTTTGATGTGTCAGTTTTAGTTGTGTATGTGTATGTGATTTATTTTTTAAAATTCTAACGTCTGTTATTCACAGCTTAGATATGTTGACTTTCTGATTATTCATCAGTCCCTTTACTGATGTATTTTCCTCCGAAAAACTACATTTGCTTCCAGACTGTTTTCGTCTGATGGTAAAGAATAAATTTTTCATTTGCAGTATAAAGTTGATTTGAGAAAAAATGTTTACCTTGGCTCTTCACTTGGCTTCTGTGAAAGAAACTTAATAACATGGGCAATTCCCATTACTAATCCTAACCATGTACAACAGAGGTCTGTACAGTAACATAGCAAAAATAAGTTACTGTACTTTTACTTAGTCATTGCCTGTTTTAGACTAAGGAGCAGTGAGAGACATTTATAAATAATGATACCTCAGATCACTTTTGTTAAATGTCCTCTAATATGTGGATATTTGGTATCTGGCTTGTGTTATCTTTTATACAATCTTGTCTTCTTTCTTTGCACTTCAGTTTAACAACTCTGTGGTTTCCTATCTTCTTCTTGTGACACTCAGGTCCATCAGAATTTCCTGTGACTGTGACAGTAGAGAGTCCTTCCTCCTCACAAACTGAAGAGGTCGAAGATTCCTCAGAAAGTGTTCAGGAAGAGCCAGAGAAAATCAGTTTGAAACAAGAAGCATTGCAGGTATGAAGTTATCACTTTAAAGCTATAGAGAAGATTATTTTTCAAATGGAAGCCTGATTGCAACACTGCACAGCTTGAGTGAGGGTTCTGTCTTCTCCTCCCATCTGCATTGTATCCCCTTGAATGGTTCCTTAAGCTTAGACCAAGGTGAATGGTGGACATTTGAACTCTAAGAAGTAAAAATCAAATCATGTCGCTAGTAATATAGTTTCCTTTCCTTACAACCTTCGGATATTCGATTTAGGGAGAACCTTAGTGATCATAAGATAAAGAAATTGAGTTCTGAATGAATATAGTCAGCTGATTCAGTGCTCTTGTTTTACAAATGAGAAAATTGACAGTTCTAGTTGAACTCTCTTTTTATAAGAGGAAAATATGGCCTCATTTTAAATAAAAGTAAGGTTGAAAAATGTTTTGATGTTAATATTCTCCTTTCCTAAAATAAAAAACCTCAAGAAGCTACATTATATTCCCTCATAAACCTGACATCTAATGTGATTCCATACTTTTGTTTGTACAGACAGAAAAGAAAAATTGATTTTCATAAGAAACTTTTGCACCTCAAAAATAATATATTTGTTTTATTTCAACTTTAATGCAGAGCTGAACATTTCTAGCAAATAAGGGAATACCATTTGGGGGAACCTTGTCTTTGTGCTACAAAGTCCATGTTTAATTTTTAAAAATTATTTAATATGATTCTCTTTTCGTATGAAACATGAAACTTGACAGGTTTCAGAACTAATTATCCCCTTATTGTAGGACTATGGTAATTACTCTTTGATTTTCAAAAGAGAATGTTAGATTTTTATGTTTTTAATTAAAATTAATGATAATATAGAGAAATTTTAAGAAAACTTAGAAAATTATGAAATGTTACAGTAGGAGAAATCTATAGTTCATGTAGAGTTACCCCCTTTCGTTTTATAAATGAGCACCTACAATTTGTAGCACGTAAGTGGTTTCTTAGTAAATTGCAGAGTACGACAAGACCCTAGAGCATCTAACCCGCATTCCTTGTCATTTTAGATGCGTTGTATTCGTTTCCTTCATGAGTAGAACAGGAGATTGTATTTCTAAAAGCAGTGATAGACTGGGGAAGACCAAGAACTTTAAACACGGGGACCACAGAATAGCAGATTCAGAATGCACTGAGAACCCTTGCAGCTCTTCTCCATTTTGACAAGACACTACAAGGATGGTATCAAAGTGTTTAAGTACATAAGCCAACAACAGTCAAGAGATTTCAACATAGTTTTGAAAGACGGAAGACAAGTGGAGGAGTGTGAAACTGAAACAGTAGAACAGAGGAAAAGCATCACCTAGAATATGCACAGGGACCACCTGCAACTGAGGAGGATTCTGACCCCACCTGCAGAAGTAGCTTCATGCTTTGATGCGCATGTAGGAGAGAGGGTGGAGCTAGTTAAAAGTGTGACTGAAATAGGGGAGCTCATTGAAGGGTTGTGTTTGGAGGAGTGGACTCCCAGCCCCGCCCTCACGCTCCTGAAATGAGATGATTTCATTTTGAAAACAGTGAAACTGGGGAGAACTAGGGCAGCTAGTGTGAGTTTTTACACCCTAGAAAAGAGTGTTTGGGGGGGGATCCGATTACAGTCACTCCCCACTTCTTCCTGCATAAGAAGCCAATCAATCGTTGACTTCAGGGAGCTTTCTGCGCTCGTTCTTAAATAGAAAATAACTGTCATTTGCCTGATAGTTGAGTAAAGCTTACAACGTGAGAGAGGGGGAAAAAGAGAGAAAACATACCCTGGTAGGACCGGGGACAATTTAGGGAACAAAATAGTTTAAGCAAAAACCCTAATTAGTATCCTGAGAGAGGTTTAAAAAGAGCTAGCAACTATAAAATAAGACTAGGGTGTTAAATAAAAAGAGAATGGTCAGAAAGCAAGAGAGGTGTCTTGGAAATGAAAATATGGTTGCTGAAATAAATTCAGTAGGAATTTAAAAAATTTCTCAGTATATAAAAAAGAATGACACATGGAAAATGTGATAGCAATATGTTAGAGAGGCTGCATCTGGGAGATCCAACATGTTACTACTAGAAACTCCAGACCCAGACAAAAAATGGAGGGAAGCTGTCAAAGGGCAACAAAATTCCCCATAGCTGAAAGTAGACATCAGGCCTCAGATTGAAAATAGTTACTCAAGTTTTGAGCAAGATGAACAAGAATAGACTCATACCTAGGCACCCTTCATTGTGAAACTTTAAAATACTGAAAAAATAAATTAAAATAGATTGGGCTTCCCTGGTGGCGCAGTGGTTAAGAATCTGCCTGCCAATGCAGGGGACATGGGTTCCATTCCTGGTCCGGGAAGATCCCACATGCCGCAGAACGACTAAGCCCATGTGCCACAACTACTGTGCCCGCATGCCTCAACTACTGAAGCCTGCACGCCTAGAGCCTGTGCTCTGCAACAGAAGAAGCCACTGCAATGAGAAGCCCGTGCACCGCAACGAAGAGTAGCCCCCGTTCACTGCAACTAGAGAAAGCCCGCGCAGCAATGAATACCCAAATGCAGCCAAAAATAAATAAATTAATTAATTAAAAGAAAAATAGAATAAAATACTGAGAGGATACATCCATTCCAGAGAGAAAAATACTGGTCACCTAAAAAAAAAAATTTAAAATCTGACTTTATCATAGTTGTCATCAGCACCATGGATGCTGGAAGGTATTAGAAAGATACCTCCAAATTTTTCCAGCACATAATTTTCACCCTAGGGTTTTGTATCCAGCCAAACTATCAGTCATAAGTGGAGGCTGAATGAGATATTTTGTACGCAAAGAAATTTGAAAAATTTACCTCCTGTGCTACACCTTAAGCTATTTATAGAAATAATCCAGCAAAATGAGGCAATAAACCAAGAAAGAAGGTAATAGGGAATTCAGTGCAGAGAGCAGCTAGTCTAGATTGGAGAGGCTTCTATTGATTGTGTGATTGAGAGCTTAGAAACACCTTGAGGCATATTGTACTTACTAGGTATTAGGCACTGTTGGAAGGGAGGAGGGAGAGGAAGAGGAGAAGGAACTTGAACTCCAGAGGAGAAAAGGCTATACTGACATAAACATGAAGCAAACTAAACTATAGTTGACTTTTAACCTACTATTGGTGAGGAAGAGAAGAATCCACTTAAACTTGACACTATAGATGCCCCCGTTTTCAGTGACACACAGGGGTAATGACCACCTATCTAATTTGTTGTCCAAACCAGAACTTGTCCAAACTCCTTACACTTCAATAGTGTAAGGAGGCGCTCTAATGCTGTAACATCAGGACAACAGGTATAAACTGGAACAGCCCAAGGTGGCTTGGGGTATGTGGTCACCCTGCACAAGGGCAGTGACACTGACATAGTATGGAACGAGGTGTAGTCTATACACAGAGACACAGTACATCTGCAGTGGGCAATATTAATTTAATTGTAATAATGGCAATACTGTCTTGGTTTGCAGCTTTTATTGTCAACTTGCATGTAATAACAAATAACTAACCTAAACTATACTTAGTATGTATTAGTATTAACTTGGTATGTACTGAAATGTATTGTGTACTAGTATGTACTTAGTATATGTTAGGCTCTAAGTGTTTTTGCATATATTAACTCATTTAATCCTCTGAATAGCCTTATGAGATTGGTGCTAATATCATTCCCACTTTTTTTTTTTTTTTTTTTGAAATTTGAGTCTCAGATTTTTTTTTTTTTTAAATTTTATTTATTTATTTATTTATTTATTTATTTATTTATTTTTGGCTGTGCTGGGTCTTTGGTTCGTGCGAGGGCTTTCTCCAGTTGCGGCAAGTGGGGGCCACTCTTCATCGCGGTGCGGGGACCGCTCTTCATCGCGGTGCGCGGGCCTTTCACTATCGCGGCCCCTCCCGTCGCGGGGCACAGGCTCCAGAAGCGCAGGCTCAGCAGCCGTGGCTCACGGGCCCAGCCGCTCCGCGGCATGTGGGATCCTCCCAGACCAGGGCTCGAACCCGTGTCTCCTGCATTAGCAGGCAGATTCTCAACCACTGCGCCACCAGGGAAGCCCCATTCCCACTTTTGAGAAAAGGATGCTAAGACAGGGAAGGAACTTGCCCAGGTTGTACCGAATTTAGGGTTGGATCGAGGCTTTGAGTTTAGGCTCTCTGCCTGTTCTCTTAAACCTTACTCCCTACTGACTCTCAAATGACAGAAGACTTAACTGCACATAGAACAGAATATAAATTTCAACTTTGACAACGTAAAAGCTAGGTTTGGAAGGTAGACAGGAGGTAGAAAAAAGGGAAGATGGTATGAATGTCCTCATTTTACAAAGTGTGACGTTGAGAGAGTTTATAGTGGATCAACAATGTAGGTTTTTAAGTATATCACTAAAGTCAAAGAGATCATGAGCAGTGGAATAACTAATGATGACATAACTTTACTGAGCAGTGTGGACATAGGAAAGAGTGTAAAGGAACTAAACCCTTACTTAGTAAATCAGAAAGTGAACAGATAATGCCTCAAATTTAGTCAGAAAATAGTCATGTAAGAGTATTACTTGGAAATGGAGAAGAATTCAAAATAACAATAGTTGGACCTCCCTGGTGGCGCAGTGGTTAAGAATCTGCCTGCCAAGGCAGGGGACACAGGTTCGAGCCCTGGTCCAGGAAGATCCCACATGCTGCGGAGCAATGAAGCCCGTGCGCCACAACTACGCAGCCTGCGCTCTAGAGCCTGCGAGCCACAACTACTGAGCCCACGTGCCACAGCTACTGAAGCCCTCGTGCCTAGATCCTGTGCTCCACGACAAGAGAAGCCACTGCAATGAAGTGTAGCCCCCGCTCGCCGCAACTAGAGAAAGCCTACACGCAGCAACGAAGACCCGACACAGCCAAAAATAAATAAATAATAATTAAAAAAAAAGAATAAAAAATAACAATAGTTGACGTCAACCTCATAAAAAAGGAAATCCAAACAGCCAGTAAACACAGTAAAGTATACAACTTCATTAAGTAATAAGAGAAAAGTGAGTCAAAACCAATGAAACTACATGCCAATCAGATTGACAAATACATAAATAAAGTCTGGTAGTATCAGGTATTGTAGACCTGGAGTACTATGGGAATCTTCTACCCTGCTTATACTGGAGTATAAATCGACACAACTACTTTGGAAAGCATTTAGCACTCTCCATCAACTAAAGGTATATAAATAGCCTGTGACCCAGCAGCCCTCACCCCCGCCCTGTGTAAATGCACCAGACTAACCGGTACAGCAGGATTCCTGTCCATGATTTGCATTAGCACAAACTGAAAACAACCCAAATGTCCATCAAGAGTCAAAAATTAAATAAATTATGTGTATTCATACAGTGGGAAAACTATCAAGCAATAAAACTGAATGAACTAGAGCTACAGGCTGCAATGTGGATGAATCTTTTAAACCAATGTTGAGTGAAAGAAATAAGATAGAAAAGACTTCATATACTATGATCCTCTACATAAAGTTAGATGTTGACAAAACTAAACTCTTTTGTTAGGGATGCATGCAGGTTAAAGGAAATGATTTTCAGAAATGAGGATGGTGTTTAACTGGGAAGAGGGAAGGAGCTTGTGATGAGAAAACGATATGAGGGGTTTTTGAGATGCTGACAAGTATCAATACTTTCAGATTCGAGTAGTGGTTATGTAAGTATTCTCTTTTGATTTGTCACATTGACAGTTTTGTCCTGTGCACTTCTCAGTACACATATCGTATTTTACAATTAAAAACCTGTGTACAGAATCGGTCGCTTCTTGAGTGCTGGATGTGGGAGTGGGATGAGACTATTTCATTTTAAGCCCTTCACTACTGCTTGCGTTCACATGTTCATTCATTCAGCATTAATTGAACATATGCTGTGTACCCAGCACTCTTCTAATTTTATATGTGTTTTAACTCATGTAATCCTCACAAGAGCTCTGTGATATGGGAGCTTATCTCCATTTTATAGATGAGGAAGTTGAGGCCTAGAGTTATAGAACTTGTCCAAGGTTATCTAGCTAATGGGTAGTGCCAGGCCCATTTGCCTCAGAGAATCTGAATTTTTACAATATAATATAAAAGAGAAATTTAATTACTAATTATAAGCCAAAAAATTGCACATTAAAGAAGATGACAAGTTTTCATCTATCCAGTTAGAGAAAAACACACAGTCTGTCTTTCACACACGTACATCTTGTATTGGCAGGGATTTTCCTTATTAAGCAATTAGTTATTGACCGTCTACGTTGTGCTAGGCACAGGTGCTGGGGATAAACACTTAATAAAATACACCCCCTATCTTCAAATAACTTGCACTCTAGGTGAGAAGTAAGCCAACAGTTATAGTAGAGGTTATATACCAAGTGATACATCGCTGATGGCAGTATACAATCTCAGAAATCTTTTGGAAAGCGGTTTGGAGATAGGTACCTCAGAGCCTTAAAAATATTCATTTGCTTTGATCTCAAACTCATTTTTATGCATTTATTGTAAGAATGTTATTCTCAATATGGAAAAAAGCCTTCATGCATAAAAACGGTTATTTTGTCTTATAATATTGAAAAGTTGGAAAGAATTTAAATGTGTAAAATGGTTAACCAGTAAACCCACTCAGTGCAATATTTTGTAGCCCACAAAAAAAAAATCAAGGTTATGAATCCCCTGATTATATGAGAAATGATTGATTTCAATGTTAAGTGGAGAAAAGTTGAACATAAAATTTGATATCCAATATGATGGGAGCTTTGTCCCAGAAAAATCACCCTAGCCAGTGTACAGAAGGGATGAAGGAGAGCAGATGACAGGAAGGAAAATTATTCCAAAGCCTTATCATTAGTCTTACTTAAGTAATAGAATATCAAGCAATTTTACTTTCTAACTTTCTTGGTTCCATATTTCCACGTAAGGGACATGAATTATTAATACTTTGTAGGAGAGGGGTACACTTTTTCACAAAAATTTCACACTGTGTTCTAATTCCCTCCATTAGAGGGAGAAACTATTTCATGTAATTGCACTTTGATGTGCTATTTAGAACCAGTCAGGAATTTTAGTCTACTTTCCTCTGACTGTGGTGAGGGTTTTTTGTTTGTTTGCTTATTTGTTTAGAATTTCTTTGAAATCAGTTTTAGAAGATTGATTAAACCATTATGTTAAAAGTAGAGGAATTTTGCAATTTTTTTCCCTTTTTTCCCATTGAAAACTTGACTGGCTTTAGTAATGAAACATTAAAGAATTTGAAGTTCTTAGACTCTCAATTTTTTAAACATGTTCTGAATATAAAAATATATGTTCATTGAGCAAATCTTTGAAAACAGTGAACAACTTATTGAAGGAAATAAAAGCCACCTCTGCATGTACACACACCTAATCTGCTCTTTTGTCTTCAAAAAGTATCAAAAATATTTTGCCATGTCACTAAATACTCTTCTACATCAGAGAATTTGATTAAGCTTATGCATCATCTCCCAGGAGAAACGCACAGATATATTTTGAATGTAGAACTCCTGAAGCCCGTTCATTAACTCTGGCTGAGACCTCTTGTCATTCTTTTCTTAGTGGCTTCACAGCGCATTCCTTCATACGGTGAGCTATTTTTATTGAAACCAATCCCAATTTGGAGGCTCTTAGCTTTCTTCTAGGGTTTGGTTATAAACAATCTTATGACATCATGTTGGTAGATAAATCTTTGCCCACATCTTTAATTTTCTTAGGGTAAACTCCTGATGTAGGATTGTTGTTAGGTACCAAAAGCTACTCTCCAGAAAGTGATACCAGTTCCTCTCCCAATGATGGCATATAATAGAGTTCCTCATTAAGTGATTGTTCAAAGCAGTTAAAATGTATAAATATACCTTACTGTTTTCATAAGTATAGGTATTCTGACTGTTTATCGCTGCATAAGAAACCACCCCGAAACAGTGGCCCAAAACAATGACAGTCATTTATTTTGTCCACGAACCTGGAGGTTGAGTAGAATATTAATTCTTTTACTACACTCTCACTGACTGAAAACAATACCTATTTGACTAGCTCACAGTTCTGCAGGTCTGAAGTCCAGGCACAGCGTGACTGGGTTTCCTGCTCAGATACACACGGGAACATGTGGGTTCCCTCCTAAGAGTGTTAAAGCACGTGAAATTTAAGTGTAAACATTGAGCCCCAAATGTTGGATGTTCACCATAGTTTGTGTGGGTCACAGACCTGAAATCAAGATGTCAGTCTGGCTGTGTTAGTATCCAGAGGCTCTGGGAAAGAATGCCTCCAAGCTTCTTCGGCTTGTTGGCATAATTCAGATTCTGCAGTTGCAGGACAGAGGTCCCCATTTCCTTGCTGGCTGTCAGTCGGGGGACGGTCTCAGCTCCTAGAGGCCTCTCGCTTGCCTTCCCTGCCGCAGCATTGGACTTCTTCAGAGCCAGCAATGGAGAGTCTCCCTCTTGTCCCTTTTGTACTTCAATTCAGGAAGAGTTCAAAGTCCTTTTCATGGGGTGCCTGAGTAGGTCACATCCACCTAGAATAATCTCCCTATCTTAAAAAATCAACTGATTTTGAATCTTAATTCCGTCTGCAAAATCCCTTCACTACAGCACCCAGATTTAGGGTTTGATTGTTTAAGTGGAAGGTTTGTGTACTTCAGTAAGTAGGAGTCTTAGGGGCTCTGTTAGAATTCTGCCTATTGCAAGCAGTGTCCCCACTTCAAGGACCGAAGTGTCTTAGTTCCTAAAACTCCTAAGAGAGCTTATCAGTGTTCATTTTATTTGATTGACCTTGGTGAGTGGGAAGACTACCACCTCCGTGAACAGGAACGGCACCCAGCTTCCTGAGTCCACAGTGTGGCTCTGCTACTTAGTGGTGTCACCTTGGCTGTGCGGCTCTACTTACTCTACTTCTCTGCCTCTGTTTCCCTCATCTGTAAAATAACATGGAGTTAGTGATTGTTCTTGCCTCGTAGGGTTTTTTTTTTAAATAAATTATTTTATTTATTTATTTTTGGCTGCGCTTGGTGTTTGATACTGCTCACGGGCTTTCTCTAGTTGCGTCGAGCAGGGGCTACTCTTCCGAGTGGTGTGCGGGCTTCTCATTGCGGTGGTTTCTCTTGTTGCGGAGCACGGGCTCTAGGCACGCAGGCTTCAGTGGTTGTGACACGGGGGCTCTAGAGCGTAGGCTCAGTGGTCGTGGCGCACGGGCTTGGTTGCTCCGCGGCACGTGGGATCTTCCCGGACCAGGGCTCGAACCTGTGTCCCCTGCACTGGCAGGCGGATTCTTAACCACTGCACCACCAGGGAAGCCCCCCTCTTAGGGTTTTGATGATTAGATTATTTAATGCCCAGGGAACTCCAGGAACAGTGCTTGACTGTAAATTGCTTTAAAAATGATTACTTTAAAAAAAAAAGTTTTTGAATCTGCAATTATGCAATTCAGGTATATTAAGCATGTTCATTAATAGGACTTCCTACTATAAAGAGACCCACAAATAAAAATAGAAGTTTTCTTTCTTGGTCTTAACTATTTATTTCTGACTTGCTATGTTATACGCATATGCCTTTTATGGTGGGCTGCCACAAATTTATGTTGGAAAAAGTGGAATTTAAATAAATCTTTACTATGCTAATTTGATAGATTTTGATAATTCATTTCACTAGCATGGTATGATATTACCAGTAGCAGACTAAAACCTGAGTTCACTTCTGGCTCTGCCCCTAAATCCTGATGAGTCCTATAGCTGGAAAGGCTTTTGGGTATTATACTACGAATTAGTTATAATATTTACTCTGTTTGTTTAGGAAAAACTGGAGGAGTGCCTAAAGCAGTTAAAGGAGGAAAGAGTAATAAGACTTAAGGCTGATAAATGAGTCAATGAGGCAAACAATTTCTAATACTTTTGAGAGTGTTTTCGTTTTATTTTGATTTGATTTTAAGCCGTACACACATAGTTTGTAAACTTTAAAACTGTAATATGTTGCAAATTGGTTGTATCATATGGACTTTTGCATTTACTGGTATTTAGTGATCATATGATCTATATTCCAGAAAGCATGTTTTTAAAAATGTGAAAATCTCATTGTGTGTGTGTGTGTGTGTGTGTGTGTGTGTGTGTGTGCTTTCATATGACACTAGCTTATTTTCTGTTCATGATTCTTTGATTCAAGAAAGCACTTTTTGTGCATATACTGTATATACAGTAGCATAAAAGACATGATGAGACTCTCCTGGCAATGAATTAGGAAAGTGAATCATTTAAATAAATTTAAGATATTGGAAAACTTGTACGAATGCAATGCAAGATAAAAATATATACTATAAGAATTACATTAGGTAATGTGCATGAAAGCAGGGCATAATCTAAAAAGTTCCATCTAAATATACTTTATCATAGGTTGAACGTAGGGAGGAATTTTTCAAAGTGCATCCATTGGATTGGCGGACACTCATTCAATAAGTGTTGAGCACCTGCTTATATAAGGCAAAAGGGGCATCATGAACATAACAGCCTTTCTGAGAAATACTAGAGTTGAGCTTATAGGGGTTTTAAGTGCATAGGTGATGAGCGGAAGGGGAAGAGTGCACGGGAGTGAATATTTTCAAGAAGCCAAAGAAAATATTGGTGATCGTACATTTAATAAATTGGGTTGGGTATGATTTAGGACTTTTAAACGTAAGCATTAGATAGTTTGCTCACTAAAGTTAATTCTTAACATTCAGCAGAGTTGTAATATGTTTTGTTCAAATCAGATTCTATAATTCACTTTCTAATTTAAGGGAAACTTAAAGCAGGTAATTTTCTAATGTGGAATGAGGCTCCATTATGAATTTAACCAGTTAGAAATGTGATCTTTTGTGAAAGATCATTAATAAAACGATAACTTTGGTTTATTTATGTACCAGCTAAGTGTTATATAGGAAACTTTGTTGGGTGCCTGGGAGTTTTGGTTATTATGTGATATGGTCTCTGTCTTTACTGGTGGCGAGTTAGGTTAATTACAGGTTAATTACATTTTGAGTGTTTTAGTTTTGTTCCTTGAAACTAGACAAGACTACTTTTGATGACAATGAGAAAAAAGCATGTCAGACATTTTCAGTCTTCTTTTATAGCTGGAACATGAAAATGCCCAGTTAAGAAATATAAAATTCTCTTTGTCTGAAGGCCTTCATGCCCACTCATTGACAAGCATGATCCTGGATGATGAAGGTGTTTTGGGCAGCACTGAGAATTCTTTTCAGAAGTTCCATGCTTTCTTGGATCTCCTTAAAGATGCTGGGTTAGTTCATTTCTCTTCATGGCATTCTTCTCTTTGCGACTATAACGGTAGTTTGCTGAGGAACTGGAGCGATTTTCATCACTTACGTGGCCATATTTAGCCAAATTTAGTGTAATTATAGGTAATATAGTTGACGTTTTAAAATGAGGAATTAAATGTTTTAAGAAATGCAAATAGGGCAGCCTGCTTTGGTAGAGTGGGGAGCCCATTATAAAAGAGTAACCTGTAGACAGAGTAATTAGTAGGTATAGTTTTTTGTGAAGACTAAATTGAAGGCAGTGTCCATTGAAAATATTTGGGAATGGATAAGAATTTTCCTATCTTTCATTTATTTTGCTTGTTTGATAAGTTTGAATTAAAGTTATTTTTGTCTTAGACATAAAAATTATTATTAATCTTCAGGGAAGATATAGGTCAGTGGTTCTCAACCGGGAACAATTTTGCCACAATGGCTGGTATAGATCAGTCAGATTTTCATTTACTAGGTCGTCCCCAGATGAATTCTACTGTTAGTAGTCCCCTAAAGAAGAAAAGAAGGCACTTGAAGAAGAAAAATCAGAATCAAAGCAGAGTGCCCCAGTACAAATGCAGAATCTCCAAGTAAGTGGACAGGACAGCACTTAATGATTCTAAGAGTGATTAGCAAAAAGGAAATGACCAAGTCAGAGAGAAAATAATAATGGTCGGTCTCTAATAGTTCACATGCTCGGGAGCTAGAGGACTGTGGAGTCCTCTCCAAATCTGAGATTAGTAAATGTGGGCCCATTTCATGATACTGTATTGTTGTACATAAGAAAACTGGAAGTTCTTTAGAAAATTTATGAGTTAAAGCAAACTCTCCTTAATGAAGAAAGAAAACATTACAGAAAATATTCCAAATTTTAAATTGTATAAATGTCTATTCTATTCATATTTTATCTAGGTTTCTGTTTGTATGCAGTCAGCTTACAATGAAGGAACACTAATGAAGGTACACGTATTGACAGAATTTTTAAAATAAGTAATCTTGACATAGCTAATACGTAAGATATTATAGTGACTCACCTGGTCATGGGAATGGGAGGGGAAACATGTCAGCTTTTCCTCTAGCGTTACTTGGAGCCCCCTTCACCCACCTCAGCCAATCTCAGACTGGTCTTGGGAACTGACAGCTTGAGAACACAGTCTGGTCACAAACTATATACTGTTTACATGTGCCTGGAGGATAGAAAAGAAATTAATTTTCTTACAGAGTAGGGTTTCATTTTTAGTGAGGGAAAGGAAATGGGTAATAACTACCCCAATCACCAAAGTCTGAAAATGTAGCAGACATAGCCTTGGATATAGCTAGGTTAAGTTGAGAATCACTTGGCAAGATATAATTAGAAAAAAACTGGCTCTGAAATCTTCTGAATAATCAATTACTGTGTTAATAATAAGATCACAGAATAACATTGACGTTTTGAACTCTACTTTTTAATGGTTGGCTTTGTTCATCACTGAATTTTTGTCTTGTCTTTTGTCTTTCCCTCCAGTTTCAGAAAATTACAGGTGATGCTGGGCTTCCTTTGCCTCTCGACTCCTTCCATGTCCCAGTCTCTACTCAGGAGGCCTTAGAAACTTCCAAAGACAACCTGGGGGTCCCAGTCACAGAGCAGCAGCAGGAGTCTTTTGAAGATTTCATTGCTAGAACATGTTCTCCCTTCAGCAGACGTCATTTCTGGAACTGGAAGTCAAAGAAAAGAAGAGGAATTATCTAGAAATAGCAGGTCTTCTTCAGAGAAAATGAGCAAAGCAGGTGAATAAACCAAAAAATACTCTGCTAAGAAACAACCTGGGAAGGACCTGCATTCCTGCTCTGACTCACCTGTAAAGCAGAAAAGCAAAGGAATTGGGCAAAAGAATTCTTTGGTTAATAAAGCAATTAAAAGTGAGTCTTTGAAAAAACACATTTCTGTTAAGAAAGAGAGTAGAATAGTGACTGTTTCATCAAAGACAACTAAAAGTAAACTCAGTCTACTAGAACATTCTGAAAGTGATACTCTTGGATCTGACTGTGAATTTTAAGAAAGCATCCATACTCTATCACGCCTAACATAGGACTAAATCTTTTAAAATTATGTTTTTGCCTTCAAATTTTAATGAACTACTTATGTTTTTATTATAGCATATGGTGTTTTCAATTACTTGACTGGAAGCCATTAGAGAAAGATTTATCTATACTTTTTTATTATAATGAAAGTTTTGGTGTATTTTTCCTTGTGACACTTTGCACCATTCATTCAGCTAGTGTTTTCTGAGGTCTTCATATGTACAGTACTTTTCTGGGTGCCATTGCTTTCAGCAGTGAACAAAATAAAGCCTTTACTCTCCTGGAACTAGCACTCTGTGGTGGGAGAAAACATAAACAACAAAACAGGGTAAGGGGTAAAAAGAGATGGGAATAATAAATGGAATAGTTTTACCATTTGGTTAAATGTCAAACTATTATAAATCACATGGCCAGAAGCCATTGACGTATTTTAATTCACAATAACCAGAGAGCCTCAAACATTTACCAAGGCACTTAACCGTGTTTATGGATTACAGCAACGCTATGAGATTGGGAACTATTACCATCCCCATTTTATAGATGAGGAGTCGGAGGAGACATTATGTGAGTTGCCAAGAATTACACAGCTATAAGTAAGTGGTAAGCTGCGATTTGACCCGAACCCATGCTCTTTTTTTTTTTAAATGTACGGACTTTATTATGTTTCATTTGTTTCTGATTTATGTGATTATTTTCTTTAAAGATGTTTTTTGATGTCGACCATTTTTAAAGTGTTTATTGCATTTGTTACAGTATTGCTTCTGGTTTATATTTTGGTTTATGGCCACAAGGCTTGTGGGATCTTTGCTCCCCGACCAGGGATCAAACTCTCACCCCCTCCATTGGAAGGCGAAGTCTTAACCACTGGACTACCAGGGAAGTCCCCCTTATGTGATGATTTTTATGGCAATTTTTTTAAATTTTATTTTTTATTGACGTATAGTTGAATTACAGTGTGTGTTAATTACTGCTGTACAGGAAAGTGACTCAGTTATACATTTATATACATTCTTTTTCATATTCTTTTCCATTATGGTTTATCACAGAATATAGAATATAGTTCCCTGTGCTCTACAGTAGGACCTTTTTGGTTTTTTTTAAATACATCCACTTTTTTTTTAATAAATGTATTTATTTATTTTTTTATTTTTGGCTGCGTTGGGCCTTCGTTGCTGCACGCGGGCTTCTCTAGTTGCGGTGCGCAGGCTTCTCAATGTGGTGGCTTCTCGTGTTGCAGAGCACGGGCTCTAGGTGCATGGACTTCAGTAGTTGTGGCATCAGGCTTAGTTGCTCTCTGGCATGTGGGATCTTCCCGGACCAGGGCTCGAACCCGTGTCCCCTGCATTGGCAGGCGTATTCTTAACCACTGTGCCACCAGGGAAGTCCCATGTAGGAGCTTTTTGTTTATCCATCCTGTATATACACCAGTTTGCATCTGCTAATCCCAAACTCCCAATCCAACCCTCTCCCACCCCCTCCCCCTTGGCAACCACCAGTCTATTCTCTATATCCTTGGTTATGTTTCTGTTTCACAGATAGGCAGAACCCAGGCTCTTAATTACTTTGTTATCCTGTTTCCTTGTTAAGAGAGGAAGGGTTTAAGGAAGGCACCGAGAGAGCAGCCAGTGAGCAGTGAGCAGTAGAAGTGCAAAACAGTGGGGCTATCAGAAAGCACACCTGTCTCCTTTCCCCATCGTGAGCCAAATTTTTAAACGGCAGAGTATGTAAGAGTATGTGATGACACATCTCTGGATTAAATTATGTCTCTCTGGTAAAACATGTACAGATAAGTCTTTAGTTCATTCAGACTGAAAGGTGAGATCAGAGAAGAGCTGGAGTGTCAGATTTCTTCTAGAAGTTCCTGCCTGATTGTTACTAAGAGGGCTACTACAGTACTAGTTAGTTCATTAGTCATGGATTGAGTGTTAGAGGAGCGAAACAATGAGCAAGATGTAGCGTTGGCCCTTTAGCAGTGGAGTGAGAGGGGAAGACACACAGCAGATGTCTCATCCTGCACGTGACAGGCATGTTCAGGGCGTTTCATCAGTGTTTGTGGAAGAAGAGGGGGAGCTGTGAGGCAAAGAAAAGTCATCGAAAGAGGCAGTCCCTAAGCTAAGTCTTAAAGGACTCGTGAGAAACTGGTGAGTCAGCCGGTGGAGGGCAAGGGCACTCGAGGCAGAGAGGACAGCGGAAGTCCAGAGCCGTGAGTGTGCGAGGCGTGTGTCACGGAGGCACAGGCGCAGGCTCTGGCGCGTCGGTGCAGTGTCACCAGGCAGTGGCAAGCGCCCCTAAAGGAGGCAGCGAGGAGGAGGAGAGCGGGTCCTAGCCATCCATGTGCGTGGAGCTGGTTTCCTCAGAAAATAGCTAAGAATGGAAAGGACAAGCTCAGGTGGCATTTTAGACCACTGACGTCAGTATGGATGAGGAATCTGAAGAAGCCTGGAGACAATTATGCCCCACTCTTCTGAGGAGCAGTGTTTTTTATTTTCGAGTGGGACTTTCACGCTGCCACCTCCTCTCCTGTCCCTACTGAAAGGTTTATAGGCCGGCAGAAGGGAGAACCTGGCTTAAGTAAAGGTAATCAGGTTTCTTTACTGCGCAGCTTCTCGGGGCTGCTGTCGGCTAATGTTCATTCTGGATCGTCACAGCAGGCGTATGGTACACAGCCATCCTCAAAGCTATTTGACTCTAGAGTCCTTTTTTAATAGAAGTGTCTAACAACTGGTTCCAGCAAACAGCAATTTGGTAACTTCTAGACCAGGTAATAGCAAGAAGAAAGGGGTCTGAAATAAGGTATAGATGAAGGGAGGAAATAAGTTCTAATTGTATTTAGGAAATTACAAGCAAGACTTGATCTTGGGAAGTAAGGAAGAAGTAGGAGGCGGAGGCTGAAGCCCCATCTGTGTGACTAAGGTTGGGTGGTGGTATCATTGAGTTTGGAAATAGGGGATAAAGAACTGAATTGGGGAAAAGACTTTAGTTCTGGACATGTAGAATTTTAAAGCACCTGTAGAATTCGGGAGACAAACTGGTAGATAACTGGACCTGCACGTGAAGACATGGAAAGATAAAAATTTCAATGTCATCAGCACTCAGCAGTCATTAAAATCATGAAAATGGATGAGATTTCAGAGAATTGTGAGTACTGACAACGTTTAAGTAATAAGCAGAGAAAGAATTCTGGGAAGGAGAGAGGTGATAGAGTTTCAAGAAGGAGGAAGTAGATGACAGTGTCATCCTTCAGAGAATGTAAGTGTCCATTGGATTTGGGCAGTTAGGTCCCCAGTGACCTTAGAGCAGTTCAGTGAAGTGGTGGACAAGAAAGCCAGATGGCGATAAATTGAGGGTGTAGGGCTGCCTGTGGGGGCCAGGCGGGGCTAGTGAAGACAGTGGGAATACGCTACTCTGAAGGAGTTTGGATGAAAAGAGAAAATAATTAGCAAAAAAGAACTTTTTAGAATGAGAAGGACTTATATTTTATATGTTGAAATGAAGGAACCGATGAAGGAGATCCTGAAGATGTAGATAATAATTTAGAGAACTGGGGAAACATGGACATAGGAATAAGAAAAAAACCTTGCACAGTATGTAAAAATCACTTGTATCCTTCGAGTTGGATGGATACTGGTAAGTTTGGGAGGAAATAAAGGTAAGAAGAGATAGAAGTTAAATGAGTTTATACTGATAGCCTCAGTTTTCTTTGACACAGATTTTTCAGAGACACATATATACACATACATAATTACAGTCTTAAAATTCTTTCATAGTTACATGTTTTATTAATCATGTCTGAGAAAAGTCATTGATTTTCATTTTGTACAGCATTATCTTGTAAGGACAAGATACAGTGACAACTTCCAAGCTTTTTGCATATCAGAGCTGAAACTGAAAGTATCTCCATAATTGAATTTTCACTTCTTATTTGTAATCAGTTTATCCTTAGGAGGATACTTTCATAGTGTTTGATCACAGATGAGTTTGGACATTGCTATCACTCAATAATGTTAAGCATCTGACAGGTTCTCTCCTATACTATATATTAATTTTTTCTCCATTAAGCAAATATTTATTGGCGGCCTGTGGGAATAAGATACACCTAGGTCCTCTTTCCTTGGTATATTCACAAAAGCCTCTGAAACTAAATTTCCAAGTCAGGCCATACTAAGGCCTGGCATAATAAGTTTTCATCGTTAACAGTTTTTTTGTGTTTGTGGGTTTTTTTTGTTTTTGTTTTTATGAAGCAAGGATAAGACACTGTCTTAACTCAGTAGTTGTCCATTGATGAATAAGTCAAAGAAGACACTGATGAAGCATGGTATTTTGAATATCCTTTCCACAGAATAGGTAACGGGCCGTCCTGAAACTCTGGTGAGATGCTTATCATTTTCAGATTTTGGAGTGGCAGAGAAAACCCTATTACACCTTGAATTATCACTAGAAACAGGAATTCAGCCAAATAAAAACAGTGCCTCTGCCTACTGAGGTTGTCAATTTCCATCTTAACAAAAGTGAATATTTCTCCTTTAGATTAAAATCAAGAAAAATCCCCTCTGTCCAGGATGCAATAATGAGGTACAAGAAAGAGGAAAGCTGAAGGTATTCCCTCTTTACACCTGAACAGTGAATTCATTATGATATCAAATATTTGTTATGATTCTGCTATGACCAGGTGCTTTATTGTGTTTAGAGATCAAGTTACCGTTCCTTCTTGGTAAGTAAGAAAAATCCGCTTTAGGACTCTGAATAGTAACTTTATATATTAAAACATATATATATTATATATAATATATATTCCACCTATTCAACAAAATTGTAATTTTCATCATCTCTTACGAATGATGAACTGTATTTACTCTTTGGAAAGGGCTTATAGGGAATTAAAGTCTCCATATACTTTTCATATAAGACCATGGAAACCAAATTCTCAAGTGGGAGCAAACTTAGGTTTTGCTATGAAGGTTTATGCTTGCCTGGCCTTAGAGTGGTAGGCCAGGAACTCAAGGTGGAGTTTTCTTCCTCTAAGTTACTTTCATTGATGCCACCCTGAAAACATTTGGAGGGAGTATTTTTTGAAATAGCTTTATCTCAGTAACCCTTTAAAAATGCTTCAGGGTATGGGGAACATAACTGTCAAAATGTTCAAGCAACTCTTGTTGATTTAAGTGTAATTGATCAGGAGCAATACAGGAAAGAGCTGGGTACAAAAGACAAAAGGCCTGAGGCTATTTCATGTATAGTTTTTGCTTATTGTACAAAACAGAGAAAGTTTCATACACTCACACAGCCAAGGTCCCCTACTGTTCTCTCCTTTTAGCATAAATAAAAGAGAGCTAGTTTCTCAATAGCAGCATTCTATCCTTAAGTGGGTACACAGTGATATTCTAATGGTCTCTGGAGCAGGGAATAATTCCGTGGCAGCTCTGACCTCCAGTCACCGGGCTCTCTGTAACTTAAGTCTTTCATGGCCAAGGACTATAATCATTATTTCGATTTCTATTTAGCATCTCAAAATTGAAAGGATTCCATGGACAACAAAACAGGAAGTGATTTCATGAAGTGTTTTAGTATGGATAAAGTAATAAACTATAAAAATACAAATCATCAGTAAAGCTTTTTCTTTCCAGAGAACTATATTCAGAAATTAATGCAAGCATCTAAGGTGCGCATGTGTGTTTTTTCACCCGTGATCATGTTTGTGTGTGTGTGTGTGTGCATTCCACTGCTACAGGAGACATGCAAAATAATATCAGATTTGCTACTCTATGAAGTACTGGTTTCTCCCAAGAACTGTGCTCGCAGGGTTCGTTCAGGAAGGTGAGTGCCCTACCACCACATCGCAGTCATATCTCATCACCTTCGGCAGCAATAATTTACACTTTAACCTTACATGCAGGCGTATTAAATTAGTATTACTCATCAGAACTTGCTTATTAATAAAACAAGCTGAATTAGTCACTGCAGAATCATATTTGGAAATTCAATGACAATTTTACATTTTTAATAAAGGCTCAGAAATATTATTGCAGAGCAGGTGGTACAGAAAACTGTGGTCAAATTTGACATTCATTAATAATTGAAGTGTGGAACGTGACAGGTGAAAATTGATATTGATTTCTTTCCTCTAATATTTGGAAGAGTTCTAAAAGCTAAATAAAATGAGATAACATGACATATCAAGTCTCACTGATTTCTTTGATCACCTCCTCCCCACATATCACTCCTTTGCCTACCATGTTTTGAATAATTCAATGCCCATAGTCTTTCCAGCTCAGTGCATTATAAAACACACTCAAGCTGGGTTTCAATCATATTAGACTGAAAGCTGAACTTTTTATGAAGGATTATTTAAAACAAAATGCGTCTTGAGCCCAATAGCCTTTGAAACCAAACAATCCTGGCAGTTCAGTGAGGAAATGTCAACACTGTGGAGAACTTTTGGATTCAGAAAATTCAGTAATCCTATTTGATGTATGTTAACCGTATCAATATTAACAACCTTCTGCTTGATTTTAGCACTGATTTGAGAGCTGAGTTACTGATTTGAGAGCTGAGTTAACTAGTTGTGAAAGCACTGAGAGAGTTGTTCTTGGGTTGAACTTGACCTGCCTCTGGGAATGCTCTCTGTTCTATCCATCTTGAAAAGCTTTTATTCAAGTGCATTTCTCTGCCTTCCTTCTTCTCACCTGCACCCCTTGGGAAAATGAAAGATGCTCAAATATAGATGTTAACACTGCAGATGCTCTGTTTGGCAATGGTGTCTTTCAGCTTCCCAATAAAAAAGTATATTGCTGATCACCCATTTGACTGAAAAGTGACTCATTTTACTGACAGATCTCTGGATTGAGATGCCAAAAGAAATAGGTCATTTCAAATTTCCTTTTTAATTTGAAGTCATAGCTTTGTGTTGCAACACTACTTGTTCAAAAGTTAGATCATGAAGGTTCCTTCTTATGACCTCCAAATAATTAATCAAAATGTTCTTCATTCGGCTATATAAAAAGCAAGCAGAATATTCCTAATTATCAATCTTTCTCTTGAGTCATATAGTTCTTGTAATTCCAAGGAAGAGAAACTCAAATGTAAAGTGTTACAATAGCCAAGCATACCAGCACTGTTATCTAACCATTCAGCAATTTTCTCTGCCAAGTCACTCTGAACCTTAGACTAGTGAGAATGTCTTTTTAATTAATTTTTAAGGTTCTCCTCTATTGAGTTAAAAAATGGTCACAATTTTATAAGTAAAATTAAAGAAAAAACACAAAATAGACCATCTGAGATATTTCCATTAGGCATTATATATATATATAAATATACATAATTTTAATATATATACATATATAAATGCACTGGGATAAATCTCCATCTTCTGTGTCAGTCGGACATAGGTCCATTTTCTTAGGAATAGGGAACTCCTTTCTCAATGGAAGTGAGGAAATTGGCTGGACCATCCTCCTTGAATATAATTCCATGAAGCCACCATTGAAGGTTGTCTGGATCTTGGTTCCTTCTAGCAATCTACTACTCCAACAGTGTGTAGTTCATCAAATTCAGGTCTTTCTGAAACCAGGCTAGAAATACAAAGTGAGGTGGATGACTAAAGTAACTGACCAAAAAGGAGGAGGAAGAGAGCAAAACAATTTCCCAATTTCATTTTTTCCCATATTCTCTGTGCTTTACAAGGGAAAAAAAAATTTGGGTCTGAGTTCCTTTCATTCTTAGCCATTGTTGGTTCAAAGTCTGAGAAAAAAAAAAAAAAAAAAGGTAAAAACGAAAATATGGAGTCCAGAATTCCGTTAGCTCTCTTGCATGCAATATCACAACTTAAAAGGTCTTCCAAAATGAAGGGATAAACTTTTAAAAATATAGCCCAATCTTTTCAATCTAAACAAGTAAACACTAAAAATGTATTTTAGAAATCCAGCAAACACACTAACCACAGTCAAAGCAAAGAAAGGCTTATGGCTTACCAAATGACAGTGGCTGTCTACAAGAGAGATAAAGAATACTCCAAAATTCTATCTGACCTGGCAGAGCTCAGCACAGCTACTATTCTTCTTTCCTAAAAGCAAGGCATAAAGAAATTGAATAAAACTTGCCAAAATGTCCCCCGCTGCCTCCAAAAGCAGATTAAAGAAGGGAATGTCCAGAAATCAGGATGAAGAAAACTACTTAGAGAAGCCCCTTCTCCTATCAGTGGACCACCAGGGTTTATCTGGGTAATAAAATGATAATAGGCCTTTTTGTCATCTTCTTTTTATAATTTATACATTTAAATTTCAGTTAACATTTTAAAAATATCCAATCAGAATGACAGGCATTTCCAGAAGTATCAGTTTTTTTAATCCTCACCCTTTTACAAATGTGAAAACTGAGGCTCAGTATAGCTGTCAAGAAATTTTCCTAAATCATTGAAGCTGTAAATTTGGGACCTAAGTCTAAATCAGTTTCTCATTTTATCTTGGCTATCTTCTTAAAATTCTGTTTAGGGACATGGGGAGAGAGAAGGGGAAGCTGGGACGAAGTGAGAGAGTGGCATGGACATATATACACTACCAAATGTAAAATAGATAGCTAGTAGGAAGCAGCCAAGTAGCACAGGGAGATCAGCTCGGGGCTTTGTGACCACCTAGAGGGGTGGGATAGGGAGGGTGGGAGGGAGACGCAAAAAGGAGGGGATATGGGGATATATATATATATACGTATAGCTGATGCACTGTTATACAGCAGAGACTAACACAACATGGTAAAGCAATTATACTCCAATGAAGATGTTAAAAAAATATATATGAAAGCTATACTATAAAATAGATACAGTGATAATGTATCTGAGAGGTGGAATTATGGCTGTTTTTTAATCTATTTTTGGATTATTTGATTACTTGATTTCTCTATAAAGAATATGAATCCCTTGTGTAATAAAAGTTACTCAAAACCAAAAAACAAAACAAGAAAAAAAACCAATTCTGTTTAGGAAGAGAGGATAGAATGAAGGTTTGAGCATAGAAATCATCTAGAAATCACTGAAGATACTGGGCCTGTAGTGCAGTTTCATTTGTAGTGGGTTTGGCTTACATTCTTATGTTTAGTTTTATTTCTATACAACTATCAAAGAAGGAGAAAGAAGTTGGGTAATATTTGCATTTGCAACTAATCAAAGCAGAATTGCTTTTAGCTTTAACAAAAAGATCGTTTTGTGATCTCAGATTAACATCTTTATTCTTAAATGGAGCATAAATAACATTTATTGGCTAAGATTATTTGCAATAAACAAGACTGTTTACTGTTTACCACCTAGCAGATGACTATTTGTAAGTCTCACTGAGTATGCTAAAAGCTTATACTGAGCTCTCATTTTACCAGAGTGAATTTAAATTAACTTCAGCAGCCAGAATTAATGAAACCGGGTAAATGATCCAAAGATATTCCACAGGGTATTCTGTTTTAATTAGAGATAGAAAATGTGAGTCATTAGAGGTTTTTAAAAATGTTGCATTCTATTACTTTCTCATATTTTAAATCTAGGAATATAGATGAAAACTAAAACATGTTAGCCACCTTAGTTCAGTTTTTAATGTATATCAGCTCTGAATTTATATTGAGTGAATAGTAAAGAGTCTGAATGAAGGCCATAATCTGGAGGCATTCAGGTACAAGTAATAAACTTTATTAGAAGTTGAGTATCTGTTAATTAGCAGGCAGCTATATAACTTAACTATAAAGCCACTACAATTCAAACATTGTAGCATTACTACATGAATGAACACATATACAAATTAAACAGAAAAGAATATCCACAAATAGTTCTAAGTATGTCTGGGAAGTTTGATTGTGATAAAGTCAAGGTATAATCTTTAAAATTGATGCCTAGAAAACTACACACCCATTGAAAACTAAAGTCTGTACCTCACACTACATACCAAAATAAATTACACCGGTTGCACATGTAAGAAGCTTGCAAGTTGCCACTTTATCCTAACAAGATGCGTCTTTTTTTTTTTTTTTAATAAATTTATTTATTTATTTATTTATTTATGGCTGTGTTGGGTGTTTGTTTCTTTTTTTTTTTTTTTATAAATTTATTTATTTTATTTATTTATTTTTGGCTGTGTTGGGTCTTCGTTGCTGTGTGCGGGCTTTCTCTAGTTGCGGCGAGCGGGGGCTACTCTTCATTGCGGTGCGCAGGCTTCTCATTGCGGTGGCTTCTCTTATTGTGGAGCACGGGCTCTAGGCGCATGGGCTTCAGTAGTTGTGGCACTTGGGCTCAGTAGTTGTGGCTCACAGGCTCTAGAGCGCAGGCTCAGTAGTTGTGGCGCACGAGCTTAGTTGCTCTGCGGCATGTGGGATCTTCCCGGACCAGGGCTCGAACCCGTGTCCCCTGCATTGGCAGGCGGATTCTTAACCACTGCACCACCAGGGAAGCCCGGGTGTTTGTTTCTGTGCGAGGGCTTTCTCCAGTTGCGGCGAGTGGGGGCCACTCTTCATCGCGGTGCGCGGGCCTCTCACTCTCGCAGCCTCTCTTGTTGCGGAGCACAGGCTCCAGACGCGCAGGCTCAGTAGTTCTGGTTCACGGGCCCAATTGCTCCACGGCATGTGGGATCCTCCCAGACCAGGGCTCGAACCCGTGTTCTCTGCATCGGCAGGCAGACTCTCAACCACTGCGCCACCAGGAAGCCCAAGATGCGTCTTTTACGAATGTTTTCTCCGACTCTGTGGCTTGTCTTTTCATTATCTTGATAGTGATTTTCAAAGAGCAGAAATTTTCTATTTTAATGAAGTCTAGCTTATCAATTCTTTCTTTCATGGATTGTGCCTTTGGTGTTATATTTTAAAAGTCACTGCCGGGCTTCCCTGGTGGCGCAGTGGTTGAGAGTCTGCCTGCCAATGCAGGAGACACGGGTTCGAGCCCTGGTCTGGGAAGATCCCACATGCCACGGAGCAACTAGGCCCGTGAGCCACAACTACTGAGCCAGCGCGTCTGGAGCCTGTGCTCCGCAACAAGAGAGGCCGCAATAGTGAGAGGCCCGCGCACCGCAATGAAGAGTGGCCCCTGCTTGCCGCAACTAGAGAAAGCCCACACACAGAAACGAAGACCCAACACAGCCAAAAATAAAAAAAAATTTAAAAGTCACTGCCATACCCAAGGTCATCTAGGTTTTCTCCTATGTTATCTTCTGGGAGTTTTACAGTTTTGTGTTTTACATTTAGGTCTGTGGTTCATTTTGACTTAAGTTTTATGAAGGATATAAAGTCTGTGTCTAGATTTTTTTTTTTCTTTTTCACTATGGACATCCAGTTGTTTCAGCACTATTTGATGAAAAGCCAATCTTTGCTCCGTTGTATTGCCTTTGTTCTTTTGCCAAAGATCAGTTGACTGTATTTATGTGGGTCTATTTTGGGGCTCTTTATTCTGTTTCATTGATCTATTTGTTCTTTCACCAATACCACCCTGTCTTGATTACTGCACCTTCATAATAAGTCCTCAAGCTGGGTAGTGTCATCCCTTCAACTTTGTCCTTCTTCAATGAGGTGATAGCTATTCTGGGTCTCTTGCCTCTTCATATGGACTTTAGAATCAGTTTGCCAATATCCATAAAATAACTTGCTGAGATTTTGATTGGGATCGCACTGAATTTCTATAGATTAAGTCGGAAAGAACTGACATCTTGATAATACCGAGTCTTCCTATTCATGAACATGCAATATCTCTCCATTTATTTAGTTATTCTTTGACTTCATTCATCACGGTTTTGTAGTTTTCCTCCTATAGAGGTTGTACTTATTTTATTAGATTTATACTGAAGTATTACATTTTTGGCAGTGCTATTGTAAATAGTGTGGGGTTTTTTTAAACCTATTCCACTTGCTCATTATTGGTATATAGGAAAGCAATTGCCTTTTGTATATTAACCTTGGATCCTGCAACCTTGCTATAATCACTTACTAGTTACAGGAGTTTTGTGTCAACTCTTTAAGATTTTCTACATAGATGATCATGCCACCTGTGAACAAAGACAGCTTTATGTCTTCCTGCTCAATCTGTACACCATTTATTTCCTTTTCTTGCCTTATTGCATTAGCAAGGACTTACAGCACAATACTGAAAAGTTATAATAAAGGAGGACATCCTTGCCTTGTGCTTAATCTTAGTGGAAAAGCATTGAGTTTCTCTCCAGTAAGTATGATGTTAGCTATTGGTTTTTTTGTAGATTGTATTTATCAAGTTAAGAAAGTCCCTCTCTATTCCTAGTTTACTGAGAGTTTTTCTCATGAGTACACACTGAATTTTGTCAAATGCTTCTTCCGCATGTATTTATATTTTTTTTTTCCTTTTCTTTGTCTTGGATGGATTATATTAATTAATTTTCCAAAGTTGAACCAGCCTTACTCACCTGACACAAATCCCATTTGGTCATGGTATATAATTGTTTTTATGCTTTTGTGGCGTCAACTTGCTAACATTTTGTTGAGAATCTCTGACACAATTCTTATCACATTTCTACTATAAAAGGTTTGGGAGTCTAATGAATTTAAGCTATTAATTAGTCTTATCAAATTGCGCTTTTTATTCAAAGATACACCATAGCAGAACCCTGAGGGAATAGATGGTGAACTGTAAGGCCTGAATTTACACTTCTTTTCTTCTTTATACCTTGAACCTGTCTCTCAACAAGTGTTTACGGCTGATGTTTATTTTTTTGGAAATTAGACATAGCCCACTCCATTCATTCATTCAACAGATTCTACAGCAGAAGGGAGGCTTCTAAGGAGGTAGTGTGTATTAGTGGGACTGCAGGTTATTACAGGGAATCCAAGCAAGGCCTCATAATGGAGACAGTGATATTTGAGAAAAGACCTAAAAAAGTGAGTGGAATACTACAAAGCTACAGTAATCAAGACAATATAGTACTGGCACAAAAACAGAAACATAGATCAATGGAACAAGATAGAAAGCCCAGAGATAAACCCATGCACCTATGGTCAACTAATCTATGACAAAGGAGGCAAAGATATACAATGGAGAAAAGACAGTCTCTTCAATAAGTGGTGCTGGGAAAACTAGACAGCTACATGTAAAAGAATGAAATTAGAACACTCCCTAACACCACACACAAAAATAAACTCAAAATGGATTAGAGACCTAAATGTAAGACTGGACACTATAAAACTCTTAGAGGAAAACATAGGAAGAACACTCTTTGACATAAATCACAGCAAGATCTTTTTTGATCCACCTCCTAGAGTAATGGAAATAAAAACAAAAATAAACAAATGGCACCTAATGAAACTTCAAAGCTTTTGCACAGCAAAGGAAACCATAAACAAGACGAAGAGACAACCCTCAGAATGGGAGAAAATATTTGCAAACGAATCAACGGACAAAGGATTAATCTCCAAAATAGATAAACAGCTCATTCAGCTCAATATTAAAGAAACAAACACCCCAACCCAAAAATGGGCAGAAGACCTAAATAGACATTTCTCCAAAGAAGACATACAGACGGCCACGAAGCACATGAAAAGATGCTCAACATCACTAATTATTAGAGAAATGCAAATCAAAACTACAATGAGGTATCACCTCACACCAGTTAGAATGGGCATCATCAGAAAATCTACAAACAACAAATGCTGGAGAGGGTGTGGAGAAAAGGGAACCCTCTTGCACTGTTGGTGGGAATGTAAATTGGTACAGCCACTATGGAGAACAATATGGAGGTTCCTTCAAAAACTAAAAATAGAATTACCATATGACCCAGCAATCCCACTACTGGGCATATACCCAGAGAAAACTGTAATTCAAAAAGACACATGCACCCGAGTGTTCGTTGCAGCACTATTTACAATAGCCAGGTCATGGAAGCAACCTAGATGCCCATCAACAGATGAATGGATAAAGAAGTTGGGGTACATATATACAATGGAATATTACTCAGCCATAAAAAGGAATGAAATTGAGTCATTTGTTGAGACGTGGATGGATCTAGAGACTGTCATACAGAGTGAAGTAAGTCAGAAAGAGAAAAACAAATATTGTATAGTAACGCATGTATGTGGAACCTAGAAAAATGGTACAGATGAGCCGGTTTGCAGGGCAGAGGTTGAGACACAGATGTAGAGAACGGACATATGGACACCAAGGGGGGAAAACTGCGGTGGGGTGGGGATGGTGGTGTGTTGAATTGGGCGATTGGGATTGACATGTATACACTGATGTGTATAAAATTGATGACCAATAAGAACCTGCAGTATAAAAAAACAAACAAAACAACTAATACTAAACTTTCATTGGGTTATTTGTATGGAAATATGTTAATATAAATGTTTCAGACATTACATGAAATTTCTAAAAATCTTATATGTTCTGGTATAATGTTATAAGTCATAATCCTAGTTATTACTTTAAAATGTATATCTCAGAAATAACTAATTTTCTTGTCAACTGCATTATTATGGACTTTCATCAAATCTTTAACCATGGTCATTTTTAAGTCTTTTGTCATTTACAGACAGTTCTGGGTGTACTCTGATGCTTTTGCAAATATGTTCCTATAAAAGGGTTTCATCTTCAAGAAATTCATGGAAAAGACTCTGACAAGTACAGGTTTCTGGTAACTGACTGTACTGCTGAACTGAATGAATAAGTATTTTCAGAACTCTAATGAAAAGCTGACGAACTCATAAAAGTGCTAACAAAAGATCAAGATGAAAAAAAAATTAATTACATGGGACTGAGTGAACTGATGAGGATGAGTATAATTTTTGTGACTTTCTGTTTGAATTAAAGAAAAAAAATCCCACAAGGACTCAGAGGCAAAGAATATACAAATCAATTTTCACTGCAAAGTAAAGGAGCTGTTACAGTGGAGGATTACTGGACTGAATGTCAATATTATGACATAGTATGAGTGTGTTTCATGTGTGGTAATTGCAATCATTGTTGTTTTTGTTGTGGGCATCCATGTACAATGCTTGCTGTCAGTCTATTTACCTCTTGTAAAAATAAAATACAGTGTGTGTGTGTGAAAAAAAAAGTGAGTGGATGAGTACTGTAGATAGTAAAGAGAACAGCAATTCAGGTAAAGGGAACAGCAAGTGAAAATGTCTGCCTACTATACTTGTTGAACATCAAGGACTAAAGAGTATAAGGTGTTTGGAAAAGAGTGAGCAAGGAGTAGAGGTAGAGGAGATGAGATCAAATATATAATGTGGAGGGTAATCATGTAGCAACTTTCCAGCATTTTAAGAACTTCAGCTTCAACTATAATGAAGGGGAAGACACTGAAGTCACATAATTCTTCTGACTTAGATTCTCAAAGGGTTCTCTGGCCACTGTGTTAAGGACACATTTCAGAGGGATAATAATTAAGATGACAGACAACGAAATCTTAATCCTGAGTGATAATAGTGGAAAAATCGAGAAACTGTCAAATTCTGGTTCTATCTCAAAGATAGGGCCGACACATTTTGCTTCTGTATTGGATGTGAAAGGAGAGAGAAAGGAAAAAGTCAAAGATGAATCACATTTTGTAACTGAGCACCAGGAAGAATGGAGCTGCCCTTTTCTGCTTTGGAAAGTCTACAGGAAAAGCATGAGTGACTATGTGTGTATTTGATTGCAAGGTATATTAAGTTTGGGATGTCTATTAAATGACAAAACAGAGATATTCTGTTAGTAAGCAGTCTTGTTAGGTGGACCCAGTCCATAAAGGACAACCATCAACCTACCTAATCTGCTCAATTTGAAGACCCATAAAGGACTTTGGGGCATTAGTGTGAAGAGGGCTTCCTTTTGCGTTTGTGTGTATGTGTGTTATTTGCTTTGACACTGTGGTTAGGCTAAAGTAGCACTATTCTGGGCTTTCATCTTTGGCAACTTTTTTCTCACCAAGAAGCTTTTTTATTGGGTTGACGCCAAATGAGTATTTGCTTGATTCATGTCCTGATTCTTTAACTATTTTCCTAGTTTGGACAGCCACAAATTTGGTTAGTATTTGTTCATTTCACCCTTCAACGTGGACACACTTGAAGCGAAGTGAACTCCCACCACACTGATGGTAGACTCCATCTGAGCATGCTCAAAAGAGCACAGAAGGTTGTCCACGGGGAGGGTACTATCAGAGGCTGATTGACAGTATCTGTGTTGTAGACCAACTTAAGGGCAAACACATATGGTTCTTACGCTTTCCTGCTCCTGATAATAAGCAATGGCAGGCTCTGGATCACAATGTTTGAACCCAGCAGGAATAGTTTTGCACTCTATGTGGCATGACTATGATAAGGGGGTCTATATCTTATCTATCATGTATCTTCTTTTTTATGCTACACAAATACAAGGCTGTCACTTTCTGAGACAATAAACTTTCTCTGGCTGTGACAGATTCAAAGCAGATGCCAAGTTAGGAACATTTCTGAATTAGGTGATTTGGGTTCCTTGACCAGGTGAAAAAAACAAAACAAAACTGTTTTTCTTCTTGGTTTCACATTTAAACAATATGAGTTAGTCTAAACTATATGACCAAAAAATAGAACTACTAAAATAACAGGCCCTTATCATTATTATTTTGATATAATAAATAATAGAGGGGTATTGTTTTACTAATAATTACCAGCATTTAGTAACGACAAGCCAAACATTAAGCCTTTAGGAAATTTGTGAACTCCTTCATTTCTTACAATAACTCTGTCAGATTGGTTACCAGTATTTATCACCATTGATGAAGAAACTCAGTTTCAGAGGAAGACACTGAGGCACAGAGAGGTTAAATGTAACTTGTCCATAATTGCCCTAGCTGCTATGCTAGTCTGCTTCATCAACCACTATCACCACTATCACATTTCTTTAATTGGACTTTAGATTCAGATAAACAATTTTTCCTGGTTGCAAGGAAATCATTTAACAAGCCCAGATTGCAATGCTTGAAATGCAAGTCTGAGCCCAAATCTGAGAACCCTAAACCATGTGATCACTAAAAATACTGAGTATCAATTCTGAGCCTTCTAATATGAGTTTGCATTTAAAATAACAGGTCCTATTAGGAATAAGTGTACAAATGGCATTCTAGGAGGGAATATATCCAACAGGTGTTTTAAATTCCTTTAGTGGCAATGAAAAAGTATGAAGGCATTTCCTGCAATACTAAATGAGCTGATTTCCTTTTGGTGGGTAAACACTGAACTTTGTATACAAAACTTAACCTGAAAGTATTTTCTAAGTATCTTGCTATTACTCTACTCAAAGTTAGCCTTGTTATCTCCTTTACAAACAAGAATGGTAAGACACAGTCTCAGTCAGTATAGTACGGATAAATCATTTGCAGTCTTGGGGAAACTTGTACCTTAACGAGTGTCTTCAATTTGGGGAAGACGGGAATTCACAATTGCCATTCTCTAAGCATATTATTGACATATAAACTAACTCCAGCAAAAGAAACCTATAGTTAGGTAGATCCTTTCATAAAGTGACGCAGTCACTCAGGAATACTTTATAACCTAAAACGACTGGACAGTCAGTAACCAATGAATTATCCTAATGCTGATTCATCTGAGAGGTCCTTTATTCCAATGATTTTCGCTGCTATCCTTCTCTTTTCCTTTTGGGACTAAGACCTATGCATAAAGTCTTACTTACTCTAAGGTTCACCTTGTACCTCTCCTGTCATACAACTTGTCACTTTCCCCATCATATGCCACCAAATGCCAAAAAGAAATCTGAGTACTCTGCGGTCATGGCACAGGTATTTCTAAAGAGATGAACACCTGTTCAAAAATCACTAATCCGAGAATAAATATATGGGGAAATGACCTGGGGACATGACTGGAATCAGCTGAAACTGTGAGAGGCCAGCAGGGCAGATATGTGTGCCTGTATGTGCCTTAAAGAATAATGTTCTCTATGAGAAAAAATGCTTTATTGCCCCAAACTTTAATCCAATTAATATCTGGGAATATATTTCAAGACCACTTGTATATATATGTACATAATGTTAGCATTGTATATTATTTGTGTTATGTTCTCCCTTCTATTCATGGGAACATGTTGCCTTTAAAGTTTAACCTTTCTTGTTGATTTTGCACATGGATGAAGGTTCACACAGTAAGATAAGTTCAAGGATTTCTTTCTCCAATATCATGAATTCCTATTACTTAATTTCTTTATGATAGATTTTCAGATGACAGTCCAAGATAGTTCTGCCAATGGAAATCACAGGACTACCAAATATGGAAAAGACTTTGGAACACTTACAGTGTGTTTTCATGGTCTGCATCAGAATTCTACAGAAGGCTTTTGGTTGAATTGGCAGTGAAATGAGAATGGAAAGTTAGTGTATCAGTTACTTTTCAGTGTGGTATTTTTTCTTTTCTACTATTCTACTATGTATTAGAAATTATGTAAAAATCAGGAGAAGAGAAATGGTTAAGAAAAAGTATGATCTGTCATGTTAAAGACATTTGGCACTTACCTAGACTCACAGGTAACATGAGAGAACATGAGAGCTGGCTTGTGAGAACTAACCTTGTTCCAATTCCCTCACTGTCTTGATGAAAAGCTTTGAGGCTCAAAGAAGGAAGTGACCCTGCCAGAAGCATACCATGAATCAGTGATGAAAGGGAGACTCCTTGGCTTCTGTAGAGCCATGCCTCTGTGCACAAGGTATTAAAGAAGCATTAATTAAATGCCCCTTTACCTAACAACGTGGAGCTTAATCATAAGGTTTGGGCTTCTTGTCTCTTCTTTTGCTTTCTATTTTACATCCTTGGGGGCCTTAATTTTTAGTTGCTCTCTTGAACTGGATTTACAAGACATTTATTTTCATTAGCCCTTATTGTTTTGGATTGTAGGTTGAATTTTTACGAAGTTGGGGAAGGATACTGAGCTGCCAAAAGTTAACAGATTATTGGCAAAGAGATAAAAATAATTATAATGCCAATTTCCCTGGGTATTCCCCGTGTACTTTAGGGGTAAAAATAGTATTTGTAAAGTGATTTCAAAATGTGCAAATATTACCTGTGGGACATAACCTACTGGTTAAGAGCACTAACTCTGAAATTAATTTGCCTGGATCTTTTTTCCCCAGCTCCACCACTTATTAGTGGTGGGACTTCAGGAGTGTTACTTCTTTGTGTTTCGCTTCCTCTTTGAAAAACAAGGGCTTAATAACCTCACCCATTTTACAGAGCTGTGGTGTGGAGTTAATACAGGTAGAGTGCTTAGGAATCCATGCCACTCTTAAGGCTTTTAAAATCAATCTTACTATTTTTGTTACTACTATTATTATTTTGTTAGCTGTCCTTGAAAAAGTTTGCCAGCAGTACTCACTTGCTTTTCTTTTTGTTGTATATTCTCTACATCCCACTTAAGCATTCTACCAAACACGAAAAGGCTCTTTTCAGATATTTTACACCTCTTTACTTGTTTGTCACAGCAAAAGTAAAAGGAGTGTGGCTCCCCTTGATCGAACAAACCAGAACTTTGGTTTTCTCCCATTCACACACATTGGTGAACAGATGTGAAAAAACGACTCCATGGGGCTTTCAGTCTGGAGCCAAACATCCAGGCTTATGAAGTAGCTGAACATAACAGAAACACAAGAAAAGGCAGAGGTGTTTCGTATCACAACTTTTCGAGAAATGCTCAGAGCTCTAAGATGTAGCTGACAATTCCCCCATCAGCTAATGTTTTCAAAATTACCATAAATTTCACCATAAATACATTTTTTCAGCAATGGCAATAACGCGGTGACTATACCGCTCAATTCCTCACAGTGTCAGCATTAAATGCATTAAAAGGGTAAGTTAAAATAGCTGTCTGATTGCTTCTGACATAACCCCGAGATCTCTTTTATTTCTGTACTCCATCAATTATAATGTGGAACATTAACACAAATTATTTCTAAACACTAACAAGCAATGTAGCAACAAGTGGCAGACAATCAAGGGGAATTTTGCCATAGCACGGTGCTTATTTTGTTACAAGCAGGGATGCAAACCCAAAGGATGTAATATAGAGGAAACTCTGTCCTGTCTATTCTCTAGGAACTAGAACAAGGAGACTGAGAGAATATGATTCTGGGTAAATCAAACCGTTTTCTCCTATACAGCTGAATAATAGGGAGCAAACTCCCATGGAAGGTTGTGACCTGCTTGGAAGAAAGCTAGAAGGTTGCCCTGGCTAGGGTCTTTCATATACAGTTATTCAAGCTCAGACTTGATCATCTGTCAGGGATGCTACAGTGGGGAGAGTTTTGCCGTAGCTGTGAGACTCAGCAAGATCACTTCCAACTCTAAAACCTACAGTTTTAATTTAATCACCAACACCAGCCATCATTAAAAGCGACCTCAAATAACTCCAAATCTGTTCATCTACTCACATATTCTTTACACAGTCAACAGGCCTCGAGTGATTACTACATGCCAGACACAGTTCGAAGACACAGAATAAGGGATAAGAAAGGTAACAACCTCTGTCACTGTGGGGCTTGAGTTCCTTGGGAAGAAGTTCATTTAAATACAAAGAGACACCAAAGATAATATTTGTTTTGATTATTATTCTGTGAAAGAAGTAAGGTAATCTGATAAATTGGGACTGAGTTCGGCTAGTAGGACAATCAAGGAAAAAATATCTTTAAGAGATGAGTGCCAAAGCATAGAAAGGAATCATTTATGGACAATTTTTCTGGAAATAATATTTCCAAAACAGCAAATACAAAGGCCCTGAGGCAAGATGAAGCTTAACTACAATCAAGGAACAAAGAGAAGCTAAAAGGTTAGGTCAGGAGATAACCACACAAATTTACACCAGCTGGTCCCTAACTTCAAGTCTACGTGGATATATTCTTGAGGTGAGTTAGACATATATATCATCCAAAAAACAAAAAAAAGTTGACTCCAAAATTACCCTGGAAATTCTGAGTGAGACTCTTTACAAAGGCACAACCATATTAAAGATCACAGCCATCATTCTCCAAACTCCACTCTGGCCATCACTTGCAGGCATTTAACGGGGGTGTTTAATATCCTCTCTAAAATATTGGGCAGGAAGAACAAACATCCTAGCATGTCTGCACCGTGCACCTAGTGTCTCACAATTGAAAAGTAGCTGGAGCTCACCCTGCTGATGGCTTTTCCCGGTTTTTTTACCTTTTATTAAGAGTGCCATCTCTTTTAAGAACTGGGATATATTTTTTGAGGGAATTCAACTATAGGAAAATTCAACTGACAGAGATCATACTGTACTTGACTTTTCTGTTCTTTGTTACATTTATTTGTTGAGACAAGCGTCTGTTCTTAGCCTTTTTGTAATGGCTCTGTTAAATAGAACGGACACACAGTACACTGCACATACTTAAAGAATACAATTTAAGTTCTGAAATATGCATATACCCATGGAACTGCCAACACAATCAAGAAAAGGAACACATCCATCACTTGCAAGTGTTTTTATGCCTCATTCATAAAGCCCCTTTTTTTCCCCACATTCCACCCCTCCACATCCCCAAGTGACCACTGATATGCTTTCTATCGTTAGAGATGTGTTTGCAGTTTTCTAGAAATTTATATAAATGGATTCACACAGTGGGAACTCTTTTATCTGGCTTCTTTCACTCAATGTAATTATTTTGAGAGTAACTCATATTTTTGTGGGTATCAATAGTTGATCACTTTGTCTTGCTGAGTAGTGTTTCACTGTATGAGTATACCACAGTATGTTTATTCATTCGCCTGTTGATGGGTGCTCGAGGTTGTTACAATTCTGTCTATTAAAAATAAACATGCTATGATGATCCACGTACAAGTCTTTGTATCAACATATGCTTTCTTTTTCTTGCATAAATATCTACGTGCAGGAAGGCTGGATCATATGGTAGGTGTATGTTCAACTTATAAAGAAACAGCCAAACTGTTGACTGAAGTGACTGTACCATTTTCCTTCCCACTAGCAGTGCAAAAGACTTCCAGTTCCTACACTGCCTCACCAGTACTTGGTGTGCTTGGACTTTTCTAATTTTAGCCATTCAATAGGTGTGTAGTGTCATCTCCTGGGGCTTTCATTTTCATTTAGATAATAATTCATTACATTGGGCAACTTCATGTGCTTATTTGCATCCGTACACCTCCTTGGCAGCATCTCTTTTTAAATATTTTTACCCATATTGTTAATTTAAAAAATTTTTTCTGATGACTGAGTTTTGAGAGTTCTATACGTGTTAGAGACACAAGTCTTTTCAGGTATATAATTTGTAAATATTTTCTTCCAACCTGTGGCTTTCCTTTTATTAATAATGGCTTCCAAAGATGAAACCCAATTTATCACTTTTTTTCATTTATGGATCTTGTTTTTGGTGTCATCTCTAGGAAATCTTTGCTTAACCCAAGGTCAAAAAGATTTTGTCCAAGTTTTAGAGATTTATGTTTTGATCTACATTTAGCTAATTCTTTATATGGTGTGAAGTAGGGATCAAAGTTCATACTTTTGCATATGGCTATCTATGCACAATATCCGTGTGCTATATACTTCCAGCACCATTTGTCAAGAAGACTATCCTTTCTCCTCAAAGTTGGCTTTGCAGCTCTGTTGAAAAATCAATTGTCCTTATATGTGTGGATATGTTTCTGGGATCTACATTCTATTTGACTGATGTATTATATCTGACTCTTGGTTATAATATATTCTTTCACTGATGTCTTTTCACTTGCTCATGTAAATAGTCTCCCAGTAATATAGCCTTACCATTTGACTGGACATACCTAGGTATACCTGAAATGCATTTGATAAATCGATGGATCTTGCACTCAAACTAGGGTTACTTTCCAAAAACACTTAAAATGTTGAGGTGTAAAAACGATGTATTCTACAGCCTTCCTGCCTCAACCAAGTGTATGTTAACACATCCCCATGAGCTATTTTGCATGTGTATGGGGCTGTAGAGTCTGGGGAGTATGAGAGTGGTATGTGCTGTCTATCCCAAAAGATCATCATACGAGGCAAAGGAAACATTAAGGAAATAGATAGGAATAGTCAAATGCCAAATGTTAAAATATTTCTCATGTGTTTTAAATATTTACATTGAGATAAATAAGCAAATTATTATAAAATAAAATACAAAACTTTAGAGAATATTTCAAAATGCTTTTTTTTTGCCAGATGCAACAAGATACTAGGAATAAATAGAGGAATTTTCTGGAACCAGCTTGTCTTTCCTTTTTTTATCACCATCGAGTGATGGGGTTGTATTTTATTCAGTGTATTGTACATGTGGGTGTGAATAAGATGGAACTTGTCTCAAAAAGAGAAGTGAGCAAAGAATATATGTTGTCAACTTGTCTAAAACATTTTTTCATGTTCTGACTCATTTTTCTTTGTATTGGCATTTCAAGGGATTTCGTTTTTTAATTTGACTATTAAAAAACCTTGATAACTTCAGTGAAATCCCGTGAAGATAATATAAACAACTGGAATGGAAAATGAAAAGATGATAACAGCAACCAGCACTGTGATATTTCTTGTCAGTGTTCTTTACTATTTAGAATAGTAACAAATCCCATATTCATTTGACTTTTTGAACTTTGGCCTTTACTTTGGTGGAAGAAGTTCCTTTCACTTTGCTTATTATCTGTTTGCAATGAAAAACAATTAATGACCATACTTTGATATGATCATCTTAGAGTTGTTTAGAGGGAGGATAGTTATGCAACTATTTATATATCTATGGGTTCAAGGAAGTTTAAAGTCTTGATATTTGAATCCCGTGGAATGTAGCCTCCTTTCCCACAGGGAAATGAACATATACATGTACTTAATGTAGTTTAAAATAAAGCAATACCTGTTCGTAGAGGCACCTTCTATTCCAGGCATGTTTAGGTATAGGGAAGGGGAACAAGGGCTATAAAACATAATTCTTGTCTATAAGGAGTTTACAGTTTAGGGGGGTTGAGGGCACTCAATGACTCAACGGGGATGAGCCTGATGCAGCTGGCTACAAGGTCACCCTTGGATAAACTCTGCTTTAGGAAAGACCAGCCTACTCTTATTCTGTTAAACTCTTTAATGCGGTGTCCAATAAACCTGAATATCAAGCTCAAACGCCACTTTAGAAATGTTTCCAGGGGTGCTAACAGCCAACAAGTTAATATGATTCCTACACACTTGACACAACTCACCAGAGGTCTTGAATTCGGTGAGCATATTGACCTCCTTTAAGAAAGATCACCATTGAAACTTCGAATGCTAAGTTCTAAGAGAATGAAGTAAGTAATAAGTGATATTCAGCTTCAGAGGTGGAAGAGAAAAGAGGTCTCACCTTGAGTAGAACATGTTGTTGGATTCTCCAAAGTGGCAAACAATAAGGAGAACACTAACCAACTAAGACTCTGAATAAGTTGAGAATTAACATGAAAGCCTAAGATGGAGGTCAAAATGTCCCCTAGATTGAAGGATACACTTAGGCTGAAAGGGAAACGATTGAAAAAGATGTAGAAAATGCTAAATATTTCACAAAAAATTTATTAGAACTAATAAAACAACTTAGCAAAGTTTGTTTGCAGAATATGAAATCAACATATACGCATCACTTGCATTTCTGCACATTAGCAATGAACAATCCGAAAAAGAAATTAGGAGAACAATTCCATTTACAATAGCATCAAAAAGAATAAAATACTTAGGAATAAGCTTAACCAAAGACATGAAAGACTTGTACACTGAAACCTACAGTGTTACTGAAAGAAATTAAGGAAGCCATAAATAAATGGAAAGACATCTCATGTTCATGAACTATTGTTAAAATGTCCATATTACACAGAGCTATCTGCAGATTTAATGCAATGCCTATCAAAATCCCCTATTTTTGCAGAAATAGAAGAAACGGCTCCAAAATTGATATGGGACCACAAAGGACCCTCAATAACCAAAGCAAACTTGAAGACCTCACACTTTCTTTTGAAATGAAGTTTTCTTGTTATTGTGGGTTAGAAATCCAAAGTCCTAAATGTCCATAAATTATCCTCCTAAATTTACATTTTGGTTCATTCTCAGTGACAGGGCTTTCAGTGCCTGAGTGGCATTGAGGGCTCCTTCAATATCTCTAGCTTGGACTTCTGTCACTGACATGGTGTGGGCATCTCAGAGCCTTGACTCTTTTACCAGTTGATCAAGTCCCGCATGAACCATGCTCAGAAGGGCCCCACGCTTGCTTGCTTTCATGCTCTGCTATTGCTGTCTTGAAATTCTTAATGATTTTATCTTTGAACTTACGTTTTGTAAGTAAAATTTATGGGACAATAAAATATACGCATGAGCAGAGGAGACATGTGCAATATGTGTGTCTGCCACCATTCCTGCTGCCCCATTCCCATCTAGTTTTCACCCTGCTTATGGTGTGCTTTCCATGACATGCTTATTTGGTACCCATTTGGAGTCTTACTGAGTTCCACCAGAATTCTGTGCTACTGGTCACATCCAAGACTAAGTGAAGGTGTTAACAGCTCCGGGAGGCCATGCTTTCCATCTGAATCTGAACTTACTTCTAACACAGAAAGAAAGCAGTTGTTTTTTAAGAAACAAGAATGTCCAAGGAATCTTATCATATCCTTTCTTACTCTTGTCACTTCCCAATATTAGCCAAACACTTCTGCTGAAAAAGATGACATATATGAAAAAGAGAAGAGAGAACAACCCATAGAACCCATTTAGGGCTCACCCTAATCTAGTATGATGTCATCTTATCTCGATTCTATCTGAAAAAAGAATTTACTTGGGCACATTCACAGGTTCCAGGTGAACATGAATTTGGGGAGGACACTATGCACCCCAGTGCAAATACTTTCAACAACACTTTTTCTTTGCAGTTTGAACAAGAGGCACTATAGTTTCATTTTGCACTGGAGCCCACACATTATGTCACTTTTTACTGTTAGAGCCCATGTTGGAAAAAGGGGCTTCATGAGACAGCCAAGTGAGTCTGTCAACTGAATTCTAGAATTATCCAGACTTACACACTTTGTTGCAGCAAGTTGGTTCCAGGCAAACCCATATGAAAGGGGCGTGTCCACAGTGGAGCAGAGAACTTTTGTCTATCACCACTCCCAAGATGAAGGAAAGAAGAGCTTAGCAAAGCATGGCCAGTTATTCTTCCTAACTTTGCCAGTCAAGTAGGTCACCTCACCCAGCCAGTGTCAGTGAATATAAGAGCAGGGAAGTTAAAAGTTATACTAATCAAATTCCCTTCACATGGAGGTACCATTAGGAATGAGAAGGGAAATTGTCACTAATGCTTCCCTGGTTTTTTCAATCTCTTAACCCACTCAACTATGCCTTTAAGCCTGTAATTAAGGGAATATCGCTCTCCCTTCAGGAAAAAGAATAGACCTTTATCAGGACAGTCCTGCTCACACTTTTATGGGGCTACTCATTTGAGTGGCCTCCGGGAACTGCTGGTGGACGACTTAGAGTTTCATCCCAGAAGTCTCTGATATGGGTGAGAAATTGCATTAATTTAAATTAACTCCAGGGCTACTCATATCCAATGATCAGAAGCAACTTTTTGTTCTACCAGCCATCCACAGCACAGCTAACCACAGAAAGTTGATGAGGTTAAATGACACACTAAGGTTAAATACATAAAAGCATCCAGTAATACAATTCAGAAATCATAGAAATGTTGCAAATTTGAAAGTACACCTTTGCCAGTGTCAAATTCTTCACAGACAAATTAAAAGGGCACACATTAAAGTATTAAAGCCCAACTTTGAAATCAAGTGTCCTTGTTACTGTGGGTTAAAAATCCAAAGTCTTAAATGTCCATAAACAATCCTCCCAAATGTACATTTGGTTCATTCTCAGTGACAGGGCTTTAACTACCTGAATGGGACTGAGGGCTCCTTCAGTATCTGTAGCTTGGACTTCTGTCACTGACACGGGTGTGGGTCTCTTAGGGCCTTGGCTGTTTTATCAGTTTATCAAGTCTCTCATGAACCATGCTTTTAAAGAGTCTAAAGAGTTCCTAAGATACAATTTGATTTTACAGCACTATCCCCCAAATTTAAAAACAATCTCAAAAGCAAGCCAATCCCCCACTCCTAGAAGAGTGAAACTAGGCACATTTTTGTTCCCAGAATCCAGTACAGAATTCGACCAAAGAACATAGCAGAAACTCAATGGTATTTGAGAGAAAGATAAAGTCTCTTTCGTTTTAGCCTCACTAGGATGTCCATTAGTCTATGCCATTTATTTGAAATTTCTGACCTGCCAACTTCGAACCAGGAGGAATCTTTTAGCCTGACGTTGATTTATCACTATGAATTTGCCATGTGCAGTGCACAGCCCTGAGCATCTGTCACACGTGGACTCTTGAGTTATCCTTCCTCATTGATGACCTTGTGGTTCACACTGCAGTACTGAACTGATTATGGCTTCTGTCGAGTGACATTACACCTCCAGTTCTGATGCGTAGATTTGACAGTCCTATGCCGCCATGGCCATTTTCACTGCCTCCTGCTATGGAACTGCGTAGACCAAAGGGCTTTAAGAGAACATTTTTTTCTCCAACATAATTGACAAATCCAGTGTCAGCTTGGGTCCACATGTAAAGGGATTCACTTGAGCCTACGGTAGACCATATGTGTCAATGCCGACAAGTTCTACACAACAGGTTTTCCTTACAACTGAGTCTTTGTCTCGGTCAAGCCTGCTTGGGAAAAACTGTACCTGAAGAGTAAGGCAAGGTGGACGGCTGCCTGAGACTTTCCTGCCCTGTAAACTCCTGCACACTCTCAAGTCAAGTGCCAGGTAAAGGTCTCTGTATACTAAAGACCCTCCAGGTGCCTTATTCATTCCGCTCCAGGTATTGCTCAGTCACCTGCAACTCCCTAACGCCCCTTTTCTTTATGTCAGACGTTTACTTAAGTGGCTCTAAAGAAACAGCCACTCTCTCACGCCATAAGCTGCAGTCATCAGCCGAAATCAAAGTATCTGACGGCTGGTATAGTGGGTTGGATGGTGGCCCCCAAAAGGATATATCCATGTCCTAATCCTTGACTGTTACCTCGTTTGAAAAAAAAGGTTTTGCAAATGTCATTAAGGATCTTGAGATGGGATTTCCATCCTATATTATCTGGATGGGTCCTAAATAGAATGACAATTGTCCTTATTATACAAGAAGGGCAGAGGGACATTTGAGACAGACAAAAGAGAAGATACAGACACAGAAAGGGGGTGATGTGAAGACAGAGACAAAAACTGAGTGATGTGGCCTCAAGCCAAGGAAGCTGGCCGCCAGCAGAAGCTGAAAGAGGCAGGGATAGAATCTCCCCTAGAGCATCTGTAGGGAGAGCAGCCTTGCTGACGCCTTGATGTCACACTTCCGGCCTCTACAACTGTGAGATAGTAAATTTCTATTGTGTTAAGCCTCCAAGTTGATTAGTCTCCCAGCAAGCACGGAGGACACTTATACAGCATGCATTAAACCTGTTCTAGGCTTCAGCAGTATACTGCACAAACCTAAATATTTTCAAACAGTCAAAGGTCTCAACTTCCCACCATACATTAAAGACCAAGGCACTAGACTACCTTCCTTGGCAGTACCAAAATATTTTCCACATGGACATTTTCCTCTCCAAAATGCCTGCTCCTTTCTTTTTATTTCTCAGTGTTCCCAGGTAATGCACCAAATGTTAGGGTCTTTTCATTACCTTCCAGCAAGTACAATGCCTTAATTCCATTTGGTTTGGAATAAATTAGGAAATAAGAGAAAAGAGAAAAGATGGAGGGCCGAATATTCCTGTTACTGTGGATAACTCTGGCTTGAGAATCCAGTTTGAACTCAATGATCACATAACGGAACCCCAGAATTGGGCAGATTTATTAACTCGTAATACACAGAATGAGAGAAACAGTAGACACTCACACTCTCAAGGGAGAGAACAGAATTAGTCAAGGCAAGCATGCTCACTTAATTCTTTTCAAGCTTTCTATATAAGTCACTTGATCACCCTGGGGCAGAGTCAGTAAAGAAGCAGGGCTGAAATGACCCTAAGAGCTCTCTTGACGGGACTGAGACATCAGGAGCAGGAAAGGAACATTCCCTCACTCCCCATCACCACACCCCCAGCAGTAAAAAATGATCATCCACATTGACAATGTAAAAGAAATCAGAAACTACGCTAACTCTGATTCACTCTTAGTATACCAACAGCTAATCAGGAGCCTTGTACAAAAGCATCTTGATTAGTTGCTAATAAAACTCTTTAGAAGCAGACCCCTCCACATGCCTCAAAGGGAAGATGCAGACCTGTATGCTTCAGGATTTTCTCACCAAAACCCCACACAATTTCTTTACTATTCCAGCCAAGTATGGCCTAGCCCTACTCTTATCCCTGTTTTTCTTGGTTTAGTAATAAAGAAACATAGATGGAAATAAAGAAGAGATATCAGGTAGAAAGACATAAAATAGTGGGGAAAATAATATAAGTAAAGTCAAGTACCACCACCATTTACTATAAGTGAACTTTCAGCACCAACATTAATATTTTTTCCTGTTATATCTGTAAAGTGATAATAAGTAATATGTACATAACAATTTTCAATTTAATCAAATCTCATTTTTATAACTAACTACTTCACAACAAGTAACATGCTAAGGCAGCATCAATAGATGAAAAAAGGTAGTCCCTGGCCCCAAGGAATGTTGCCCAGGAGAACACAGAGATATGTAAAAAATACAATAACCTTTTTATGGGAAAATTTTTCCAAAGTATTGACAGCAGAGAATAGGGTCATTTTTTTTTTTTTTTTTTTAAAGGATTTTCTTTTATTTATTTATTTATTTATTTGTTTATTATTTTTGTCTGTATTGGGTCTTCGGTTCGTGCGAGGGCTTTCTCCAGTTGCGGCAAGCGGGGGCCACTCTTCATCGCGGTGCGGGGACCGCTCTTCATCGCGGTGCGCGGGCCTTTCTCTATCGCGGCCCCTCCCGTTGCGGGGCACAGGCTCCAGACGCGCAGGCTCAGCAATTGTGGCTCACGGGCCCAGCTGCTCCGTGGCATGTGGGATCTTCCCAGACCAGGGCTCGAACCCGTGTCCCCTGCATTAGCAGGCAGATTCTCAACCACTGCGCCACCAGGGAAGCCCGGGTCATTTTTTATCAACCCAATTTTAGCATAAAATAAATTAGAAAGCCGGCTGGGCCTTTGCTGCAAAACGTGGGCTCCCGAGTCTCAGTTCATGGTAATATATTAACCACTGCTTAGATTCTCGACTTTTGTATTGTTCAGTCATCTTTGCCTGCTATTTTGGGTGTTCTTTGTTAGTTACCCGGTGACTTGCTGCCAGAATATGCTTACAGAGATTTTACTGTCTCTCTCTAGATTCAGCAGTTTGAGAACGTTAAATGTGCCTTGCAAAGCTAAATCTGCTATGGGATATATAAGGCTGGTCTCTCATCAGTTGTAATTCTCTGGTAGTTGCATTGTTAAGAGGAGTCATCTATTATTCCACATACTACATTCCAGAAGAAGCTAAAGCAAGTGTTTAATGCATGCTTTCCAGGGCACAATACTGCACAGTCCCTAGAGTGTGATGACTTGGGACAGCTGCCCCAAGTCAATATTCAGGGGACCCAGCCATGCTGGCAGCTTGTCAGTGACTCAAGGAGCACCAGCTGGGGCCCTGTAACATGCTTGTACCACACTCACAGAGAAACAGTCTTTTTTATTAAAATACATTTATTTATTTATTATTTATTTTTGGCTGCGTGGGGTGTTCGTTGCTACGCCTGAGCTTTCTCTAGCTATGGAGAGCGGGGGCTACTCTTTGTTGTGGTGCATGGGCTTCTCATTGTGGTGGTTTCTCTTGTTGTGAAGCCCAGGCTTTAGCCATGCGGGCTTCAGTAGTTGTGGCACGTGGGCTCAGTAGTTGTGGCACACGGGCTTAGTTGCTCTGCGGCATGTGGGATCTTCCCAGACTAGCGCTCAAACCCGTGTCCCCTGCATTGGTAGGCGGATTCTTAACAACTGCGCCACCAGGGAAGTCCTGAAAAACACTCTTAACTTGCCTCCCTTTCCTGGAGTCACCAGAATCACCACCTATTCCCTTTGTACCCCAGCATTCCCACCACAGAACAAGGTTAGTAGGTTACCTTCTGATATGAATTGTATCCTCCCTGTGAAGCAGTTGTTTCCTACGTCTGTTTAGGACGCTTGCATTTTGATATTTTAATGATGTGATATCATTAAATTACATAAATAGATGAAATATGAAGACAAAGAAAAGATTTGTTTCTAGTGAACAAGTCAAAAGCTTCATAAAGTGTGAGTGATATAGCTGCAAAAGATTGTGGGAAAAACTCTAGAAGAATTCTGCACTCAGATCGCTTCCCCTTTATCTATAAGTTTTCATTCTCCTTTAAAGACACCTAAATCTCAGTTAATGTTATGGATGTTCTTTATTTAAGAGTGATGCCCTGTGCTCAAAAGCCTTGCTCCTATGTCAAAAGATTGGTCAACTTATATATGCTTGTTTTCAGTGAAACAAAATGCTTTTGGAAATTTTCATTTTTTGACTTGTTACTTTAAACTTCTTTTTAACAGAGCAACACATGCTCCTGAGGAATAAGTTGGCTTGAACTGTACATAAATTCAGCTCATCTCTACTTTCTGTTTCATCACAACAAATAAACAACTGTGCAGACTGCCCTTTCCTGCTGCCAAACTACAAACTGCCACTTTGTGATTTTGTTTTCACATCAAGGATACTCTTCAGCTTTAGCCAGATCCCCCCAAGCCATTTCCCTCTCACTTTCCAGATTAATTCTAGAGGAATGTGATCTATTCCTGCCCCCACAAACCTCACTGGGATGGTGCTAAGTTCATGTACACAGGGAATCCTCTGCTATTTACCCAAATCTCAAAAGCTCCCCTACCCATTGCCCCAGGCAATTCCCTAGTACAGCACCTGGGTCCTTCTCTTCTTTGCTTCAACCAGTGTTTATTGGGCACCTATCACATGTCAGGCTCAGCGCCAGGTACTAGGTGTGCTGCAGTGAATAAAATGTGTTTACTTTATATTGTCAACAACAGATATGTAGTATGCGCAGAAGAGCAGTAGCTACGTCTTTTTGTCTTTTTTTTTTTAATTGATAAATTGGTAAACGAATGAAGGAGAATTTCCGTAGCACTTTTAACTTGGGAAATTGTTAGTGTATGTCATTATGTATGCATTTAGATATGGTCTGTATTTATTTGCATTTCTGTGGAAATTAAAAGGGCATGTAATACTTTAGTTTAACCCAGGGGCTAACAAACTTTTTCTGTAAGGGGGTCAGAGAGTAGATATTTTTGGTTTTGTGTCACAGGGTGTCTTTCACAACTACTAAAGTAAGTAAGCTGTGACAGCATAAAAACAGTCATAGATAATACATAAATGCATGGGAGTGGCTGGGTTCCAATACAATTTTATTTATAAAAACAGGCAGTAGCCCTAGTTTGCTGACCCCTGGAATCTATTAAAATACCTTACTGCTTCTCCTACTAGCAATTAAACTTGCTTAAGCCTCTTCCCTTTAAAAAAAAAAAAAAATCCAAGTCCCACATCACTGCAAGAAGTTGTCTTGGACACACCATCTCTACCTCCCCACCTCTCATTCACCTCCAGTGCTAGACAGTCTGACCTCTGTGCTCACCGCCCACCGAAATTGCTCTTATCAAGGTCGCCAACAATCTCTGTGCTGCTAAATCCCTGAGAGTCTCCAGTCCTCTCTTTCTTACTCAATCTCTCCACAGCTTAGAACACAGCCGGCCACTCCCTCCTCCTGGAAACACTCTCCGCTCTTAGCTTCTGAAACCTCACAGGATTCGTTTTCCTTGTACAATAGTAGCCACTCTTTCTGCCATCAAAGGCTCCTTTTCCTCTTGACAAACTCTAAATGGCAGAGTTGCTCAGGCCTCCATCCTGGGTTCTGTTGTCTCTCCTTTGGGGACCTCATCCACTCTTTAGCTTCAAATGATATACTGAAAACTCCCACATTTATTTCTGCAGCCCACATCTTTCCCGCGTTCCTGCCTCACATATCCAACGGCCCTCTTGACATTTCAAATCTCTCAGGTGTCTTAAACATAAAGTGCTGAATAAATGAATGAGCTTCCCTGGTTGCCCAAGCAGAGCCCAGAGGCTAATCGCTAACCCCTCCCTTTTGCTCATCTCAAGCATTCCCCAAATGTAAGCCTTCTCTTTCCTACCCATCTCCTGAATCTTTCCCTGGCTCTCTATACCAAATTCCCAGACTACTACAGTTGCGTCTGGTGCTGAAATATTCAAATACTTCCATACTGGTTGCAAAGAGCTGCTAGTCTAAGCCCCGGTTGTGTTGGCCTCACCTCTGGGTTCCACCTGTCTATCCAGCCTGGCCCAGCAGAGAGACGTCTGCAGACCCTGCTCAGTGCTGAAGCTACCATCCATCCTGATGAGTTAATGCTCATGCCAAACTGATTGTTAAATATTTTAATATTACCTCTACCTAATAGCACTGTTACTAAAATATTCTGGCACTAGGAAATTCTTTCTCACCCAGTTCACTGGAAAAGCCATCCAGCTGATCTCCCTACCTCTTCCTTCTGCCTTGTTCATCTCCAGACTCTGCACAGCAGCCAGAATGATTTGTCTAAAATACAAGTTGATTGCATCTCTCCTCTACTTAAAACCTTTAAACATGGATAACCATCAAGATAAAACCCCAACAGCCAGACCTAAATAGACATCTCTCCAAAGAAGACATGCAGATGGCCAAGAGGCACGTGAAAAGCTGTTCTACATCACTCGTTATTCGAGAAATGCAAATCAAAACTACAATGAGCTATCACTTCACACCAGTCAGAAAGGGCATCATCAGAAAATCTACAAACAACAAATGCTGGAGATGGTGTGGAGAAAGGGGAACCCTCTTGCACTGTTGGTGGGAATGTAAATTGGTACAGCTACTATGGAGAGGAGTATGGAGGTTCCTTAAACAACTAAAAATAGAATTAGCATATGGCCCAGCAATCCCACTACTGGGCATGTACCCAGAGAAAACCATAATTCAAAAAGACACACGCACCCCAATGTTCATTGCAGCGCTATTTACAATAGCCGGGTCATGGAAGCAACCTAAATGCCCATCGACAGACTAACGGATAAAGAAGATGTGCTACATATATACAATGGATATTACTCAGCCATACAAAGGAATGAAACTGGGTCATTTGTAGAGACGTGGATGGACCTAGAGACTGTCATACAGAGTGAAGTATGTCAGAAAGAGAAAAGCAAAGATCATAAATTAACGCATATATGTGGAACCTAGAAAAATGGTACAGATGAACCAGTGTGCAAGGCAAAAATAGACACAGAGGTAGAGAACAAACGTATGGACACGCAGGGGGGAATGGGGGAGGGGGTGGTCGGATGAATTGGGAGGCTGGGATTGACATATATACACTAATAGGTATAAAATAGATAACTAATAAGAACCTGCTGTATAAAAAAAACAAAATTCAAAAAAAACCCCACAAAACCCACAACTCACTAATGAGGTTCATCAGGCCCTTCATGATCTGACCCTTTTTCATCCTGCAAATCTCACCTCCTCAGAGATGTCTCCTCTGAGCCCATCTTAAGCAGATTCTTCCTGTTACTCTCTCCTCACACCCATTTGTTTTCTTCATTGTATTGATTCCAATTTGACATTAGTGTTGATTTTTAAAAATCTTTTTCTCCTACTAAACTATTAGCTCCCTGAGGGCAGATACCATGTCTATCTTTTGCACTGATAGGCCGCTGGCCCCTGAATGTTTACGTTGATAAATCTGGCCCCCTGAATCCCTTTTAGCTTTGTTTTTCACCACTTTCTCCCTTGTAATCTGTAGTTTAGCTGTATGCACTCAACAAATATTCAATAATCATTTGATCACAAACTATTCTCAGTTCCTTCAACATTCCTTGTAATGGAATACTTTGCCTGGAATACTTTGCATCATTATGTCCTTTCCCCTGAACTCCTGCTTACCTTCCAGGTATCAACACTGTCATTACACCCTCCAGGACAGAACTCTTGATACTATAGTTAGTATCTAGTGCTTTCCTCACTAGATGGTAACCTTGTAGAAGGCAAGAACCGTTTGTGATTTTTCATAGTTGCATCTAAGGCACCTTGCTCAGTACCTAGCTAATATTTAGCAGACCAATTCAGCCCTAAAGCAGACACCCCAAGTCCTGAGAGGGAGTCAGTGAGTTTACATCCATTTGGGTGGCAATATACTATTTGTAAATGGGATATCTTCCCTCGAAGGTAAGGGTTTTTGCTTTCATGGGAAACATGGGAATTTTCCCATGAAAATTCACGGGAATGAATTTTCCCTTAGTGACATGCTTCTGTGATCTGCAGTGACTTCACCTGGAGCTCACTGTTTGGCTTTATGGGCAGAAAGTGGTTCTTAGTGGGAAGTACAAAATATAGGTTACTAAAAAGATCTTTAGTGAGACTGGGTTTTGTAATGTCTTAGAGGACATAACAAGATAGCAGTTTCCCTTCTTTGAAATATTTCTTTTTATATGTTCATCCTGAATTCAGTTAAAAAAACAATCTCTTTCCTCTGCTTGTTAATGGTGGTTTTCTGGTTTCATTCTTCTGGGCACATAAATATGTTATAATATGAACAAGCCAATGGTGTAATGAATTATTGCAGTCTTATTGTGCGAATGTTTTTACTAGAAATCTTGGGGGGAAAAAGCTATTCATGCTCTGCATTTTTAAATCATGCTAATGTGATTAGTCATTATGATCCTACTTACTCTTCATGATGGAGGCAAGATGTCTAAGCATCCAATGTACTTGTGAGGGGCCTGATTAGTACTTGAGACCCAATCAAGAAGCTGCTGATGAAGCTCACATAACACATTAAAAAGTTACTTAGGACAGAGGAGTTGATCGTTGCTTATGTAAGATTGTATAACAAATAAAATAAGTGTAAATTGTCCTAATGTACATTTTTATTCTTCCATGAGAATTTCAACTGCTACCATAACCTCCGAATATATTTTGCCAGGATATGTCCAGACCACTGTTTTTGTAATCAAAGTGTGAAAGTGACAGAGTAAGCTGCTATTATTGTTCAATAGGAAAATTCACACATCCACTAAACATCACTAAACAGGTGTTTTCAAAGCCCAGACTTCAAAATAGTTCACCCATTCTAGCATTTTGATCTTGTAATCAAGCAAAATGAAAAACAGAAGAGACACATTTTGGTTGATTATTATCCTGTCAAATCAGATTGTTCCTGTTATTGTCTTACACAAACACCAAGCTCAGAGGGAGAAGTGGGGAGCAGGGAGAAAAATATGGATGTGTGTGAGAAGAGAGAAAAGATGGTTTTAGAATCTTAAATGAGTCCAATAAATGGAAGACTTGCTTAACAATCTCAGAAACAAAAGTCAGTAGAAAAAGGAGTGTAACACTTTACATTCAGTTTTTTAAAAGACTTTTTTTAGGAGTAGAACCCTCTTTTCAGAAGGAATCTTATGAAGAATCACAAATATATAAAACAGATAGGAAGAATATTTTTAGTAAACATTGTATTAGTTCAGATTTATCATATTTATTCAAATTCAATGTAAAAACAAACCTGTTGTGATGAATGCCAAAAATTAAAATTAGGGGATTAATGACAATTATCTTACGTGAGCTTCAGCAACCAATTGATTTCTGTGATTTCTTACTTCTTGCATATTATCAAGATTTTTCTTGATTACAATGATAAACTGTTGGAAATGGTAAAAAATAGAGTTTTTAAACAAGTTGCTTTGTGATCTAAGGGTACCATTCCATTTCTAAGTAACAAGGAGGAGCTTCATTTGTTCTGAGGGCTGTACCAAGAGAGTTAACCTGGTGAGGCCAGTTAGCATGTTGTTGGCCTCTACTGTAGTAACATTTTGTATGTGACACCCTTGAATATGCCTTTTTAAAAAAATATATAGTTTTGTAGTAGTTAAAAATTAAGTAAAATTTGATAATGGCCATTCTGACTGGTGTGAGGTGATACCTCATTGCAGTTTTGATTTGCATTTCTCTGATGATTAGTGATGTTTAGCATCCTTTCATGTGTTTATTGGCAATCTGTATATCTTCTTGGAGAAATGTCTATTTAGGTCTTCTGCCCATATTTTGGATTGGGTTGTTTGTTTTTTGATATTGAGCTGCATGACTTGCTTGTATATTTTGGAGATTAATCTTTTGTCAGTTGCTTCATTTGCAAATATTTTCTCCCATTCTGAGGGTTGTCTTTTTGTCTTGTTTATGGTTTCCTTTGCTGTGCAAGAGCTTTGAAGTTTCATTAGGTCCCATTTGTTTATTTTTGTTTTTCTTTCCATTTCTCTAGGAGGTGGGTCAAAAGGATCTTGCTGTGATTTATTTCATTGATTGTTCTGCCTATGTTTTCCTCTAAGAGGTTTATAGAGTGTCTGGCCTTACATTTTAGGTCTTTAATCCATTTTGAGTTTATTTTTGTATATGGTGTTAGGGAGTGTTCTAATTTCATACTTTTACATATAGCTGTCCAGTTTTCCCAGCACCACTTATTGAAGAGGCTGTCTTTTCTCTATTGTATATTCTTGCCTCCTTTATCAAAGATAAGGTGACCATATGTGCGTGGGTTTATCTCTGGGCTTGCTATCCTTTTACATTGATCTATATTTCTATTTCTGTGCCAGTACCATATTGTCTTAATTACTTATTGTCTTAATTGGAGCTTTGTAGTAGAGTCTGAAGTCAGGGCACTGATTCCGCCAGCTCTGTATTTTTTTATTTTTCTCGAGATAGCTTTGGCTATTTGGGGTCTTTTGTGTCTCAATACAAATTGTGAAACTTTTTCTTCTAGTTCTGGGAAAAATGCCACTGGTACTTTGATAGGGATTGCGTTGAATCTGTAGATTGCTTTGGGTAGTATAGTCATCTTCACAATGTTGATTCTCCCAATCCAAGAACATGGTATATCTCGCCATCTGTTTGTATCATCCTTAATTTCTTTCTTCAGTGTCTTATACTTTTCTGCATACAGGTCTTTGGTCTCCTTAGGTAGGTTTATTCCTAGGTATTTTATTCTTTTTGTTACAGTGGTAAATGGGAGTGTTTCCTTAATTTCTCTTTCAGATTTTTCATCATTAGTGTATATGAATGCAAGAGATTTCTGTGCCTTAATTTTGTATCCTTCTACTTTACCAAATTCATTGATTAGCGCTAGTAGTTTTCTGGTAGCATCTTTAGGCTTCTCTGTGTATAGTATCATGTTATCTGCAAACAGTGACAGCTTTACTTGTCTTCCGATTTGGATTCCTTTTGTTTCTTTTTCCTCTATGATTGCTGTGGCTAAAACCTCCAAAACTATGTTGAATAACAGTAGTGAGAGTGGGCAAGCTTGCCTTGTTCCTGATCTTAGAGGAAATGGTTTCAGTTTTTCACCATTGAGAACAATGTTGGCTGTGGGTTTGTCATATATGGCTTTTATTCTGTTGAGGTAGGTTCCCTCTATGCCTACTTTCTGGAGAGTTTTTTTTTTTTAATTTTTTATTTATTTATGGCTGTGTTGGGTCTTCGTTTCTGTGCGAGGGCTTTCTCCAGCTGCGGCAAGCGGGGGTCACTCTTCACTGAAGTGCGCAGGCCCCTCACCATCGTGGCCTCCCTTGCTGGGGAGCACAGGCTCCAGACGCGCAGGCTCAGCAGTTGTGGCTCATGGGCCCAGCCGCTCCGCGGCATGTGGGATCCTCCCAGACCAGGGCTCGAACCCGCGTCCCCTGCATTGGCAGCAGACTCTCAACCACTGCGCCACCAGAGAAGCCCCCCTGGAGAGTTTTTTATCATAAATCGGTGTTGGATTTTGTCGAAAGCTTTTTCTGCACCTATTGAGATGATCATATGGTTTTTATCCTTCAATTTGTTAATATGGTGTATCACACGGATTGATTTGTGTATATTGAAGAATCCTTGCATTCCTGGGATAAACCCCACTTGATCATGGTGTACAATCCTTTTAATGTGTTGTTGCATTCTGTTTGCTAGTATTTTGTTGAGGATTTTTGCATCTATGTTCATCAGTGATATTGTCCTGTAGTTTTCTTTTTTTGTTATATCTTTATCTGGGTTTGGTATCAGGGTGATGGTGGCCTTATAGAATGAGTTTGGGAGTGTTTCTCCCTCTGCTATATTTTGGAAGAGTTTGAGAAGGGCAGGTGTTAACTCTCCTCTAAATGTTTGATCGAATTCGCCTGTGAAGCCATCTGGTTCTGGGCTTTTGTTTGTTGGAAGATTTTTAATCACAGTTTCAATTTCATTACTTGTGATTGGTCTGTTCATATTTTCCATTTCTTCCTGGTTCAGTCTTGGAAGGTTATACCTTTTCTAAGAATTTGTCCATTTCTTCCAGGTTGTCCATTTTATTGGCATAGAGTTGCTCGTAGTAGTCTCTTAGGATGCTTTGTATTTCTGCGGTGTCTGTTGTAACTTCTCCTTTTTCATTTCTAATTTTATTGATTTAAGTCCTCTCCCTCTTTTTCTTGAGGAGTCTGGCTAATGGTTTATCAATTTTGTTTATCTTCTCAAAAAACCAGCTTTTAGTTTTATTGATCTTTGCTCGTTTCCTTCATTTCTTTTTCATTTATTTCTGCTCTGATCTTTATGATTTCTTTCCTTCTGTTAACTTTGGGTTTTGTTTGTTCTTCTTTCTCTAGTTCCTTTAGGTGTAAGGTTAGATTGTTTATTTGAGATTTTTCTTGTTTCTTGAGGTAGGCTTGTATAGCTATAAACTTCCCTCTAGAACTGCTTTTGCATCATCCCATAGGTTTTGGGCCATTGTGTTTTCATTGTCATTTGTCTCTAGGTATTTTTTTATTTCCTCTTTGATTTCTTCAGTGATGTCTTGGTTACTTAGTAACGTATTATTTAGCCTCCATGTGTTTGTTTTTTTTACGTTTTGTTCCCTGTAATTCATTTCTAATCTCATAGGGTTGTGGTCAGAAAAGATGCTTGATATGATTTCAATTTTCTTAAATTTACTGAGGCTTGATTTGTGACCTAAGATGTGATCTATCTTGGAAAATGTTCCATGCACACTTGAGAAGAAAGTGTAATCTGCTGTTTTTGGATGGAATGTCCTATAAATATCAATTAAATCTATCTGGTCTATTGTGTCATTCAGAGCTTCTGTTTCCTTATTTATTTTCATTTTGGATGATCTGTCCATTGGTGTAAGTGAGGTGTTAAAGTCCCTCAGTATTATTGTGTTACTGTCGATTTCCTCTTTTATAGCTGTTAGCAGTTGCCTTATGTATTGAGGTGCTCCTATGTTGAGTGCATATATATTTATAATTGTTATATCTTCTTCTTGGATTGATACCTTGATCATTATGTAGTGTCCTTCCTTGTCTCTTGTAACATTCTTTATTTTAAAGTCTATTTTGTCTGATATGAGTATTACTACTCCAGCGTTCTTTTGGTTTCCATTTGCATGGAATACCTTTTTCCATCCCCTCACGTTCAGTCTGTATGTGTCCCTAGATCTGAAGTGGATCTCTTCTAGACAGCATATATACAGGTCTTGATTTTTAATCCATTCAGCCAGTCTATGTCTTTTGGTTGGAACATTTATTTTTAATTTTTTTAAAAGTATTAAAGAAAATAACGTTACTTAAAATTTTTTTTAATACATTTATTTATTTATTTACTTATTTTTGGCTGTGTTGGGTCTTTGTTTCTGTGCGAAGGCTTTCTCTAGTTGCGGCAAGTGGGAGCCACTCTGCATCACGGTGCGCGGGCCTCTCACTGTCGCGTCCTCTCTTGTTGCGGAGCACAGGCTCCAGACACGCAGGCTCAGTAGTTGTGGCTCACGGGCCTAGTTGCTCCGTGGCATGTGGGATCTTCCCAGACCAGGGCTCGAACCCATGTCCCCTGCATTGGCAGGCAGATTCTCAACCACTGCGCCACCAGGGAAGCCCCATTATATAATATATACCACATCTTCTTCATCCATTCATCTGTTGATGGATACTTAGGTTGCTTCCATGTCTTGACTATTGTAAATAGTGCTGCTATGAACATTGGGGTACATGTATCTTTTCGAATTAGAGTTTTTGTCTTTTCTGGATATATACCCAGGAGTGGGATTGCTGGATCATATGGTAGCTCTATTTTTAGTTTTTTAAAGAACCTCCATACTGTTCTCCATAATGGCTGTACCAATTTACATTCCCACCAACAGTGTAGGAGGGTTCCCTTTTCTCCACACCCTCTCCAACATTTATTATTTGTAGACTTTTTGATGATGGCCATTCTGACTGGTGTGAGGTGATACCTCATCGTAATTATGATTTGCATTTCTCTAACAATTAGGCATGTTGAGCATCTTTTCATGTCCCTATTGGCCATCTGTATGTCTTCTTTGGAAAAATGTCTATTTAGGTCTTCTGCCCATTTTTTGATTGGGTTGTTTGTTTTTTTGTTATTGAGTTGTATGAGTGTCTGTATATTTTGGAAATTAAGCCTCTGTTGGTCACATCATTTGCAAATATTTTCTCCCATTCCATAGGTTGTCTTTTCATTTTCTTTATTGTTTCTTTTGTGGTGCAAAGCTTTTAAGTTTCATTAGGTCCCATTTGTTTATTTTTGATTTTATTTCTTTTGCCCCTAGAGAGATTGACCTAAGAAAACATTGGTATGATTTATGTCAGAAAATGTTTTGCCTATATTCTCTTCTACGAGTTTTATGGCGTCACATCTTATATTTAAGTCTTTAAGCCATTTCAAATTTATTTTTGTGTATGGTGTGAGGGAGTGTTCTAACTTCATTGATTTACATGTGGCTGTCCAAGTTTCCCAACACCACTTGCTGAAGAGAACTGTCTTTTCTCCATTGTATATTCTTGCCTCCTTTGTCAAAGATATAATTGACCATAGGTGTGTGGGTTTATTTCTGGGCTCTCTATTCTGCTCTCTATTGATTCATATGCCTGTTTGTGTGCCAGTACCAAACTTTTATGACTACTGTAGCACTGCAGTATTGTGTGAAGTCTGGGAGGGTTATTCCTACACCTTTGTTCTTTTTCCTCAGGATTGCTTTGGCAATTCTGGGTCCTTTGTGGTTCCATATAAATTTTAGTATTATTTGTTATAATTCTGTGAAAAATGTCACGGGTAATATGACAGGGATCACATTAAATCTGTAGATTGCTCTGGGTAGTATGGACATTTTAATGATATTAATTCTTCCAATACAAGAGCCTGGGACACCTTTCCAATTCTTTGAATCACCTTCAGTTTCCTTAATCAATGTTTTATTGTTCTCAGCACATAAGTCTTTCACTTCCTTGGTCAGTTTTATTCCTAGGTATTTTTTTCTTTTTTGGATGTGATCTTAAATGGAATTTTTCTTTTACTTTCCCTTTCTGATATTTCACTGTTAATGTAAAGAAATGCAACGGATTTCTGGATGTTAATCTTGTACGCTGCTACCCTGCTTATTTGGTTTATCAGTTCTAATAGTTTTTGTGTGGAGTCTTTAGGGTTTTCTACATAAAGTATCATGTCATTTGCATATAATGACAATTTTACCTCTTCCCTTCCAATTTGGATACCTTTTATTTCTTTTTCTTGTCTGAATGGTGTGGCCAGGACTTCCGATACTGCATTGAATAGAAGTGGTGGCAGTGGGCATCCTTGTCTTGTTGCCAGATTTTACAGGGAAGGCTTTCAGCTTTTCACTGTTGAGTATTATATTGGCTGTGGGTTTGTCATAAATAGCTTTTATTATGTTGAGATATATTCCTCCTATACCGTTTTTGGTGAGTTTTTTTTTTTTTACCATGAATGAATGTTGAATTTTATCAAATGCTTTTTCGGCATCCATTGACATGAACATGTGATTTCTGTCTTCTCTTTTGTTGCTGTGGTGTTATCACAATGATTTGCATATGTTGAACATCCTGAATCCGTTTTGAGTTAATTTTTGTGTATGGTGTAAGACAGTGGCTCAGTTTCATTCTTTTGCATGTGGTTGTCCAGTTTTCCCAACACCATTTACTGAAGAGACTATCCTTTTCCCATTGTATATTCTTGGCTCCTTTGTCATAAATTAATTGACCATATATACGTGGGTTTAATTCTGGGCTCCCTATTCTGTTCCATTGATCTATGTGTCTGTTTTTATGCCTATACGGTTTTGATTACTACAGCTTTGTAACATAATTTCAGATCAGGGAGTATGATGCCTCCAGCTTTGTTCTTTCTCAAGATTGCTTTGGCTATGGGTCTTCTGTGGTTCCATTCAAATTTCAGAATTGTGTGAGTTCTGTGAAAATGCCATTGGAATTTTGATAGGGATTGCACTGAATCTGTAGATTGCGTTGAATAGTATGGAGATTTTAACAATATTTATACTTCCAATCCATGAGCATGAAATATCTTTCCACTTATTTGTTTCTTTAATTTATTTCATCAATGTCTTACAGTTTTCAGCATACAGGTCTTTCACCTTCTTGGTTAAATTTATTCCTAGATATTTTGTTATTTTTGATGCAACTGTAAATGAATTGTTTTCTTAATTTCTCTGATAGTTTGATATTAGTGTATAGAAATGCAACAGATTGCTGTATCTTGATTTTGTATCCTGCAAGTTTACCAAATTCATCTATTAATTCTAACAGTTTTCTGGTGCAGTCTTTAGGGTTTTCTATATATAGTAAATTGTCATTTGCAAATAGTGACAGTTTTAATTCTTCCTTTCCAATTTGGATGCATTTATTTATTTTTCTTCCCTAATTGCTCTGGGTGAGACTTCCAATACCATGTCAAATAAAAGTGGCAAGATTCGGCATCCCTGTCTTGTTCCTGATCGTAGAGGAAATGCTTTCAATTTTTCATCATTGAGTATGATGTTAGCTGTGGTCTTATCATATACGGCCTATATTATGTTGAGGTATGTTCTCTTTATACACACTTTGTTGAGAGATGTTGAATTTTGTCAAATGCTTTTTCTGCATCTATTGAGATGATTGTATAATTTTTATCCTTCATTTTGTTAATGTAGTGTACCATAATGACTGATTTGCACATGTTGGACCATCCTTGCATCCCTGGAATAAATCCCACTTGATCATGGTGTATGATCCTTTTAATGTATTGTTGAACTTGATTTGCTAATATTACACTGAGGATTTTTACATTGATGTTCATCAGGGATACTGGCCTGTAATTTTCTTTCTTGCGGTGTTACTTGTCCAGTTTTGGTGCACCAGCTCTTTAAAGCTTCTTCCCAAAGCAAGTCTCATGGCCACACTTAACTTCAAGTGGGCAGAGAAGTATAATCTTATCATATGCCAAGGAGAGAGGATGAGAATATTTGTTAACAGCTCTAATCATTACTATACCTGAGAAGTCAGAGGAAACACCTCTGATTATTACTCTATATTACTTTTATTGCTTGACCACTTTACAAAGAGCATATGTTACTTTATCATTTAAAAACACATTCACATGTAGATTTCATATCTGTCCATAGATGAAGATTTATACTTTGGACTGTGGGGTGAAAACTGAGGAAATGTTACTGTCTGATTATAGTAACCTTAACTACAAGTTCAATTTTAAGTGTCGGTAATAAACTTGTTTAAAAAAGGTTGTATCAGCAGGGTTAATGTAATAAAGTAACATCAAATTCTACAAATGGTTTTTAGTTTTTCTCTTAAGCTACACAGATTAGTCTAATAAACTGGCAATTATCCATCTCCCCATTGGCCTCAAAAATGTGAAGCTGTCTCTTTTAGTCCTCAGAATAAATATGTGTATGTGCAACCTGGGTATTATTAACTGCAATTTGTAAAAAAGGAAACTGAAGTGTGAGACACATAGCAGTTAATTCAATGGGCCATGATTTTCCCCCCAACACTTTATTTTAAAAATTCAAACAAATAGAATAGTTGAAAAAACTTCTCAGTGCATACTCAGAAAGCCAACACTTAGAATCTATATTTAACATTTTGCTTCGTTTGCTTCATCACATATATATTCATCTATCTATCATCTATTGATCTTATTTCTTATTCATTTCAAAGTAAGTTGCAGACAGCACTATCCTTCACCTCTAAACATCTTAATTAGATTTCGGTATTTATATTCTATATTTTAAAAGTTAAGTTATATATTAGAATGCACAAGTGTATACTTGCCTAAGTTCTAATAAATACATCCACCCATGTAACCAAAATCTCTATCAAGATATACAACAATTCCATTATCCCAGAAAGTTCCCTCACATTGGGCCTTGATTTGAACACAAGATCTCTAAAGTCTCTAAAGTCCACAGTCTTTCCCACAACACTATGCTACTTCTTTTACAAAGGCCCAATGTATACATACATGAAGCAATAAGAATTCTATTTCTAACCCTCAATAATTAAGGTAGCTGAAATATGGAAATATGAAAAGTAGAAAATACTAGAGATTCCCTCCACTAAAGCCAGACAGCCTAGGTATTTAATATCTGTAGCACAATGACTGTACCACTTTTTGTTTACTAATTTCCACTGAATAAATACAAATCTCTACTTCCTTCCCCAAGAGTTAAAGAATGAATCAAGGAGGTATGGACATGACAATAACAACCATCTCATATGTTCATCTCTTATACCTTCAATTAAACTAATAATGCTTCAGGGCAAGACCATTTCTTAGGCTTGTAAGGCAAGCACTAGGTCAAGTGCTACACACTTTAGTGATTACTATGAGAGGCAGGGAGGAACTGGAGAAAACACAAAACCTTTGGAATCAGCCAAATCTGGATTCAGATCTCTTCATATTTATTTAGCTATATAACCATGTACAAGTTAAACTTCTCTAAGCCTCAGTATATCATATGTAAAATGAGGCCTATATTTGGACTTCCTATCAATGTCAGGTTTCTCAAATAGACGATCTACATGCAGACCCAGGCAAGAGAAGCCCCTACCCTGGACCTCAGGCTTTTGGGGGAATTTTATGTAACAGTTTGTTAATTTAACTTAGTATGTATATGGTATGTAGGTCTACATTTATATTTGCTCCAGATCCTGCAGATGTTACAAATGGGCCTGCCTGTATCTGCTACTAATAACCTAACATGTGTATTGCCATATCCACTTTCAAATATTACCCTATTTAGTCATACAACATTACCATGAGTTAGGTTTCATTAATCCCCTTGTGCAGATAAAGAAAGAGATGTGGTGAAGAAACCTACCCAGCGCCCTTATCTTCTATCACCATATCACTCTCTTCTTAACTCCCAAATAGCTGAGCTTCCTTCTCTAACATATTATCAATATTTCACTCTCCAAGACAATATGCCCCTAATCCCTAAATCTACTCCCTATTTTCCATGACCTGTCGGTAGCACCTGATACTGTTAATAATTTTTCTTTTCTTAAAACAACTTTCCCTTTGGTTTCTAAGGCTAGACTATTTCATTTCTTCTCTTAGCTTTTGCTCTTTTTCTGTCTCCTCTTCTTAGAGTTTTGGTGAAGAATGAATAAGATCATGTTTTTGGAGAGTGTCAGCATAAAGCATATATTCAATAAGAGGTAGGGTTTCTTTTTAACCTAAAAAGAATAGCTACCATTTTTAAGAATGGTGTCAATTACTCTACTAGGTGATACACACACATGCACACACACTATTCCATTTATCCTAAAAGCACCATAAAATTGAAGTTCAGATTGGCTGACAAATTAACCTGTATTAGAAACCTGGCTCCAACAATTCCTAGGTTTAGGATACTAAGTCACTTAACTTCCCTGAGCTTCTGCTTCCCCATCGTGTAATTTTATAATGTTCTTGTGAGAATTAAATGAAACACAGGATATAAAAACACAAAGTACATGGTACACAGTCAGTAAATGTTAAACTCCTTTCTCTTCTTGTTGCTACCAGGTGAATACATTAATTTTTTATCCTTCCCTTGTGTGCATTTCTAAAAACTAAGTCCTTGATCTCTTGACCTTCTTTCTTTACTCTGTACCTACACTCTGTCACACTTGGGAGTCCAACTCCTCCAGAAAGATAGTTTTGAATTATCTGTGACCATTTCTAAGTGGGCAGGCCCACATCTCTAAGTTTTGCTAGTACTTTCTGCTTGAGAATCCCACTGCATACCATCTCAAACTCTTCCTTTCCCTCACAAAGAATGGAAAGCAAAAGACTGGGAGTGGGTGACATAAAATGTTACACAGACAAAATTGATAGGATGCATGATAAAGAAGCTAATTTTATGGTTTCAAGCTTGCCTGAGAAAATTACAAAACTGGAGAAGATTCTCATAGATCATGTCTAAAGTTTTCTCCCCTTTTCCTCATTCTTCAGACATGAAACTCTAATCCTTCTATTTCCCTAACCCACAAAGCCAAAAATGTTCCCATTCCATTGAATTCCCTTACATTTAAATGCTCCATTCATCTAACACCTAATAATACTGTCTTCTATTACCAATTTTCTTACATTTACATCTTATTTTCCTAACTATGCTGTAAGTTCTTTAAGGCCAATAACCATCTCTTATACTTTTCGTATTCTTCATAATGCTAATCGACTACTGCTATAAAGATATGGTCAAGAATTCAGAAATTATAAATTAAGATGTTTTCACATCTTTTTCTGACATGGAAGGAAAACTTTTCAAGCCAAAAGCTGTGATCCACAAATAGAGAAGGTGTGACAAACAGGAAATTTTCTATTTCTCTCTCAAGGATTTTAGTTTTGGCTTTAAACAGAAAAAAAATCCTTTAACATATATTTCCTTAGCCATGTGTTAATACTTTATAAATTATTTCCAGGAACTGTACAAGCTTTTCTTCAAAAACTACTTATACCAGCATACCTTGGAGATACTGCAGGTTCGGTTCCAGACCACCACAATAAAGCAAATATCGCAATAAAGAGAGTCACACAAATTTTTGGTTTCCCAGTGCATATAAAATTTATGTTTATACTATTACTGCAGTCTATTAAAGTGTTCAAAGGCATTACATCCTAAAAAAACAATATACATACCTTAATTAAAAATACTTTATTGCTAAAAAATGCTAATCACCATCTGAGCCTTCAGCAAGTCATTATCTTTTTACAATAGTAACAACAAAGGTCACTGATGACGGATCACCATAACAAATATAATAATAATGAAAAAGTTTGAAATATTTAAAGAATTGCCAGAATGTGACAGAGAGACATAAAGTGAGCAAATGCTGTTGGAAAAAAGACGCCGATAGACTTGCTCCATGCAAGATTGCCAAAAACCTTCAATTTGTAAAAAAACACAATATCTGAGAAGCACGGTAAAGCAAAGCACAGTAAAACGAGATATGCCTGTATTTTCTAATACAGTTACTAGTCATTAATTTCTGTAGGAAAATAATTCCTAAAACTATAAGTCTCAAAAACCACACAATGTAGACTGATGTGCTATTTATTAAATATTAAATAATTTAAAAACTTTCAAAACCGAGATGATAAAAATACTTAGTCTAAAGTTTATTAAAAGAAATGGCTTTCTTCTTTGGTTGAATATATTTAATAACTGGGAAAATTTGATTAAATTAATTTTCTTTACTGTGATCAAAATAGAAGAACTGATTTTGATTTGCTTATTTTACCTGAGTAGCTTTATCTTTCATGCATGAAGGGTAATGAACATGAGGATCTCGTGGCCACTGTCCTGTGAGATAAGGTCGTATCCAAAGAAGAGGTTCGCCTTATTGTACCAGAGGTTCGAACTTGATGAGATTTTGGCCTGTCCACTCTAAAAAAGTGAAAAAAGATTAGATTAGTCACTAATGAATAAAGTAAAACTTAAAATTATTTAACCTTCATAGTTTGTAAAATATCACTCTGTGAATTTTCCCTACAATATTTATTTACCCTAATAGCCCTCCTGCATGATGTGATGAAATTTATAGACCCTCTCCCAGAGGAAAATACATTCACATATTAAATTTTGCACACACTTCCAGGGCTGTCACACCCTACAAAGCCCATCCATTTTAGAGACCTATTCTAAAACCTGTATATCATCTCCACTGCCATTACTTTAATTAAGACTTCATCATGTCTCAACTGCCAGTTTCCTAAATGCTATCTCTGCGTCCACCCTAACTAAATCTTACAGTGCCACCTCCCTCCACTGCTTAAAAAAATTTCCATGGTTATTCACTGCCTTTAACTTAAAGCCCATTATTTTTCACAGTTCAGCTCCCATATACATCAATACTTGATGTCTTGCTACTCCTCCATAAACCCATGTTAACTACGAAATGCCATACAAACTAACTGCAATTTCCCAAATGTAAAACGCTCACTTCTCTGCCTCTATACCTTCTATTATCTCCTGCACCTAAAATGTTCTCCTTCCCTGTTCACTTGACAAAAACTTATCTTCAAGATCAGCTCAGGTGTCACACTGCCTCTGTGAAACCTTTCCCAATGCTCTTCTTTTCTCCATCTCTGTCCTTTTTAAAGATATATGCACTCTCCTCTGCTTGCGTGGAGCCCTAAATTTGTCTTTCTTCCCCAACTAGAGCATAAGTTTGGTCCCTACAGATTGAAAAGAACTTGATGCTCAATACTTATGAATTGATTCACAGCTACACAAAAATAACATGTATAAAGAATCTTATATTTTAATTCAGCTTCCTCATTTATGGATGAAGAATTTGAAGCCCAGAGGGATAAACTTAAATTGTCCAATGAAACAGAACTGCTAACAGGTGATAGAGGTAAAAAGGAACCAAGATCTCCAGACATTCTACACAGTTCAATCAATCTACAGTAATAATCTACTTCTCCTCTCCATATAGGTACCATAGGTACCTCTGCTGAAAATTAAAATGATCATACTGAACTCTTTAGTTTCATTACAAAGAAACTATAAAGGATTTTTCATATATGCATCTCAATTAAGTTACTACTAATGTGCATTGAATAATCAAATCCAGTGGATTACAAGCACCAAGGCTCAGTCTTACTCAGAGTTATATCTCACATCAAACAAAATGTCTTGCACATTACAGAGGGCCAAGAAACATTTGTTATTGAATACTGTCCTTTAACTACCCTTCTGAAACCAAAATACAAAATTGGGCTTTTTAAATCGGAAAACAAAAGAAAATGCAGCATACTGTGAACTATCATATTATTTACATACAGTCGTCCTCAGTTCTGTGGGGGACTGGTTCTAGGACCCTCACGGATACCAGAATCTGAGGAAGCTCAAGTCCCTTACATTTGGCCATCCACCTCTCCGGGTTCCACATCCTTGGACACAGAGGGCTGGAGGGCCAACTTTATCTTACAACTGCAGTTCTGATTTCTTCTTTGACCCAAGAGTGTTAGAGAAGATCTGAAAATTACAAAATTTCCTTCCTATCTTTATTACTTAGCTCTAATTTTATTTTGCCATAGGCAGAGAGTCTAGGACAATCTATTTCTACTCTTTGGAATCACCTGAAATTTTATTTGTGACCAAAAATCATGGTCAATTTTCATAAATATTTCATGAGTCATGGAGAACACATATTTTCTGTTTTCAGAATAGTTATTTTTCTTGTATAGCAGCTGAAATAAAAATATAGAATATAGTAATAATAAAATTATTATCTTTATCTGTCACAGACTTAGAGAACTACTCAAGTTTCTAAACTACTCTTCAGATATAACAATTCTCTTTACCTCTTGCAATTTTTATCATTTAAATTTAGTTCTGGGGAATTCCCTGGCCGTCCAGTGGTTAGGACTCTGCACTTCCACTACAGGGGGCATGGGTTCAATCCCTGGTCATCGGGGAACTAAGATCCCGCAAGCTGCGCCGTGTGGCCAAAAACAAGAAACAAACAAAAAAAAGTTTATAGAAATTTAGTTCTGTATAATTTGGTTACATATTGATTCATGACATCATCATTATGGCTTATATGCTTCACCATTGTAGTCTGTTCCATTTATTACTTTTAAGCTCTGTCAAATTGAACATTATCACCCCTTTATGCTTTCTTTCTATTATAATGTATCTGGTTTGCCTATTCTTTTATTTTCAATTTCTTTCAATCATGCTGTTTAGGTGCGACTCTTGTATACTGTATGTAATTAGGCTTTTTGAAAAAACTTTAGAGTATGTCTTCTCCTTATAAAAGGTATGTTCATCCCACTTATATTTATTGTTATAACAAACTTGATTAAACCTGTCATAACTTTTTTCTTCCTCTTATAAATGCTTCCTTGCTACTTGTTTTCTATGTTTTACTGTTTACTTCTTTTTCCCTTCTTACCTTTTCCCCTACCATAGGTAATTTAGAAGATATGCAGATTGTTTTTAGTTCTATTACTAGGAGTTACTTCTATTAATTCTTTTAAATATTTTTTCTGGCTATAAAAGCAATATGCACAAATTTTAGCAACTTCAGGAAACACGGAAAATTAACATGTCTCTCATAATCTGATTTATAATAATTTGTTTAAAACTATTTAAAGTTACTTTACATTCCCTCCACCAAGAACAAAAAGACAAAAACAGTTTATCCCTTGAAAAAGAACATTTATAGCAATAAAAAAGGCCTACATAAAGGTCAGCCACAACCAGAAAATGAAAAGCCACTATATGCGAAATACTTGTGCCTGAACTTTAAACTGCTCCAAACTATTATGAAAGTTGTATGTAGTCTACTTATAGTTAGTAAAACTCCTGTTAACTTGGTGAATACGGATCATTTTTATGTTTTATAATAAGTATATAAAGAATCTATAAACAAATCGCTTGATACATATAATATTCTAATCTGTACTTTTTTATTATATTGTTAATCACTGGACCTTTGTCTATCCCTTTCAAAGGATCCCATTTCTCCCCTTAGTGTCCATTCTCTCTGATTAGCTACTGTCAGAACTGTGGTCTTTAAGTTATTTTGACTGAGTACTCCTAATAGTAAATAGCTAAGTATGCAGCAATATGTGCAGTTATTTATTTATAAATGAGGTATATATTATATGACTAATATGTTATATATAGTGTAAACCTAAGTAGAAATTTGCATATGATATAAAAAATAAAAATATGTATAAAAAAATGGAAGTTACATTTTCTTCCTGTATCTCATAAGTGGGTGGCCTTACTTCAGTGTGAAGACCACTGGGATAAGGGACTTTAAATTGGGTGCTCCCAAGTCCCAAGGACCAGTGGCAGTCATCAGCTTGGACTCTGAAAACCTAGGCTCCAACATTTGGTGTAGAAACTTTCACCTTGTGCTGAGTATCAGAGGGGGACATTCTTACCAACGAGAGAGCCAAGAAACAGATTTGGCAACCTTTTTCTGGGACAGCGCGGACCAGAACTTCTGGTGTCATTAAATTTATGAGTTTTCTTGTATTGTCCCTTAACCAAAAGGAGCTTTTGTACTTTTAAATGTTGTATAAATGTGTTATGTTGCGTGAGAGCCTGAGGTTTTTGAACTGGAAACTTCCTGAAATTTATATCTCCATGTGGTTACCATAAAGATAATGTAATAAAAGGGAAAAATATGAATTGGGTGCTAAATTCAATCTACAGATTGGCCAGTTAGCTCTAAGTCTATGATATACCGCTATTGCTTAATTGTGTTAAGAATGTGTAAACAAGCATCACACATTACCAATATCAAAATAACAAAAATGGTCTGCCTCAAACAGAAAGAATAAGGTAGAACAACATGATATCAATATCCTGTTATAAAATTCGCTCTACCAGGGACTTCCCTGGTGGCCTAGTAGGGGGGACTCTGCGCTCCCAATGCGGGGGGCCTGGGTTCGATCCCTGGTCGGGGAACTAGATCCCACATGCATGCCGCAACTAAGAGTCCGCATGCCTCAAATGGGAGCCCACATACCGCAATGAGGATCCCGTGTGCCGCAACTAAGACCCAGCACAGCCGAGATAAATAATAAATAAATAAATATTAAAAAAAAATTCGCTCTACCAGTCATGATTTTTAAAAAAATTATAGTATATGAAGTAAATATACTTGAAAGGTTATATTTCAAACATATGCTTTAAAAGATTCTCACCATTGCTCACACAAGGAAAATTTCAAAGAAATGTAGTTGTTAGTAATTTCCACGTAAATTATTTGAAGGGTTAAAATTCAAAATAAGTTTAAAAATTGGCAAGGATAGTACTCTTCCAAGATATGATTAGCCATAATAACCCCACTTAACCAAGTATCAGTAGGGCCTTTTTTACCAACAGATTCATCATAAGCAGTGCGATTCTACTTTAACTTATTAAATAAGTTATTAAATAAGACGACTTATTCCTATTATCCAAACTATCATGGCAATGAGTTAGACTTTAACTGCCTCAACATCTAAGCCTTGATTCTCCCAAATTTTTATTTATTTAATTTGTGGTATTATTGCCTACCAATTCAGGTTTTACAATTTAGTGCAACAATAAAAATCAACACTGGTTTTGCATTATAGTAGTCCCCTCTTATCCTCACTTTCACTTTCCACAGTCAACCATGGTCTGAAAATATTAAATGGAAAATTCCAGAAATAATTCATAAGTTTAAGATTGGGGGGAAGAGTCAAGATGGCGGACTAGGAGCACATGGAATTCACGTCTCCACACAACTAGGGCACCTACCAGGCACCAGTGAGGGACCACAGACACCTAAGGGGAGGGGAGAAACCCCCAGTGACCAGGTAGGACGTGGGGCATGGGGGGAGTGAGAGGGGGAGAAGTGGAGGTGGGATGGGACTGGCGCCCGTAACGGGTGGCTGCCGGAGGGGAAGGGATCCCACCCCCAAAGGGGGAAATTGGGGGATCACTGGGAGGGCAGAGGATCAAAAGGGAGCATGGCCAGTTCTCCCCTGCCCACTTGGGCCCTCAGGAGCCTGCTGAGATCCCGGTCCTGATCCTCTGCCCATGAATGTCCCCTCCAGCTGCATGGGTCCTGAGGGAGTGGGAGGGAGGGAAGGGAAAGCAAAAGTAAAGGCCAGACCTACTGGACTCAAACCCCTGAGGGGTGGCTGGGGGAGGGGAGGAGTTCCTACACCCAGCAGGACACACCCACGGTTAGGGGTCCAGCGGGGACTGGGGAGACCCCGGGAGAGATGGGGAGTGGGGGCATGGAGGAATGGAAGGGAACGCGGCCAGTGCTTTCCCTGTCCACTTAGGCACCAGAGAGCCTGTTGGGCTCCTGGGCCTAATTCTCTGCCCTCAGAGCCTCCCTCCTGCTGTGCAGAGACCAAGCCCCATCCTTACACCCCCACCCAGGGCCCGACCTCTACACTCAGAGAACCCCTCCAATGAGCTGGGCCTAAACCGCACCCACACACCCTCACCCATGGCTTTGCCTCCAAACCCCAGAACTCCACACTCTGAAGGCCCTCCTTTGGACGTGCTGCCTCTCCCCTTCTGTAGGTCCTAAGTAGAGGCCCTGCCCGACACTTGAACATCACCCGCCCAGGCCCCGCCCCCAAGACCTTTTCTGGCTGCATGGGTCCTAAGCCTAGGCCCTGCCCCACCATAACCCCCACCAATGTCTAAGTTCCAACCCTGCCTAAACTCCACCCCCCATAGACAAGGCTTTTTTTTTTTTTTCCTTTTTTCCTCTTTTAGATTGGGGTTCTGTTTTACCTTGTTGATTAATTGTTCTTCATTCATTTATATGTTTATTTTTTCTAATAAATCTTTTATTTTTCTAATTTTATTTTATTCTTTATGCTTTGTTATTGTTCTGCTCCTTTTTGGCTTGCTCCCCCACCCCCCTTTTTTCTTTTTCTTTTTTCTGTTACAGTTTTATTTTACCTTGTTGCAGTTGTTTCAATTATATTATTATTTTTCCTAATATATTTTTGATCTTTCTAATTTTATTTTGTTTTTTATTCTTTGTTATTGTATTGCTCCTTTTCTTCTTCTTCTTCTTTTTTTTTTTTTCCACGCCACATGCCTTACGGGATCTGGTTCCCAGGCCACAGGTTGGGCCCGAGCTCCTGTGGTGGCAGCTCCGAGTCCAAACCGCTGGACTAACAGAGAACCTCAGACCCCAGGGAATATAAATAGGAGTGAGGCCTCCCAGAGGTCCTCATCTCAGCACCAAGACCCGGATTTATCTAACTGCCTGCAAACTCCAGTGCTGGATGCCTCAGGCCAAATAATCTGTAAGACAGGAATACAGCCCCAACCATCAGAAAAAAAAAATAAAATGACAAAAAATATGTTACAAATGAAGAAGCAAGGTAAAAACCTACAAGACCAAATAAATGAAGGTGAAATAGGAAACCTACCTGAAAAAGAATTCAGAGTTATGATAGTAAAGACGATCCAAAATCTCGGAAACAGAATGGAGAAAATAAAAGAAACATTTAACAAGGATCTAGAAGAACTGAAGAGCAAACAAACAGTGATGAACAATACAATAACTGAAATTAAAAATACTCTAGAAGAAATCAATAGCAGAAGAACTAAGGCAGAAGAACGGATAAGTGAGCTGGAAGATAAAATGGTGGAAATAACTGCCAGGGAGCAGAATAAAGAAAAAAGAATGAAAGAATTGAGGACAGTCTCAGAGACTCCTGGGACAATAGTAAACGCACCAATATTCGAATTATAGGGGTCCCAGGAGAAGAAGAGAAAAAGAAAGGGTTTGAGAAAATATTTGAAGAGATTATAGTTGAAAACTTCCCTAACATGGGAAAGGAAATAGTCAATCAAGTCCAGGAAGCACAGAGAGTCCCATACAGGATAAACCCAAAGAGCAACATGCCAAGACACATATTAATCAAACTATCAAAAATTAAATACAAAGAAAAAATATTAAAAGCAGCGAGGGAAAGGCAACAAATAACATAAAAGGGAATCCCCATAAGGTTAACAGCTGATCTTTCAGCAGAAACTCTGCAAGCCAGAAGGGAGTGGCAGGACATATTTAAAGTGATGAAGGGGAAAAAACCTACAACCAAGATTACTCTACCCAGCAAGGATCTCATTCATATTCAATGGAGAAATCAAAAGCTTTACAGACAAGCAAAAGCTAAGAGAATTCAGCACCACCAAACTAGCTTTACAACAAATGCTAAAGGAACTTCTCTAAGTGGGAAACACAAGAGAATAAAAAGACCCACAAAGACAAACCCAAATCAATTAAGACAATGGTAATAGGAACATACATATCGATAATCACCTTGAATGTAAATGGATTAAATGCTCCAACCAAAAGACACAGACTGGCTGAATGGATACAAAAACAAGCCTGTCTATATGCTGTCTACAAGAAACCCACTTCACACCTAGGGACACATACAGACTGAAAGTGAGGGGATGGAAAAAGATATTCCATGCAAATGGAAATCACAAGAAAGCTGGAGCAGCAACACTCATATCAGATAAAATAGACTTTAAAATAAAGACTGTTACAACAGACAAGAAAGGACACTACATAATGATCAATGGATCAATCCAAGAAGAAAACAAAACAATTGTAAATATTTATGCACCCAACATAGGAGCACCTCAATATATAAGGCAAATGCAAATGGCTTTAAAAGGAAAAATCGACAGTAACACAATAATAGGGGGCTTTAACACCCCACTGATACCAAAAGATCATCCAGACGGAAAATAAATAAGGAAACAGAAGCTTTAAATGACACAAGAAACCACACAGACTTAATTGATATTGTTGGGACATTCCACCCCAAAGCAGAAGAATACACTTTCTTCTCAAATGCACACGGCACATTCTCCAGAATAGATCACATTTGGGGTCACAAATCAAACCTTGGAAAATTTAAGAAAATTGAAATTGTATCAAGCATCTTTTCCGACCACAACACTGTGAGATTAGAGATCTATTACAGGAAAAAAACAGTAAAGAAAACACAAATACATGGAGGCTAAACAGTGTGCTGCTGAATAACCAAGAGATCACTGAAGAAATCAAAGAGGGAATCAAAAAATACCTAGAAACAAATGACAACAAAAACATGACGATCCAAAACCTATGGGATACAGCAAAAGCAGTTCTAAGAGGGAAGTTCATAGCAATTCAAGCTCACTGCAAGAAAAATCTCAAATAAACATTCTAACCTTACACCTAAAGCAACTAGAAAAAGAAGAACAAAGAAAACCCAAAATTAGTAGGAGGAAAGAAATCATAAAGATCCGAGCAGAAATAAGTGAAATGGAAACAAACCAAACAATAGCAAAGATCAATAAAACTAAAGGCTGTTGCTTTAAGAAGATAAACAAAATTGGTAATCCTTTAGCCAGTCTCATCAAGAAAAGGAGGGCGAGTACTCAAATCAAGAAAATTAGAATTGAAAAAGGAGAGATTACAACTGACACTGCAGAAATACAAAAGATCGTAAGAGACTACTACAAGCAACTATATGCCAATAAAATGGACAACCTGAAAGAAATGGACAAATTCTTGGAAAAGTACAACCTTCCAAGATTGAACCAGGAAGAATTAGAAAATATAAACAGACCAATCACAGGTAATGAAATTGAAACTGTGATTAAAAATCTTCCAACAAACAAACATCCAGGACCAGATGGCTTCACAGGTGAATTCTATCAAACATTTAGAGAAGAGTTAACACCTCTCCTCCTCAAACTCTTCCAAAAAACGGTGGAGGGAGGAACACTCCAAAACTCATTCTACGAGGCCACCATCACCCTGATACCAAAACCAGAAAAAGATATCACAAAAAAAGAAAATTATAGACCAATACCACTGATGAACATAGATGCAAAAATCCTCAACAAAATACTAACCAACAGAACCCAACAACACATTAAAAGGATCATACACTATGATAAAGTGGGATTTATCCCAGGGATGCAAGGATTCTTCAATAAACGCAAATCAGTCAATGTGATACACCATATTAACAATTTGAAGAATAAAAACCATATGATCATCTCAATAGATGCAGAAGAATCTTTTGACAAAATTCAACACCCATTTATGATAAAAACTCTCCAGAAAGTGGGCATAAAGGGAACCTACTTCAACATAATAAAGGCCATATATGACAAACCCACAGCAAACATCATTCTCAGTGGTGATAAACTGAAAGCATTTCCTCTAAGATCAGGAACAAGACAAGGATGTCCACTCTCGCCACTCTTACTCAACATAGTTTTGGAAGTCCTAGCCACGGCAATCAGAGAAGAAAAAGAAATAAAAGGAATACAAATGGGAAAAGAAGAAGTAAAACTGTCACTGTTTGCAGATGACATGATACTATACATAGAAAACCCTAAAGATGCCACCAGGAAACTACTAGAACTAATCAATGAATTTGGTAAGGCTGCAGGATACAAAATCAATGCACAGAAATCTCTTGCATTCCTATACACTAAGAACGAAAAATCAGAAAGAGAAATTAAGGAAACAATCCCACTGATCATTGCAACAAAAAGAATAAAATACCTAAAATACTCAAACAATCTTTGAATTTACAAGAGCTTAAATAATAACATTTAATAAAACATTGAATAAAAAATTAAGAGTAGCAATAAAATTGCTAAAATAAATATTCTAAAGTATGAAAGAAAATCAATTAAATAAATACTTATCATCATTACTTAAGCTAAACAGGCATCAGGAAAATAGTAATTTCATAGGTAGTGAAACCAGGTAACCACTACCACTAAATAAAACTTGCTGAATGTCTATTACTATATATGAAAAGCACTGTTCCGTGTACCAAGAAGAATTACAAAATCAGTTTCAGACTCTCCTCAAGGAATTTACATTCTGGTTGAGGGAGATACAATATGTACAATTAAACTATAATATAAAGTGGTATATTATGGCACATGCACACCAATGAAGGACAGGAAGCAAACAATGCAAAAAATAAATGAGGCAGCAGATAGCTAGAATGATGTACTCCAACTACATCAAGGGAAACTTTCAAGTAGTAAGGCTCTTACCATGCCACTTATAATCCTGTTGCTAACATCGCCTACTTAAATATTTGAGGATAAAATAGAGAATAACTAAATTCAGCAATAAAATATGATGGTTAGAAAAAAATCACATCTATTTCCAGTACTAGCATCATTGTTAGGACCAGAAAATGACTCCTCATGTAGCATTCTGTAAAAAGACTTGCTCATTATATCCATCTACAGGTTGTACTTTCCCCCTCCAATTCCCCTCCCTGATGAGGGAGCAGTGGTAGGCCTGGGGTTCCTCTGGGGTTCCTACTGAGGACTATACAAAATAATTATTGCTTTCTAACAGCCAATTGGAAATTTAACTTTAAAGTGATAATAGTATAATAGGTTTAAAAACAAGGAGCTGTATTAGATAACTCTGCATCTGAATAGCATACAAGGCATTACTCTAAATAGGCAAAACTGCTTAATATCTAACTGCCAGAGCACTGTAATATGAGGTTAAACTAATTGTTCCCAACAATTTTTACTTTAGTAGCAGTGACTGAAGATTGACTGGTTAGTGAGTTTGGAAATCTGATGGATTAAGAAGCTCACCTGAAGGAGAAAATTAACAAAGTTAAGTGGAATTTCTGCAAATTAAAAAAAAGTTATTATTAGAAACTTTAAGAACTTTAGCTACAGAGAAATATGAAACAAGCCACTACGCCTTCTAAACCAACCTTAACAGGTGGTAAAGAGGATGCAATATTTCTGAGTGACATAATGTAGCCATACAGAATGTAAACTAACACACGTAATAAAAAGTGCTCACATTCTTTTCTTGGACTTTAACACACTCCAACCTTTTTCATAGGTTCAGTGTGCATAAGTAACTAAAAAATAAAAATTGTTGATTCTCTGTGTTTAGCTCTCAAGAAAGATTATTCGCCAAAGCTCTCCATTAAACACTGATTATACAAGCAAAGCACATCTAAACTTAAGAAAGCATTTAAACCTTTTGAAAAAGAGCTATTATTCCTTCAACTACTGTGTAAAGACTATAACTGCATGAAACTTAGCCATTGTAACACCACCACCAAGAATAAACTGCTTCTTACTTTATTCAAAGTTTATTACCACTCTGAAGAATCCTCAAGCCATACATTTATTACAACTCTAAAGAATCCTCAAGCCATACAATTCAGCAAAATGCTTAAGATAACTAAGTAACAAATACCAATTTTTCCAGACCTTTCTACATAGAACTCACATTAAGTAACTAGTTTTACATAAAAATATCACATTAACAATGTTAGTCAGTAGTATCAAAACACACATATATAATAATACTTTGTCTTGAATTTGTTCCTAAAGTGTGTAAAATCTTTTTATGTTTTAACAATTATGTTCAAAAAGAAGCTGCCATTAAATCCCATAAGGTGTACGAGTGTGTGTATATGCCTTAAATCACCTAGTATTGATTAGAAAAATGTTAAAGAATGGTTTAAAAAAAAAGGCAATACTTTTTAGTCAGTACAGTGTCAACATCTGGGCATGTCTGAGAAGTAATAGCAAAAGCTTTCTAATACAGTGTATCACCCAGAAATTAGATCTTGGGAGATCCTAGAACAAAAAGGCTCAAGGCCCTCAGGCATAGGTGGAACTAAGCAATGGATCTCAAAGATGGGATCCTGAGATGTGGCTCTCTGTATAAGCATCACCAGGCAGCTTGTTAAAAATGCACGTTACTGGGCCACACTCCCAGAGATTCTAATTTAGTAGCTATAGGGTGGAACCAGGTATCAACATATTTTTTTTAATTTTTCTTTTCTCTCTTTTTTTAAAAAATTAATTAATTTATTTTTGGCTGCGTTGGGTCTTCGTCGTTGCACGCGGGCTTTCTCTAGCTGCAGAGAGCGGGGGATACTCTTTGTTGCAGTGCGCCGGCTTCTTCTCATTGCGGTAGCTTCTCTTGTTCGGGAGCAGAGGGCTCTAGGCGCACAGGCTTCAGGAGTTGTGGCTCGCGGGCTCTAGAGCACAGGCTCAGCAGTTGTGGCGTGCAGGCTTAGTTGCTCCACGTCATGTGGGATCCTCCTGGATCAGGGCTCGAACCCGTGTCCCCTGCACTGGCAGGCGGATTCCCAACCACTGCGCCACCAGGGAACCCCTCAACATACTTTTTCAACCAGACCAAATTGATTCAGATGCATCATCAGCCTTGGGAACCACTGAGGTCCTAAAGCAATGTTTCTCAAAGTGTTAGACATTTGTTAAATATGCTCAATACCGGGCCCAATTTCTCATCAACAATGTGAGACTCTCTGCTAGTGGGACCAAACAATGTGAATTTTAAACACGTATCTCAAGTGAATCTACCGGTACTAAAAGCTTCAGAACCTATGTCTAAAGGATTGGGACTAGATCCTTTAGAGCTGCAGGTGCTCAAAAATAAAATCATTTTGTTGATTATAATCTACTCCATTTAGAGGCACTGAAAGCTTGAATATAAATCCAAGAAAATATCCTGCTGCAAAAAAGTCAAACAATTCTTCGAAATCTGCACTTAGCAGCTAACCTTCTAGAATCTAGTAAACTTAAACTTCTAGTCATCTTCAAAAAGGTCACTTTCTAAACTGAGTGCCAGCCATGACAATAAGAACCTTCAAACCTAAATACAAAGCACTCTAGACAGAATGCTTAGGAATGCTTTCTTAGAAAGATGAGATAACAGACAAAAAGTTCAATACAGCTTCTTTGGAAAGATTCCCTCCCACCCAAACAGGGCATTTTGCACACACAAGTTAACTACAATAAAATATGCTTCCTAAAAAATACAAGAAATTCTGAAAAAATACATTAAGTAGGTTCCTTTTTATAAAATCAAACTGTCAAAGAAAAATTAAATAAAATATATAAGCAGAGTAAAATTTAGATTTTAATAATTAATTTGATTAAAGAATTTAAGCCTGAGTCTCCAAATATTACAGTATTTTATAGCCTGTTTATTTAAAACCTTTATCTTTTAAGAGAAAATAAGTGTTTCATGATGTCTGAATTTGCTCCTTCATATTATAATTTCAATCCTTATCACTGAAATCAAAATAACAAATTCATGGAGCGGAGACTGAATATAAGACATTAAGTTGCTTTTCTTCAACTTCAAAAAAACCTGAAATGATATAGTTCCTAATTTAGTGATCAAAAATAACCAAAAGTAAATACGGGTAGAGAATATCTTGCTATTGGTTCACTGAGGTTAAGCATGAACTTAACTAAAGGTCTGTTTTGTTTTGTATTTTTATAAATCTATTTATTTTTTATTTTTATTTTGGCTGCGTCGGGTCTTTGTTGCTGTGTGTGGGCTTTCTCTGGTTGCGGTGAGCAGGGGCTACTCTTCATTGCAGTGCACGGGCTTCTCACTGCAGTGTCTTCTCTTGTTGAGGAGCACGGGCTCCAGGCACGCGGGCTTCAGAAGTTGTGGCACGCGGACTCAGTAGTTGTGGCTCGCGGGCTCTAGAGCGCAGGCTCAGTAGTTGTGGTGCACGGGCTTAGTTGCTCCGCAGCATGTGGGATCTTCCCGGGCCAGGACTCGAACCCGTGTCCCCTGCATTGGCAGGCGGATTCTTAACCACTGTGCCACCAGGGAAGCTCCTAAAGGTCTGTTTTGTTAACAGAGATTTGCTTCAGTATTTCTGTATTGAGAGTTACTTCCTTGAAAGTTATAGTTTTACATTTATTATCACTGTTGAAGAGTCTCTCCTTGACCAAACTTTAGTCAGGCTCCTCTGAACTCTTTCCAATTAGGCCCTAACTTTTGGGCTTCTGTGTTCATCTCTGCATTGTCCAATTTTAGCAAGAATCCTACTATGTCAGTTTAACCAGAATCCCCCACCCTCAATATTGATCACGCTGGATATCTGATTAGGTTCCTCATCCCTACCATCCCCCATGTAATATCTGACCACCTGGCCTGCCTTCATCAACAATCCTGTTTAGGTCTGTTTAGCAGAATCCCCCTTATTTTCATGTTTCTTTCCTCTGAGTAATTTTTACCCCACCCTTCTACTTGGCTATACATCCCCAGTTCTCCTAGTTGTATTCCAAGTTTGAGCCCAATCTCTCTCCCCCACTGCAAAACCACATTGCAGTGGTCCCTACAACTATCGTGATAGTCTCCCTGAATAAAGTCTGCTTTACTAATCTTTATAAGTGTCATGAACAATTTTTTCTTAAACATCACTACCAACATTATGAGTAATTTTCTCCTTGCCTCACGGTAACAGAGAGAAATTTTCAAAACAAATCCCTGCCACCCCCACAAGGAAAAAAACAAATTTAAAGAACTATGTAACTAAGAATAAAAAAAGTAGAAAGGAGGAGACTGGTATACATCTCTAGCCAATCTAATGCACATTAATACTGATCATCTAATAGAATTATTGTTACATTCAGTTTTCCAAAATCAGCACAGTCTAGGCACCTCACCAACGGCCTTTATGGGCCTTTCTTGCTTAAAATATAAGAAGATAAAAAGTTAGCCAAATACATGGGCCACATAAAATAAAATCATCAAAATCAAATGAACTTTAGATGAGACAGGAAGGACACCAGATCTGAATATGCTATCTGAAATAAAACTAAAGGGCAAAAGCTAAAGCCCTCTCAGTGTGAGCAGATTCTGAAACACTAATCAAGACCTGGAATCCTGCCATAGAAGTAATCTAGAAGACATGCCGAAATGACCATATGGCTGCCCTGCAGAAATCTGGAAAGGAACCAGTCAAGAAGCTGACAAGAGAAACAAACATGCTTCTCACCAAATGAGGCCTGACACAGCCTGTAACCTGAGGTCTGTCAAGAAAACAAACAAAAAAATGTAGTCAAGCAGCCATTTAGGAATGATTCTTCTCTAGGTTATAGCTCACTCAAATTTGTGTCAAATGATACATAAATTGAGATATGACATTTGGAGGAAGGCCTTCAGCCTGTTTTCAAAGAAAACCCAAGAGAGTATCTTCTTGTATCAAGGTTGTAAAAGAAAACTTCACCAAGATGGCCATGAAGGCTGGTGACAAGCACTGGAGGAATACACAACAAATTAAGATGGAGTTCTGACATCTGGAATAGATCTATAAAGAAATTACATATATGGCAGCTAGGATGATAAAGATTTTCAAGTTCATTTTTTTTCTGGAGGAAAATGCTATTTCTTTAAGGAACCCTGGCAAAGTCATAATTAGTAGAAGAACATTCTATAAACTTTATGAACTTCCAATGAATTCGATTAATAGAGCTTCCAAACATCTAAAATCTTACAGAACTAATGGTCTCAAATGTTAAAGAAATAATCACAAAGTATTAGCAACTATAAAACAACCAAAATCAGATGACCAAAAATGGATATTCACACAGTAAGTGAAAGGAAAGCAAATATTCCTTAACCAGAAGACAAAATGTTTAACAAAATTTTGTTTCAAAGCACTTAACTTCCAGTTAAAGCAGTGGTAGAGCTTAGATAATTTTTAACCAAATGAGACAGATCCACTATTATATCCCAATTAAAAAAAAAATAACAAAAAAGACTATAATAAAGGCTACAGAATGGGCTATATCTTTACCACAGTATGACAAGCAATATTACTGATCAAACTCCTTGATTTTTTTTTAAAATTAATTAATTATTTATTTATTTTTATTTATGGCTGTGTTGGGTCTTCGTTTCTGTGCGAGGGCTTTCTCTAGTTGCGGCAAGTGGGGACCACTCTTCATCGCGGTGCGCGGACCTCTCACTATCGCGGCCTCTCTTGTTGCTGAGCACAGGCTCCAGACGCGCAGGCTCAGTAATTCTGGCTCACGGGCCTAGTTGCTCCGCGGCACGTGGGATCTTCCCAGACCAGGGCTCGAACCCGTGTCCCCTGCATTGGCAGGCAGATTCTCAACCACTGCGCTACCAGGGAAGCCCCCTCCTTGATTTTTAAAGTAGGGAAAACTGTGATCTAATAGTTCAAAACAAGCTAAAAATATTCTTTAAATGACAGAAGCAACAAAAAACCTCAGAATTAGAAAAACTGAAAAATGTTGTGTTTGAGAGCTAGGAAGATATGAAAAGAGAGGTGATCAAACTCAGGAAAGATTTAGAAATTAAAGAAAAACTTATTTCAGGAAAGACGACTAAGTCAACAAAAAGCACAGTGGGTTAATGCCTTACCAAAAGTACAAAATGGAACATAAGACAAATTTTAGAATTAAAAAAAAAAGAAGAGGTAAAAAGATGTTAAGAGACAATAATTAATATGTAACATAAGCAAGACTGTCCAATATATGTTTAGTAGGAGTCCCTGAAGAAGACCAAAGCAACAAAGCAAAAAATACTAAAAACTATAATAAAACTCTCCTGGAATAAAAGATAACTTCAAACTACATATTGAAAGACTATACATGTATCTGAGAAAATGATACAGCCCAAATCGAACACATTTTAATGAAGCTAAAGTGACCTCCAAGTATAAAAACCCATAGATGAAAACTTCTTATAGTCTTGTATATTCTTGCTACATAATACATGAGAACTCAAGGAATATTGTTCCCATAAGTCTGTCCTGAAGAATCTACCAGAGAATAAGCTTCAAACAACCAACAGCTTGGAAAGGAATTAACATAAGGGCTCCTGGAATGTGTGAGCCATTCAGGTAGTAACTTTCAAAGGGGAAGAGAGTAGCAGAATGCTCAATATCTCTCAGGTAAGTCTTCCATCATTACATGAAAGAAATGACCAGAGAAGGATTGGAAATTCATATAGTTATTCTCTCAGCACAACTGTAAGACTAAGAATTTCCAGAATATCTGATAACCAAATGTAGTTATTAAATTTCTTATAGAACCAGATATATATATACATATATTTTTAAACATTTTAATATTCCTCCAATATTTTATTGTGTTGACTCTGAGAAAAATTAATGTTAGTCTTAGAGAGGTATACTTTCTTCCTAGGTAACCTAGTAGAGAAATTAGCTCCTGCCCAACCTAGTGAAGAAACTAATTGAAATGGGGAATACACAGTCACTCCATTAATAGAATTTTTGCCCATCCCCTTCCTCTAGAGCTGGCAATTACAGAGTAAAGTTTGAAAGTCAATCCTACAGAAGCCTGCAGCAAGAACCAGGAATGGATCAAGGAACGGGAATTCCTCTTACGGGGAAAGGTGGAGTTTACCACGGGAAAAGGTAGAATAATGGGCTGAGGGGCTTCCAGAGAGAGTCATTTGGAAAAAAACAAGATGGAAAGAAGCCTTGAAGAGTACCTTCACCTTGCAAGGAGCTAAATCTATAAGGATCTGCTTTCTGAAGGAAGAAAAGTAAGCAGCCTCTGTCCACATCATCCCAGTATCTATGGGACAGGTCAATAAAGAACAAAAAGTCCTCAAATAATTGTCAAGACCAAGAAAGAACTGATTGACTATTAACATTATGGAATCAGGGTCTTACCATTATTACAAAAGGACAACCAAATTTTGCCATGTAATACAAGATTTTTATGATGAAATCTGTATGATGACCATAGTTCCTCTGATCCTGAAAAAGAATCTGAAAATTATCAGCTTTCTCATCTCTTATTTGAATAAAGAATAATGACTTAATATGGCAGAGAAAGCACAACAGTCTCCTAGACAAGTAAATATCTCTTCTTAAATCTAGACTGAAAATTTGTAGAATTCTAAATCCAAATACATTTTAACAACATACAATTTATAATGAAAATAAGATTCAAGCATTTAAGTCTAAGTTATAAACATTTTGTTTAGGTAATAAAACCTACAGATTAGCTCATAATAGCATAATAATAAGGTAAACAGTTAACTCTATGGTTAAGTAGAAAAGATTAAGGAGAAAGGCTTAGGAAAAGAGTAACTGCTTAACCTCAAGAAGATATGACTGCTAGTCAAGCTAATTTACTGATGGTAGGCAAATGATAAACAGAACTCTGAACTGAAAATACATCTGGATACCACGGATTTGCTTCATGCAAAAGAACCTAGTTAATTAAATCTAGCCGACTAGCTGTATTTTCCCCCACATTGTGTCCCCAAATCCAGCAATGGTGAATATATTGTTGACTGGGAAATATATAACTACGTTTCTGTAGAATAAACCCAAAATCAATAGGCTCAACAGAATGAAGGCTTCAGAAATAAGGACACACAGATGTTTATTCTGGCATTTACTTTCATAAATATTGACAGCAAAGAATCAAATATGTAGCTGTGAAGCAGTAATGTATCCAAAATTGGATGCTTCATTAAAGCTGGATATGGCCCAAAGCTGCAGGAAACATCCTGAAGGAAAAGGTCTTATACAAATGATACCTTTGTAGAGGCCATGGAGTAAAACAGAACATGGTAAAAACCAGTTCCGTGTTTGCATACACAGGACACCTTCCACCTCAACAATTTTACAAATATTATGCATAAAAGGTTGCCAGGAAACACTGCCAAGGACTGGGATCAACTTCAGAAAAAATAAAATAAAACTACTAGTGGCATGACTAAGTGTAGGGGAAAAGTGTCATAAAATATTTTAGAAGAGCATCATAGTTTATTCTTCCAGAACAGGCATAGAACTGGCCATTATAATCTTAGCCAAAAATAGTCTATTGATATTACTGATTGAACGGGACTTCAATCAAAATGGCACTGCCCAGGAGCTACAAATGGACTGAAGTCACAAAGTTCCAGAGTTTGTTATTAGCATCTAAGTTAATTTTTTCCCTTAAATGATGAAAGAACATTGTTCAATCCAAAAGCCCAAGAAATGAGCGAACAAATATCAGACTACACTTTTGGATATAGCTTGAATCATTAACAATACCTACAATAGCTAGGGCATTTGTAATAAAAACCTGAACAACACTTCCAGATGTACTAAAAAGACTCATCTCAACATGGGAAGAAAACAAAACCACACTATAGAAAAGAGATGGGTCAACTGGATTTTTGTCTGCCTTTTTTTCTCCATTCTTTCCTTCTTTACCTCTGACCAGAATTTTTTAAATCCTTTCTATGTAGTGTTTGAGACAGGACAAGTACGAACAATATATATTCAAACATTATGAATAATACAGTTAACTTCTTTTTCATGGATATGTCAAATCACTCATGTATCTGTCTCTTCCCCCACCCCATATTTTAGCTATTTTACTTTCATTTAAGAATGAAATAAGAAAGGGAAACCTAATGTGATTCACTATTTTGCTTATACTTAAATGATAAATGTAAAACTTATCTACCAGAGGGTAGGCTCCTTCCTAAAAGTAAAGCGCTTGTCTTTTTCTGTTTGTTTCTCTAACACCTAGCACAACTACTCAAGTTTTGTTGAACCTGTGGATATCAGTTATCCATCCTTTCCTTACTTTTAAATAAATTAATACTCAAAAACTAGAAATCACCTGGCATATATTATGGAACTCATTAGCAAAGGAGGCTTTCTGGAAGAGCCTCAAATAGAATGGCTCCACGTTTCTTTTTAATCTTCTGTATGTGAGGCTCATCTAAAATCATTGTGAATAAAGTGCAAGACAGTGACAAAAATAACTTGAATTCAGATCTCAATCATCCCATTTTCCACATTTATATAAAAGGCTATGATTTCCATGCTTAGGTATTTCACAAACAGCTCGTTAAGATAGGTGCATATAATAAATAACTCTTCATATAGTGCATAGCCAAGAACAATAACATATTTATATAAAATAACAAGACCACTTAATAAGACCACTAAACTTCGTGTCCTGCCAGGCACTCTGGGAGACAATGCATTTATTTCCACATGGCTATCAATTCTTATAACGTCTCTAAATTTCTTTGAAAATAGTCTCTTAAATTATTAATCAGAGTAGTTATAGCATCTTCAGTTAACGAAATAGCAAATTATATAAAACTAAATACATTCCACCAAGATCACACAATCGAACTTGATGAAGGATCTCTTGCATACTGACAGAAGCACTGATAACAATGAACCACACTTGCCTATGTGATGGATCACACGAGGTAACAGTGAGACTCCCAGGGTGAATTTTCAAAGCGGCTCCAGTAGTAGCAGCTGGTAGACCACCTTTCTTTAAACTGTTAGGTGCAGTAAAGTTGCTAATGCTAACAGCTACCATTTTTAAAAATTCGTGGCTTATCACAATAAAAACCCAATGTGTATCTTCCTGGCTGACAGATGGCCTTCTATACGATCATTCAGGGATTCAGACTTCCTTCATCTTATGGCTCCACCATTCCCCCAGGGCCTTGGTTGGAGTCCTCTGCTAGATTCTCTGCTTCCAGCTGGCAGATGAGGGAAGAGAATGAATGACCAGGATCAAACTAGTGCTTTTTTATTGAACACAGATGAAAATGTTGTATATCACAAAGCCTTATCTAATTTTAAAGAGGGGTAGGAAAAAGAGTCCTTGTGGGTCAAGAGGGAGACAAAACAGGGTTTGGTAAATACTTAGAAGTCTCTACTATAGAAGGGCTTAACTCCCTTTGTCTGAATTACCTTGGAGATGGTTTGAGCCAAATTTTAGAGTAAGTCTTGCTAAATTATTACAATTGTCACCATAAATAGAATGATCTAACTTAATCTAATTTACAGTAATCAGTAGATTACCTTCCACTGACACGGAATCCTTGTCTGACAAGGAACAAGTATGGAGCTATTGAAAGATAATAGCATTTTCAATACAAAGTGAGTTCAGTTTACAAAGAACTTGAGGTACACCATCGAGGATGCTGAGGTGAGTCTTTTATGTCAAGCAAAGGATTGTGAACTTCAGAATTTTTTTTTTTTAAAGAAAGACTATGTTTATAAAGAAAGACTGTGCAATGGGTCAATTAGAGAGGGGAGACTAATGGCGGGGGAACCACTTAAGAGGCAGCAGTTCTAACAAATCAAGCAATAAGTAATAACGGAGCCGTGAGGGGATGGAAAGAAGCTAGCAGATTCAGGACATAATTCTAAGGAGATGGGATAAGATATGGTGATCAGTAGGATGAGAGAAATGAGGGAGGAGGAAAAGTGAATAATTATGCTGCAAGGAAGTTAAGAACCCAACCCAATGATGCTCTGGGTCTGAAAGTCTTATTAATAAATTATTGATTTTCTGTTAGTAGCACAGAAAAATACACTAGGCCACTTTTTCAAAGCATGTTACCTAAGGGAGTATGATATATTCTATGTGAAACATCGGTGGAATATACTTTAAATTAAAACTTTTTATACAAATAGTAACAAGATCAGCAAGAAGGTAAAGAGCATAAGCAAAACATCCAAAGACAATTATAATGATATTTTAAAATATTTGGATATGTAGACTTGCAGGATGTAAGCATCATGTCTGTTTTAATTTGCTATATACAGTTACCACCTAGAAGAATACCCACTCCAGTCAGTAGAAATGCAATAACGACAGCTTTCAACACTTCTTTCAACTTTGAATCTAAATACCAACATAATATTCTGCTCAAAAATCACAAAGCCAACTCCAGCAGAGAAAATGATCATACACTTACTAAGAAAATTAAACTGTAGATAACTGGACTGTCATTCTAAATTATGTTAGATGATTCAGAAAAGGGAATTTATATGTAAACTGATTAATTTCTTTCTCCAAACCCATCCAACAACTTTTTACCAAATAATCCTTAAGTAAATACGTCAAAGAGTTCAGCATTTAAGACATGCCTCCCGAAGGAAATATAATTGTATTATAAATAGCAAATTTCCCCATAACCACAAGGAAGATGTTCAGAATTCTCATCTAGTTAGTTGTCCATTGGTTTTATCTTACATGAGATAAGTAAAGTCCCTAAGTCACTACCACTTAGTATATTAAAATTACTTATAGCATTATGAAAAGATGACCATGAATTTCTACTCTATATGGAAAAAGTATCAGGAGCCAGTGATTATCCAGTGATTGCTGAGAAAGGAATGCAAACTTTACAGCATTCTCTCTTTTATACACATACATACACACCACACATACACACATGCACACAGATATTGTGTAGGCCTTAGGTATAATCAAATTAGGTGACCAATTAATTTTTTCTTAATCTGTACACAAATTTTTTAAACATTTTTATTTGTAACAGACCCAACCTTAACCAAAATGTCCTCCAATAAGTGATGGGTAAGGAAACTGTGGTACATCCATACTGTGGAATATTGCTCAGCAATAAAGGGTAACAGACTATTGATACTCTGAACAACTGTGATAGATCTCAAGGGCATTATGTTGAGTGAAAAAGAGCCAAGCTCAAAAGGTCACATACTGTATGACTCCTTTTATCTAACATTCTCAAAATGACAAAATTATAGAGATGGAGAACAGATCAGTGATTGCCAGGGGTCAGGGTGGTAGGGGGAGGGAGTGGTGTGACTGCAACGGGCAGCACGAGGGAGATCTGAGTGGCACCTGACATCTGTGATAGAACAGGTCTCTATCTTGATTATACTGGTGGCTACACAGATCTACACATGTGATAAAATGACACACACACACAGTCACACACACCAATAGAAAAATCCTGGTTTGATGTCATACTATAATTTTGTAAAATATAACCGTTAAAGGAAAAGTGGGTGAAGGATACGTGGGAGCTCTCTGTATTGTCTTTGCAACTTCCTGTGAATGTATACTTATTTATTGACTTTTAAATTTTTATTGGGGTAGAGTTTATTTACAATGTTGTGTTAGTTTCAGGTGTACAGCAAAGTGAATCTGTTATGCATATACATATATCTACTCTTTTTTAGATTCTTTTCCCATATAGGCCATTACAGAGTATTGAGTAGAGTTCCCTGTGCTATACAGTAGGTCTTTATTAGTCATCTATTTTATATACAGTAGTGTGTATATGGGTGACCAATTAATTTCTTCGTCCTTAAGTATATACAGAAACTTTAAGTGAAAATCAGACTGTAGGATTATACAATTATAAATAAAATCATAATCCACAGTACTAATCATATTTCTAGTCTAATTATGCTTACTTATAGCCTTGTCCTCCTGACACTGATAACAGTAGAAGGTTTGGTGAAAGTTTTTCATCAAGGAAGAAATAGTTCCTCCATTAAGCTGGTTAGGAACAGTGTGGTAGGAAATTATAACTCAAGTAATAACTTTCTTTTTATAAGGACAAAATAATCCAGAAAAAAACTTGCAATATTTATCTAATTTAAAAGCATACCTTTCCACAGAGAAATGTGAGAAATAAAATCATTAGTACATATGAATTCTTTCCCTTTTAGGGGTTCACTGAATACAAAATTTCTTAGAATTTTAAAACTCAGACTAGAAAGGAAATGGAAAAGATCTATTCATGTTCATTTATAACAACTTCTTAGGATATTAGTTAACCCTGCTAAATGTCAGTAGAACATTTTATGTAGCAATGAGAAATTACACTATTCTGTAATATATTTTTACAACCTCAGATGAACCTCAATCTTGTGTAACTGACTTCCTAAAAAGTTTATGTAAATAACACTTTGCTAAATCGATAATTTTACTTGCAGGTAAATTAGATATTCTCTAAAGCAAACAACCACCCCAAAATCTGCTCTACACTTTAAAATTTTTACATTGAAATAAAGAACAAATTAATATATAATTTATATTCTCATTGCTTGCTTAGTATAATCATGATCTTTCTGACAGATCTAAAAACATTGAGATTTTTAATTGAAAATGCCCACCAAATTTGTGGCATGATGGTTTTTTGAATTTCTCCAAATATAACAGCTTCAGAAGCTGATTCCATGTTAATCCTACCATGCTAGGCCAAACTTTAGCAGAATATTATAATATGTCCAGGCAGCAATATAGCTTAGACCTAGATGTAATATAGAAGCCACAAGGTAATGCTCTCCTAAGCTTCCTCTAATAAGGGAAAAACACATATAAACAAGTATTTGGTATTCAAAAAAGAATACCAAGAAGTGCAACCTAATCTTGAAAGATAAGCATAGAACATAATAATTCCCATATGAAGTCCAAACCTCAGAGAAAATAGTGGGTCAAATTCTTGGCAGATTTTAAATGACTTGACCTTGTTGAGAAAAATGAATGTGAGCACCCCAATTGCACCTAGAATACGTATTCTGGGAGGGTTAAACAGAGCTCCTCAGACATAGCGGGGACTCAATAAATATTTATTGTGTAAAACAGAGAGAAAATGCATTCGTGTTACTCATCAACATACTGCCAACAACTACAATACCTGAAAACAAAAATTTCTTGAATGAACAGTTATCACTGAAATTACATTAAAGCTACGCTCATCTTTGGCCATGTGTTAACCAAAAAGACAAGGAGTGGGCAAATGCAATCAACTGACCAGGTGTTTTTCAATAACAGGTCACTTCAATATGCAAAGAAAGAACAGAATTTTAAAATAATTTTTTTAAAGCTATCTAATCAAAATATTGCAGAATATTGTAGCTTTTTTCCAAAACCTGATTTCTGAGCACAGTCTAACTCCCTAATTTACAATGCTAATGAAACTGTATTTAGCAATGTTTGCTAATCCCTGTTTAGTAAGTATTAGACACTTAAATGAAATAACCTGACTTTAAGCAGGAAAAGGACAGTTGATTCTTTTCAGGGAGATGCACCAGAGTACCTCCAAAACACTTTGGAAGAAAGAAGATGACACTGTCACAGAACACTCAAAAATATCATAATTTGTTGATAGACTACCAGCTAATATATAAACAAATCTGTATTTTACTATGATCCTTTTCCACATTCGTGGGAAGATCATTTCACAGGTTTACATAAGTATAGCAAAGTTCTTTAAGGTAACTGAGCAACTGAGCTCTACTAGTTTTTGTTATCTTCTAAGATACAAATATTACTTCATTAATCCAACTTATATACTGATGTATTTTACTAGTAAAGTAATTACACAAGAAAAGTCATGAGAAACTTCATCACATAGACTCTATATAACACTTTCAGTATCATAACAATAACAATAAAAATACCATTTCTAATGTTACTTATGAAAGGATTCATGGTCCACACTGACTATCAAAGAGGGCTTAGAGTAAGCACAAGTGACACTGAAAAACGCCACTACATCCTGAAAGAAATTGTTAAAATGGAGATTGAAATATCTTTTCTATTATACATCACATCAGCAAACCTAGAAAATGGAAGAGCCCAAGGAGGCATAAATTGAGAAGATACTGCACCTTACTGCTTTGCCATGAGAGTGAAATATAAAAAGATACTATTTTGAATGCTGCTAAATTATCAAAGAATGGTAAAAGTTATGAATCACAATGTTATGGTTGAATGGAGCCTTATGATGCTTTATTATAAATGTAAAGCTTACGTTATCAAATAGGAAAATGCAAAAGACTCATTCTACCCAGATTTTAAGATTTCATGTGAAAGGCAATTTTAAAAATTAAATCTAAATTCTGTCTTAACAAAGTGGTAAGTACTTTCAGGACCAAGGGGAAGGCTTACTAATGACATAATAAGGTTTTGAAGTGCTATGACATATTTATATACATATCTGAGGCCTGAATCACTGGGAATACCTGCGGCTATTTTAAGTTCTATGGACCCTAGAGTTGAGTTCCATTTAGCTTTCTCTTCACACCCCACCAAAGCGATTTTTGGCCTTTCTGTGACTTAACTGTATAAGCAATGGGATAACCCATTGTGCATGCTTTCCTGCCCCATAATTAATTGGGTTCCAAAAGCAAGTTTCACCTGATCTGAGGTCGGGACGTAGAGAGTTACACGGCCCTTTGGGCCTTCTGTGCATGCCACCTGATCTTGGGCAGATTACTTAAGTTCTCAAGAGAGAAAGAGAAATTATAAAAGTGTTCTATATTGAGTTCCGGTGAAGACTAGTTGCTGACATAAAAGCTCAGTAAATAACTAATTTTACTAAGAATCATCTAGTCTACACAATGCTATAGAAACAATATGGTACTGGCAATAGAAACAGACACATAGACCAATGGAACAGAGGACCCAGAAATAAATCCACGCATATATGGTCAACTAATCTTTGACAAGGGTGCCAAGAATATACAATGGGAAAAGGACAGTCTCTTCTATACATGGTGCTGGGAAAACTGGATATCCACATGCAAAAGAATGAAACTGGACCCTTACCTTACATCATGCACAAAGTTAACTTGAAATGGATTAAAGACTTAAATTTAAGACCTGGAACTATAAAACACCTAGAAGAAAACATAGGGGAAAAAGCTCCTTGACATCAGTCTTGGCAATGATATTTTGGATATGATACGAAAAGCATAAGCAACAAAAGCAAAAATAAACAAGCAACTAAAAAGCTTCTGCACAGTAAAGGAAACAATCAACAAAATAAAAAGGCAAGTTATGGAATGGGAGAAAATATCTGCAAACCATACATCTGATAAGCGTATGGTTTTTTGGATATATACATTTGCTATGTCCAAAATATATATGGAATTCATATAACTCAATAGCAAAAAACACAAATAACCTTATTAAGAAATAGGCAAAGGATCTGAATAGACATTTTCCAAAGATGACATGTAAATGGCTAATGGGGGTACACGAAAAAGTGCTCAACATCACTAATCACCAGGGAAATGCAAGTTAAAACCACAATGAGATACCACCTCACACTTGTTAGAATGGCTATTGTCAAAAAGACAAGAAAATAAGAAGTGTTGGTGAGGATGTGGAGAAAAGAGAACCCTTGTATAACGTTGGTGGGAATGGAAAACAGTATGGAGGTTCCTCAAAAACTTAAAAATAGACCTATCATATGATCCAGCAATCTCACTTCTGAGTATATACCCACAGGAAGTAAAATCAGTATCTTGAAAAGATATCTGCCCTCCCATGTTCTTTGCAGCATTATCCACGATAGCTAAGATGTGGAGAACCTATGTGTCCACTCACGGAGGAATGGATAAAGAAAATGTGGTATACATATAAAATGGAATATTATACAGTCTTTTCAAGAAGGAAATCCTGCCATTCATAACAACATAGATGAACCTGGAGAACATTTTGCTGAGTGAAATAAGCCAGACAGAAAAACAAATACACAGGGAAAAACAAAAACAAATATGATCTCACTTATGTGCATAATCTAAAAAAGTCTAACTCATAGAAGCAGAGAGTAGAATGATGGTTGCCAGGGACTGGCAAGTGGGAAAAGTGGGGAGGTCAAAGGGTACAAACTTTCAGTTAGGAGTAAGTTCTGGGAATCTAATGTACAGATGGTGACTACAGTCGATAATACTGTATTGTATACTTGGAATTTGCTAAGAATACATCTTAAGTGTTCTCATCACACATCAAAAAAAAAAAAAAAGGCATCTATGTGAGGTGATGGATATGTTAATTATTTTGATTGTGGTAATCATCTCACATTGTAAATGTGTACCGAATCATCACACTGTATACCTTAAAATATACAGAACTTTTATTTGTCAGTTATACCTCAGTAAATAATAAACTTACTTTTCCTTTAATAAACTTACTTTTCCTTTCCACAGTGGAATCTTTCCCCTACCCAACCAAACTCTTAAAAAGCCCACCTATATCATTTTAAAGATAGAGAAAATAGGATGCAAAGAGTTAAGAACTTACTATAAGTCAAATGTTAGAAGTGCAAACAGAACCCAAGTCTCTTGACTCCAAATCTAATATTTTTCAGTATACCTTTCTGTTTCTAAGCCTCTTTTATGGAACCATTTGGAAAATCATTTCTTCGGTCTTTAACTTGATAATTAATTCTAGAGGAAAAAGCCAGGTTATTCCATTAAGGAATAAATGTAGCCACTCACTGCTTCATTCCACCTTTACCAGAAATAAGACAATCCCCAAAGCAAATGTATAGAATCAGTTACAGGGCAACTCTAGTTGTCAGTCAGTGCTCATTCAATCCTATATTCAAGAGTATCAACAGCAATCATTTTATTAGGTATATCATCGGTATTAACAAAGCTCATTAAGCCACAAAGAGTTCACTCATATCTTGTTTGTTCTGCTCAAGAAAACAACTGTATAATAATGTTAGAAACTGTTTACCTAAATAATTGATCTTTTAGTAATATAAAAGTTACAATTAGCTATAGGGACTACTAACGGAAGTTCACCCTGTGGCCATACTGGCTAAATAAGGGGATATTACTGTCAGTAGTTGATAGGTATTTTATCTTTAGACACTAGGCAGCAAGTTTTAGCAGTTTTTGCCTTCTTGTTATGCAACATCCAAAAGCTTGATGGATTTCTGAATTCTAATAACTCGGAAGACAATTTTGGACGTCAACCTTCCCACACAATAATGGATCTCACTAGTTTCTTTAACTCATCCTTATTTTTGGTGAGCCATTATTAAGGTGCACCATAGTTGCATTGCATTAAGTTACAAATATACAGAGTTCAAACCCACAAATTGCAGTGATAACTATTAGCTCTTGGTGGGGCTAAATTAACCTAGTACCAGTTGCCAGGACAATCACTTGAGACCAGAATCTCTGCTTAGTCATTCCTGAAGCATTTACCAGTTTACCACCATGTATAACTAACTTTTAATAATCATGGAGAAACATACTCCTCACTATAATACGATTCAAGAACAGCACAGATTCTGGAAGTACACAGGGCCACATACAACCAAGTCCATATCCTTGACCCCTCAGGAACCAGGATTTCTCTCACACACACTGTTGCTCATACCCTCCTCTCTGTCTCTCTCCCTCTCTCTCTCTGACACATTTTTAGACATTCTGAAAATGTCAAAGCATACCCCAGCACAGTGTAATAGTGCTGTGGAACCAATAGAAAACCTACTCTTCAGTAATTCTTAGAGCTCAGAAATCACAGCTGATGACCAATATCAGTCTCTTTTTAATTAGGAGAAATAGGATAATCCTGTGGAATGAACGCTGTATCTGGACTCGGAAGATATGATTTGAAATCCACTTTCTTGATGAATGAAAGTATATATTGCCTTATATATAGCAAAGCACTCAGATGTTTTCTTCCTTTGTACCTACAACAATTAGAGATACAGGAGATTAACCAAGATGGCGGAGTAGAAGGACGTGCTCTCACTCCCTCTTGCGAGAGCACCAGAATCACAACTGGCTGCTGGACAATCATTGACAGGAAGACCCTGGACTTCACCAAGGAGGACACCCCACGTCCAAGGACAGAGGAGAAGCCACAGTGAGACGGTAGGAGGGGCGCAATCAGAGTAAAATCAAATCCCATAACTGCTGGGTGGGTGACTCACAGACTGGCGAACACTTATACCACAGAAGTCCACCCACTGGAGTGAAGGTTCTGAGCCCCACCTCAGGCTTCCCAACCTGGGGGTCCGGCAAAGGGAGGAGGAATTCCTAGAGAATCAGACTTTGAAGTCTAGTGGGAATTGATTGCAGGACTGTGACAGGACTGGGGGAAACAGAGACCCCACTCTTGGAGGGCACACACAAAGTAATGTGTGCATCGGGACCCAGGGGAAGGAGCAGTGACCCTGGGGGAGACTGAACCAGACGTACCTGCTGGTGTTGGGGGGTCTCCTGCAGAGGCGAGTGGTGGCTCTGTTTCACCGTGGGGATAAGGACACTGGCAGCAGAGGTCCTGGGAAGTTCTCCTTGGCGTGAGCCCTCCCAGAGTCTGCCATTAACCCCACCAAAGAGCACGGGTAGGCTCCAGTGTTGGGTTGCCTCAGGCAAAACAACCAACAGGGAGGGAACCCAGCCCCACCCATCAACAGTCAAGTGGATTAAGGTTTTACTGGGCTCTGATCGCCACAGCAACAGGGAGGGAACCCAGCCCCACCCATCAACAGTCAAGTGGATTAAGGTTTTACTGAGCTCTGACCGCCACAGCAACAGTCAGCTCTACCCACCACCAGAGCCTCCCATCAAGCCTCTTAGATAGCCTCAACCACCAGAGGGCAGACAACAGAAGCAAGAAAAACTACAATCCTGCAGCCTGTGGACCAAAACCCACAGTTACAGAAAGACAGAGAAGATGAAAAGGCAGAGGGCTATGTACCAGATGAAGGAACAAGAAAAAACCCCAGAAAAACAACTAAATGAAGTGGAGATAGGCAACCTTCCAGAAAAAGAATTCAGAATAATGATAGTGAAGATGATCCAGGACCTCGGAATAAGAATGGAGGCAAAGATTGAGAAGATGCAAGAAATGATTAACAAAGACCTAGAAGAATTAAAGAACAAACAAACAGAGATGACCAATACAATAACTGAAATGAAAACTACACTAGAAGGAATCAATAGCAGAATAACTGAGGCAGAAGAACGGATAAGTGACCTGGAAGACAGAATGGTGGAATTCACTGCTGCGGAACAGACTAAAGAAAAAAGAATAAAAAGAAATGAAGACAGCCTAAGAGACCTCTGGGACAACATTAAACGCAACAACATTCGCATTATAGGGGTCCCAGAAGGAGAAGAGAGAGAGAAAGGACCAGAGAAAATATTTGAAGAGATTATAGTCGAAAACTTCCCTAACATGGGAAAGGAAATAGCCACCCAAGTCCAGGAAGCGCAGAGAGTCCCATACAGAATAAACCCAAGGAGAAACACGCCGAGACACATAGTAATCAAAGTGGCAAAAATTAAAGACAAAGAAAAATTATTGAAAGCAGCAAGGGAAAAACGACAAATAACATACAAGGGAACCCCCATAAGGTTAACAGCTGATTTCTCAGCAGAAACTCTGCAAGCCAGAAGGGAGTGGCATGAAATACTTAAAGTGATGAAAGGGAAGAACCTACAACCAAGATTACTCTACCCAGCAAGGATCTCATTTAGATTTGATGGAGAAATCAAAAGCTTTACAGACAAGCAAAAGCTAAGAGAATTCAGCACCACCAAACCAGCTCTACAACAAATGCTAAAGGAACTTCTCTAAGTGGGAAACACAAGAGAAGAAAAGGACCTACAAAAACAAACCCAAAACAATTAAGAAAATGGTCATAGGAACATACATATCGATAATTACCTTAAACGTGAATGGATTAAATG